>NC_043706.1:29380917-29390901 GCF_006229205.1 Suricata suricatta | reverse complement strand
TTTTTTTTTATTATTTAATTTTGAGAGAGAGAGAGCAAAAGCGAGAACATGAGAGGGGGAGTGTTGAGAGAGAGAGACAGAATTCGAAGCAGGTTCCAGACTGTGAGCTGTCAGCACAGAGCCCAATGTGGGGCTCAAACTCATGGATGTGAAATCATGACCTGAGCCAATGTTGGGCACTTAACCAACTGAGCCATCCGGGTGCCCCAAATTCAATTCATTTCAATTCCAACACTGTCAGCCTGGAGTTAGCCTGAGATCCACAGTTGTAAGGACTCTTCCTACAAGATTGTCCTCACTTAACAGGCATATCTCAACTGTTCTGTTTCCATGTCACCTGCACTTTTGTTCCATGTGGCTACAAAGTTGGGAATACATTCAAAGTTCAATAATTTGCTAGAACGACTCCCAGAATTCAGGAAAATTCTATGCTTACTATCATGGCTTATTATAAAGATACACATGAGCAGCCAGATGAAGAGGCACATGTGTGTGGGAGTGTGAAGGTCCCAGTGCAGGAGCCTCTGTCACTGTGGGGTTGGAATGTGCCACCCTCTGAGCATGTGAATGTGTTCACCATTTCAGAAGCTCTGTGAACTCTCTTATTTAGAAGGTTTTATGGAAGATTCTGACATAGGTGTGCTTGATTCAATCACTGGCCATTGGTGATTAAAGTTAACCTCCAGCACCTCTCCCCAGAGGTAGGGGAGTGAGGTTGAAGTTGCCAATCATGGCTTGGTCTTTCTGGTCACCAGCCCCCAACCTGAAGCTATCTAGGCCCCTTGGCCAAGTCATCGCATTAGCATACCAGAAACACTCTTATCACTCAGGAGATCCCAAGAGTTTGGGGAAGTCTGTGCCAGGAACCAGGGACAAAGACCAGATACTTTTATTCTACCACAGACCACTGCTGGTCTTTGACTACAGGTCCCTTGTAGCAACAGGACCCTGGCTGAAAAGATGCTGGCACACTAGGTCCCATTCAGTCAGTAACAATCAGCCCATCATCCTGCTGTATGACAGTGTTTCCCAGGATTGCTTCGGTCTCCTGGTTCCATTCAGCCTCGTCAGGTTCCAGAAGCAGGAATGGGGTCACAGCATGTGACTTCCTCTCTCAAGCATCTGGTATAATTGAGCTAAGAGGCAGTGTCATCTCTTGCTCATACCTCTTTGCGGGGGACCAGCCCACACACCAGAGTCTAAGGGTCTCTGAGTAGGGGGGTGGTGTCGGTGAAATATCTATAAGAAAGAACACAGACAACATGAATGGTGTAAGAGACCACACTTTACTGTGAAACTTGGTGTCTTAAATACCATAGGTGATTACATCTTTTTTAATGATTACATTGTTTGTAACTTCTTAGGAATCACATGTTTCAGAATAGATCATTGTTTTCATGGAAGAGAGAACAGAAAGTTAAAGACAGAAATGAAGTACAATACAGAAGATCAAAAAACATAATTTATCCCTAAAAATACACCAGCAGGAGTCTAATTTTGCGTACATAGTGTAATATTAACTGGAGCTTATGACAAGGCTATTTTTCTTTAAAAGTTCAAACAATAGTCTGTGAGTAACGTGCCTCTAACCAGGGAGGAAGTTTCAATAAGAAAGTCTGCCTGTTTACTGAAACCGCAATTACCAAGTGGCATGAATAATAGGAAAACTAACTCCAGTCTCTGATCCATTTAGGTCAAGCAGTCAAGCGCACACATTTTCAAGTAGGGGAAGCAGGGTCCCAAAGGCCACACAGTACTTCTGGCTGGATGGGCCCCAACACCTCTTGGGAAGTGTTAATGTAATATTGGATTTCCCTCATTATGTCACTAATTTATCTATTCCTTTACTGTCGAAACCCGAGCTCAGGGTCGTGTTACTTTACTGAGCCCCGCGTTGAGGCGCCAATTGTCGAAACCCGATGGCCCTGCCGCTAGTCCCAGGCGGTAGGCGGTACCTGTTTCATCCGCCCCGACCCGCAGGGTGGAGAATCGACGCGGGTCCTTCTCCTGAGGGAGGGAGAGAAAAAGGGGGCAGGAGAGGGAGACGCAGAGAGTAAAGACAGAACTCACGGTTCTCCGATCAGGCGAAAGAGAGCATTTATTCAAAGAACGGTTCTTTATATAGTCTTCAGGGGGGGAAGACAAGGCAAGCTGACCTAGGCAGGCTACAGAGTCGAATGCATATCAAAGAAGCGCCCCGACTTTGCCTCAGCAATCTTGGGGGATGGAGAACTAACACTGAATACGGTTTTGATCTTTTGTGTGCCTTGGCCACTCACGTCTAGCTCAGCAAGATAGTCGCCAAAGTTATTTTGACCAGGAAATGGCAATCTCCAGCCTCCAGATTCAAATCTTGTTTACTGGCTCACTCAACGGAGTGATAATCCTTGCCTGAGGCAGACAGAAAACTTGGCGGCCCAACACTTTACCCTCAGCTGCTGTTTCTACTTCTCTCCATTTATACCCAACTTTCTGTCACTGGAAGGAACATTATGTGTAGCTGCTGTGCTGGTCTAGACTGCAGGCAGCAAGTCTGGCAAGTCCCTCCTCCCCTGTCTTCTCTAATCTGTCGGGACAGAACTGGTGAGCTAACTGACCACTGGGCAGTCTAGCCGCACCCACTGTCAGCCCCAGCTTTGCCAGATGGGGTGAAGGCACATTCCTCCCACTCAGTTTCTTAGGAATTCTCACATCAAAGTTGAACAACATAGGTCGCCTGCTTAGGAATTCTTCCTTTCTGACATTTGTGCTTGCATTCCTGTCCTGAGACACTGTAGCCGGTAGGAAGAGGGAAACTGAGGTGCACTATAGTCCCACGATGTCCTCTCACTGGGGAAGGATTATAGAGTCACACCTACACCCCCCACTGTTCTGCCCAGATCCATCAGGGAAACAAAACAGACACCTTTCCCCTCCTAGTGGAGCACTCCTGCCTTCCCACACATGCTGGGTGGGAGCACACTCTTGTGAAGGTGTGTGAGCTACCACTTCGTGCCTCCCTGTCCCCCTCTGTTTTTATATTATTCTTCCTTACCTTCTCTTTTTTTTTTAATTTTTAAATGTTTTTTAAAATTTATTTTTGAGAGACAGAGAGAGACAGCATGAGCAGGGGTGGGTCAGAGAGAGAGACAGACCCAGAATCGGAAGCAGTTTCCAGGTTCTGAGCTAGCTGTCAGCACAGAACCTGATGCGGGGCTCAAACCCACAAACCGTGAGAACATGACCTGAGCTGAAGCTGGAAGCTGGATGCTTAACCAACTGAGCCACCCAGGTGCATCTCCTTACCTTCTCTTATGTTCCTCTGTTTTGTATCTTAAAGTCCTCATATGAATGAAATCTATGATATTTGTCTTTCTCTGACTAATTTCACTTAGCATAATACCTTCCAGTTCCATCATTGTAGTTGCAAATGGCAATATTTCATTCTTTTTGATTGCAGAGTAACATTCCATTATATATATATATATATAAAATGTATTATATATATGTATTATATATATTATATATATATATATATAATGTATATATATATAAAAAATACTCCATTATTGGATAAATACCTAGTAGTACAATTGTTGTAGGGTAGTTCTATTTTTAACTTTTTGATGAAGCTTCATACTGTTTTCCTGAGTGGCTGCACCATTTGCACTCCCATCAGCAGTGCAAAAGAGACCCTTTTTCTTTGTATCCTTGCCAACATCTGTTGTTGCCTGAGTTTTTAATTTTAGCTATTCTGATTGGTGTGAGGTGGTATCTCATTGTTATCACTTTTTAATGGAATTCTTCTGGGCATTGTCTTCCTTATTAGAGTGATTTTCCAACCTTATCTGTCTTGGATATACATGGGTATATCAGGCTCAAGATTATTTTATATCCTTGAGACATAAGGTAGTTTTAATTAATATTCAGTAAGGGGCGCTTGGGTGGCTCAGCATCCAACTTCCGTCAGGTCATGATCTCACAGTTGATGAAATCGAGCCCTGCATCAGACACTGTGTTGACTCCTCAGAGCCTAGAGCCTGCTTCTGATTCTGTTCTCCTTCTCTGTCTCTCTGCCCTTCCCCTGCTCACGCGATGTATCTCTCTCTCCCTCTCTCTCAAAAAATGTGTGTGTGTGTGTGTATTTTTTAAAATAACAATAATGTCCAGTAGCAACCTAGTAACTTTGAATGGAAATGCTCTAGTTCACTTCAGTAATCACTGGGAAACACTCAAAGGCTCTGCCGCAAGCCCCAGTGCCTGCTGCATGGAGCGCTCTGTACTGCTCTCCAGCTTGTATTGTACGCCGCTTGAGCTTGGGCAGTCTTATTTTCACGTAGCCTGTTCGGTTAATATTGCTTACAGGGTGGACTGATGTGCCTTCTGCTTTATTGTACTGGATAGAGAAGTGTTCCCCCATCAGACATAATACCCATTCTTATGAAACATTCCGGCAGAGGAGGCAGACTCTTCGTTTACAGATCATTGAAACATTCCAGTTCCCATCCAAAATGTCTACGTTTATCCTGTAATCTCTTATTTTTTCCTGTATTTTAATCTAATCATAGACCACATTAGTGCATCAGGAACAAGTTGTAACGCCGCCTTTGCACGTGGCTCCTGTATAATGGAGTCCTGGAATCTTCTGTTCTCTGGCTCCTAATCATTTTACCCACTCTTATGTACAAGGCTTTGAATCCTCTGCAAGGGGTCAAGTCAAACTACCTTAACTATTTTGCCAGTCTTATCTCAGTTAATTTGCCTGACTATTGTTTATCAGGGTTTTCATTGTGATCTTCATTGTTTTACTTTTTAAATTCTTCCAAACGGGGGTAAATAGAGCCATCTTATTTGGGGCTTAATTTTTTTCATGTTTGCTTATTTATTTTTATTTAAAAAAACTTCTTTAATGTTTTATTTATTTTTGATACAGAGAGAGAGACAGAGCATGAGAGGGGGAGGGACAGAGACAGGAGACACAGAACCGGAAGCAGGCTCTAGGCTCTGAGCTAGCTGTCAGCACAGAGCCCGATGAGGGGCTCGAACCCACAAATGTGAGATCTGACCTGAGCTGAAGTCGGAGGCTTAACCGACTGAGCCATCCAGGCACGCTTGCTTATTTATTTTTAGAGAGAGAAAGAGAGAGAGTGAAAAAGTGGGGAAGGAGCAGAGAAAGAGGAAGAGAGAATCATAAGCAGGCTCCTCCATGCTGTCAGTGCAGAACCCAACGTGGGGCTCAAACTCAGGAACTGTGAGATCATGACCTGAACCGAAATCAAGAGTTAGATGCTCAGCCAACTGAAGCACCCAGGCACCCCTTTTTGGGGGGCTTTTTAATGTTGGAGGACAAGCATTGGGTCTCTTTGGTTCACCCAACCTTCCATAGTGCTGTATTAAGACCTGTATTTTAACCCCATCAACGTTTTATTTATCCCATTGCTTAATAGACATCTATATTAGGAATCTCCAGTCAAGTATCTTGTAATGATGTCCCTCAGTCAAACTGACACATAAAATATACAGTACAAGTCCATACCATGCCAACTTGCCCCTGACAATGCATCTCCTTAAACCATACTTAATTTCCAAATGAAAGCAATACCAGGGTCATAAGTTTATTTAAAATTATTACATATTATTATTAAAATTATTAAATTAAATAAATTATTAAATTATCATGAATACAGCTGAAAACACACTAGTGTTGCTGCCCTCAAGCCTCACTTCAGACCTAAAGACACACATTGACAGAAAGTGAAGGGATGGAAAGACATTTACAATGCAAATGGAAGTGAAAATTTAAAAAAGTAAGTGTAGCAATACTTAGACAAAATATATTTTATTATTTTTCAAATTAATTTCTTTTTTAACTTTTTATTTAAATTTTAGTTACTTAACATACAGTTCATACAGTCCTAAAACTATTGGTTTTAGGACTAGAACTCAGTGATTCATCACTTACACGTAACATCCAGTGCTCATCACTAGTGCCGTCTTTGATACCCATTCCGTATCTAGCTTATCTTCTCTCTGCCTCCATCCATCAGCCCTCAGTTTGTTCTCTATCATTAAGAGTCTCATGTGGAAAAATAAGATAAAAACATAGAGGAAGGCAAACCATAAGAGACTCCTAAATACAGAGGGTTGATCAGAGTGGGGGAGGTTAAATGGGTGACAGGCATTAAGGAGGGCACTCTTTAGGATGAGCACTGGCTGTCATATGTAAGAGATGAATCACTGAGTTCTACTCCTGAGGACAAGACTACATTGTATGTTAACTAACTTGAGAATTGTCTGTTCTGCCCCAGCCGGCACCCGGGCTGGTGGGTCAGTTGGTCAGTCGATCTATCGTTGTCCCGGGTTCCTGAGGAGGGAGTGAGAATAGGGGGGCAGGGAGCACAGAGAGTGGAGGCAAGACAAGCGTTTCTGATCAAGCCCCAGTTTATGGAGGAAATACCCACACCTATATAGAGTTCAGGGCAGGAAGCTGACTTAGGTTGGTTGCTAGGGAACAGGGTCAAGTGATTAAGGCTAGGGTAAAGGGGGAACCAAACTAAAGTTTTCAGCATAGCGCTTGAGGGGCTGACACTACCCTGCCTGTAGGCGGTAGATCTTTGTTCTTCTGGCTTCTCCTGACAGGGAGTGGCACTTCCCTGCCTATCTTTGTAATTCAGGTAGCTCCTCTCAGGGAGTAAGCTGCTGATGGGCTGAATCTTTGCAGCTTCCCACAGAGAATAAAATAAAAAAATAAATGGATAAATAAAAAACAAGGAATGAGTGAAGTGAAAACAAAAAATCTCCTGTCTTTTGTTTTCTCCTCTTTTTTTCCCCTTCCCATATGTTCATTTGTTTTCTTTTTTTTAAGTTTATTTATTTTGAGAGAGGGAGGGGCAGAGGGGAGAATGCCAAGCAGACTCCATGCTGCCAGTGCATAGCCTGACACTGGGCTCAATCTCATGAACCATGAGACCATGACTTTAGCCAAAATCAAGAGTTGAACACTAAACCTACTGAGCCACCCAGGCGCCCCTCATCTGGTTTGTTTCTTAAATTCCACATATAAGTGAAATTATGTAGTATTTGTCTTTCTCTACCTGACATTTTGCTCTAGTTCCAACCACATCATTGTAAATGAAAAAGAAAACGATTTCATTTTTTGATAGCTGAGTAATATTTCCACTATATATATACATAATATATCGCCTCTTCTTTATCCACTTTTCAGTTGATGGGCATTTAGGTTTTCTCCATAGTTTGGCTATTGTAGATAATGCTGATATAAACATCAGGGTGCACATACCTCTTCAAATCTGTATTTTTGTATCCCTTATGTAAATGTCTAACACTGAAGTTGCTGAATCATAAGGTAGTTCTATTTTTAACTTTTTGAGGAACCTCCATACTGTTTTCCAGAGTAGGTACACCTGTTTGCATTCCCACTAACAGTGTAAGAGGGCTTCTCTTTCTCCGCATCCATGCCAACACCTGTTGTTTCCTGTGTTATTAATTCTAGACATTCTGACAGGTGTGAGGTGGTATCTCAATGTGATTTGGATTTGTATTTCTCTGATGATGAGTGATGTTGAGCATCTTTTCATGTGTCTGTTAGCCATCTGGACGTCTTCTTTGGAAAAGTGTCTATTCATGTTTTCTTCCCATTTCTTACCTGGATTATTTGTCTTTTGGGTGTTGAGTCTGATCAGTTCCTTATATATTTTTGATACTAACCCTTTATCCAATATGTCATTTGCAAATATCTTCTCCCATTCTGTGGGCTGCCTTTAATTTTTGTTGGTTGCTTCCTTCACTGTTCAGAAGCTTTTGATCTTGATGAAGTCCTAATAGTTCACATTTGCTTTTTTTTCCTCTTGCCTCTCACGATATGTCTAGTAAGAAGTAGCTCTGTCTGAGGTCAAAGAGGTTGCTGCCTGTGTTCTCCTCTAGGATTTTGATGTTTTTATGTCTCACATTCAGGTCTTTCATCCATTTTGAGTTTATTTTTGTGTATGGCATAAGAAAGTGGTTCAGTTATATTCTGCCTATTGTTGTCCAGTTTTCTCAACATCATCAGTTGAAAAGACTGTTTTCCATTGGATATTCTTTCCTGTTTTGCTGAAGACCGTATAGTTATGGGTCCGTTTCTGGACTCTTCATTCTGTTCCATTAATCCATAAGTTTGTTTTTGCACCAATACCATGCTGTCTTGATGATTACAGCTTTGTAATACAATTTGAAGTCTGGAATCATGATATCTCCAGCTTTGCTTTTCTTTTTCATAATTTCTTTGGCTATTCAGGGTCTTTTTTGGTTCTATACAATTTTAGGATTGTTTGTTCTAGTTCTGTGAATAATGCTGGTAGTATTTTGATAGGGATAACATGAAATGTGTAGATTGCTTTGGGTAGTATAGATATTTTATCAATGTTTGTTCTTCTAATCCATGCGCATGGTATATTTTTCCATTTCTTTATGTCCTCTTCAATTTCTTTGATAAATGTTCTATAGTTTAAGAATTCAGATATTTTCTCTCTTGGGTTAGGTATCTAATGGTTTTTGGTATAATTATAAATGGGATAGATTTCTTGATTTCTCTTTCTGTTGCTTAATTACTTGTGTATAGAAATACAACAGTTGGGTGCTGGGTGGTTCAGCCAGCATCCAACTCTTGATTTAGGCTCAGGTCATGATCTCATGGTTGTGAGATCAAGCCCTGCATTGGGCTGTGTGCTGAGCATGTGGGCTTCTTGGGATTCTCTATCCTTCTCGGTCTCTCTCTCTCTCTCTGTCTCTCTGTCTCTCTCGCTGCCAATCTCCCCTGCTCACACTTTCTCTCCCTAAGAGAAAAAAAAATTAAAAATGAAAAAACAAAACAAAAAGAAATGCAACATATTTCTATATATTGATTTTACATCTTGTGACATTGCTGAATTCTAGTAATTTTTGGTGGAGTCTTTCAAGTTTTCTACATAGAGGATCATGTCGTCCCCAAATAGTGAAAGTTTGACTTCTTCCTTGCTGATTTGGATGCTATTTATTTATTTATTTATAGTCTTATTGTTGAGGTTAAGACTTCCAGTATTATGTTAAATGATAATGGTAAAAGTGGACATCCCTGTCCTGTTCCTGACTGTAGAAGAAAAGCTCTGTTTTCCCCCACTGAGGATGATACTACCTGGGGATCTTCTGTATATGGACTTTATGATTTTGAGGTATGTCCCATCTATACCTACTTTGTTGAAGGTTTTTTTTTCTTAAAATCAAGAATGGCTGCTATACAGGTGCCCGAGTAGCTCAGTTTGTTAAGCATTGACTTTGGCTCAGCTCATCATCTTGCAGTCTGTGAGTTCAAGCCCCGCATTGGGGTCTATGCTGACAGCATGAAGCCTGGAGTCTGCTTCAGATTCTGTGTCTCCCTCTCTCTCTGCCCCTTCCTTGCTCACACTCTTCCTCTCTCTCTCAAAATGTATAAACATTAAAAAATATTTTAAAAATAATGGATGGGAGGAGCCAAGATGGCAGAGAGGAAGGGAGCTCTGTAAACTTCATCTGCCCCATCGATCGAACTGAGAAAGACATTACTCTCATCTGCAAGAGCAGAAGGAGAAAATACGGACTCCAGAAGGAAGAGAACCTGAAGGATACCTGAGTGAGTGAGTGCAAACTGGGGAGATTGGAAAACGGGCCAGCCCAAGACGGGCAGGGGAGGTGGCAGCCCCAGCCCAACGCAGGGCAAGCACGCAGAGCCTGAGAGACAAAAAGGGAAGAGACAGAGAGACTGAACACGCTCATAGTACTGTCTCTGGGGAAGAGGTAAAGAACGCTTAACTGCACTTGGAGAAGCTCACTCCATAGATAACTGCTGGGTAGCCTAAATCCCGAACCCAGGTGGTGCAAGGGAAGGAACAGCTTCCAGCCCAGTGCCATCTTCAGAAGGAGTCGGCCACCACTGCAGTGGCGGTGTCAGGGGTGCTCACTTCGACCTCGGTTTTGGGAGTGGGAGCACGC
>NC_043706.1:29379004-29380817 GCF_006229205.1 Suricata suricatta | reverse complement strand
GTTTGCACTCTTTCTAGTTTGGGATTCATTCCTGGGTTACAGGGCTGGTTCAATATTCGCAAATCCATCAATGTGATCCATCACATTAACAAAAGAAGGGAAAAAAACATATGATCCTGTCGATAGATGCAGAAAAAGCATTTGACAAAATACAGCACACTTTCTTAATAAAAACCCTTGAGAAAGTAGGAATAGAAGGAACTTACCTAAACATTATAAAAGCAGTTTATGACAAGCCCACAGCCAATATTATCCTCAGTGGGGAAAAACTGAGAGCTTTTCCCCTGAGATCAGGAACACGACAAGGGTGCCCACTCTCACCACTGTTGTTTAACATAGTGTTGGAAGTCCTAGCATCAGCAATCAGACAACAAAAGGAAATAAAAGGCATCAGAATGGGCAAAGAAGAAGTCCAACTTTCACTTTTCGCAGATGACATGATACTCTGCGTGGAAAACCCAATCGACTCCACCAGAAACCTTCTAGAACTGATTAATGAATTCAGTAAAGTTGCAGGATACAAAATCAATGTACAGAAATCAGTTGCACTCCTATACACCAAAAATGAAGCAGCCGAAAGAGAAATCAAGAAACAGATCCCATTCACGATTGCACGAAAAACTATCAAATACCTAGCAGTAAACCTAATCAAGAATGTAAAGGACCTATATGATGAAAACTATAAAAAACGTATGAAAGAGATTGAAGAAGACACCAAGAAATGGAAAACATTCCCTGTACATGGATCAGAAGAATAAACATTGTGAAAATGTCATTACTACCCAAAGCAATCTACACATTCAATGCAATCCCCATCAAAATTGCACCAACATTCTTCTCAAAGCTAAAACAATCCTCAAATTCGTATGGAACCACAAAAGACCCCGTATATCCAAAGTTATATTGAAGAAGAAAACCAAAATGGGAGGCATCACAATTCCGGACTTTAACCTCTATTACAAAGCTGTCATCATCAAGACAGTATGGTGTTGGCACAAAAACAGATACATAGACCAATGGAATAGAATAGAGAACCCAGAGCTGGGCCCACAAATGTATGGCCAATTAATTTTTGACAAAGTAGGAAAGAGTATGCGATGGAAAAAAGACTGCCTCTTTGGCAGGTGGTGCTGGGAGAACTGGACAGCAACATGCAGAAGAATGAAACTAGACCACTCTCTTACACCATACACAAAAATTAACTCAAAATAGCTGAAGGACCTGAATGTGAGACAGGAAGCCATCAAAACCCTCAAGGGGAAAATAGGAAACAACCTCCTAGACCTCCACCACAGCAATCTCCTACTTGACACATCCCCAAAGGCAAGGGAAATAAAAGCATAACTGAACTCGTGGGACTTCATCAAGATAAAAAGCTTCTGCACTGCAAAGGAAACAGTCAGGAAAACTAATAGGCAACCGACAGATTGGGAAAAATTAGTTGCAAATGACATATCAGATAAAGGGCTAGTATCTAAAATCTACAAGGAACTCACCAAACTCCACACCCACAAAACAAATAACCCAGTGAAGAAATGGGCAGAAGACATGAACAGACACTTCTCCAAAGAGGACATCCAGATGGCCTATAGGCACATGAAATGATGCTCAACATCACTCATCATCAGGGAAACACAAATCACAACCACACTGAGATACCACCTCACACCAGGCAGAGTGCCTAAAATGAACAAATCAAGAGACTATAGATGCTGGCGAGGGTGTGGAGAGACGGGCACCCTCCTACACTGCTGGTGGGAATGTAAACTGGTGCAGCCGCTCTTGAAAACAGTGTGGAGGTTCCTCAAAAAAC
>NC_043706.1:29377659-29378904 GCF_006229205.1 Suricata suricatta | reverse complement strand
CTGTCATTCAAAATAGAAGGAGAAATAAAGGTGTTCTCAAATAAACAAAAATTGAGAGAATTCATGACCACCAAACCAGCCCTACAGGAAATCCTAAGAGGGACTCTATAAGGGAAATGTTTCAGAGAATACAAGGTGCCAGAGACACCACTATAAACATGAAATCTAGGGAGAACACAATGACTCTAAACCCACGTTTCTCAATAATAACACTGAATGTAAATGGACTGAATGCTCCAACCAAACGACACAGGGTAGCAGAATGGATAAAAAAACAAAACCCATCTATTTGCTGTCTACAAGAGACTCATTTTCGACCAGAAGACACCTTCAGGTTGAAAGTAAAGGGATGGAGAAATATCTATCATGAGACTGGAAGCCAAAAGAGAGCTGAAGTAGCCATCATTATATCAGACAAACTGGACTTTAAACAAAGGCAGTAACAAGAGATGAAGAAGGACATTATATAATAATTACAGGATCTCTTCATCAGGAAGAGCTAATAATTATAAATATCTATGTGCCAAATTTGGGAGCGCCCAAATACATAAAACAATTAATCACAGAAAGAAACAATCTTATTGACAAAAATGTGCTAATTGCCAGGGACTTTAATACTCCACTGACAGCAATGGATAGATCAACCAAACAGAAAATCACTAAGGAAACAATGGACCTGAACGACACATTGGAACAGATGTAACTGATAGATATATTTAGAACTCGGCATCCTGAAGATAGGAAATTCACCTTCTTCTCGAGTGCACATGGCAAATTCTCCAAGAGTGATCACATACTGGGGCATAAAGCAACCCTCCATAAGTATAAACGAATAGAGATCATACCATGCACACTTTCAGATCACAATGCTATGAAACTTGAAATTAACCACAGGAAAAAGTCTGGAAAACCTCCAATGATGTGGAGGTAAAAAACCACCCTACTGAAGAATGGTTGCGTTAATCAGGCAATCAGAGAAGAAATTAAAAAATATATGGAAACTAATGAGAATGAAAATACAACAATCCAAAATCTCTGGGACTCAACAAAGGCAGTCCTAAGAGGAAAGTATATTGCAATCCAGGCCAATCTCAACAAACTACAAAAAGCACAAATTCAAAATTTAACAGAGCACCTACTGGAACTAGAAGGGAAGCAGCAAGAGCACCCCAAACCCAGCAGAAGAAAAGAAATCATAAAGATCAGGGCAGAAATAAACAATATAGAATCCAAAAGGACAGTCGA
>NC_043706.1:29372107-29377559 GCF_006229205.1 Suricata suricatta | reverse complement strand
AAAATAGCCAAAACATGGAAAAGGACTAAATGTCCATCACCTGATAGTGGATCAAGAAGACGTGGTATATATACACAATGGAGTACTACATGGCAATGAGAGGGAATGACATATGGCCATTTGTAGGAAAGTGGATGGACCTTGAGGGTGTCATGCTAAGCGAAATAAGTCAGGCAGAGAAGGACAGAAACCACATGTTTGCACTCATAGGTCTAACAGGAAAACAGGAGAAACCTAATGGAGGACCAGGGGGAGTGGAAGAGGGAAAGAGAGTTGGGGAGAGAGAGGGATGCAAAACTTGAGAGACTATTGAATGCTGAAAATGAACTGAGGGTTGAAGGGGAAGGGGAAGGGGGGAAAAGAGGTGGTGGTGATGGTGGAGGGCACTTATGTGGAAGAGCACTGGGTGTTGTATGGAAACCAATTTGACAATAAACTATTTTTAAAAAAATAAAAGTAACATTTAAAATGGTAGAAAATATTGTGTCATTTTCCTCATCTTTGTCCCGCTCCCTCTCCAGCATGGCATGGGGCAGTTGGGACAAAGAGCCCAATTCCCACTTTCTTCCTGCAGGCTGGAAGGGACAATGTAGAACCTATTTTCCACATTCTAACCTCTTGGCTGCCTAGGGGATTGTTCTCTGCCTCATCTGACTAAGAACTCACACAGGGAAACCTAGTATAATATTTATCTCATGCTGGGAGCATCTGCAAAAGTGCTAGAGCACTGTAATAAGTGCTGTAGACTATGAAAGCTACAGGTGAAATGTAGACCCATGGATTTCTGGGGCAAGAGATTATAGGCAGTAATACAATAAAACATCAATGGCTGCGGAGGACCAGCCCACACATCCCAGTTGAACGGTCCCTGAGTAGGTGGTTGGTGTCTGCGAAATATCTATAGGAAGGAAGACAGACAACATGAATAGTGGTAAAACCACACTTTACTAAGAAAGTCAGTGTCTTTTATGCCATAGGGGTTTTACACATTTTTTTTTTTCTCTTTAATGATTACAAAGCTTATGGTCCTTGAGAGAGTAAAAACATGCCCTGGGAAGGATCATTTTTTTTATCACAGAAAAGAGAACAGCCGTGAAAACAGAAGTAAAAAAAACAGGAATGAGGGAGTCTGTCTCTCAAAGAATCTTCTTTTCTTCAAGGTCCTTTAGCAGTTATGTCTGGGCAAGACGCTTATCATTCAAGGGGTTAATTTTAGACAGAGGATTGTTTTTGCCCCAACAGCAGGCAATGAGCTGGGAACAGAAATAAAGTAAGGGAAAGCAGGTGCCACTAACTGACCCAAGTTGATTCAAAACTTAAAGGTATATGCCTTCATTGCTTTTGCAAAGCAATGAGAAAAATCCCAAATTTTTCTCCTGCGCCCTGGAGACATAGCATCCATGGTCGTTTATGTAGATTCTCCTGTGTCCTGGAGGTCTGGCCATCAAAGGTCGCTCTGCAAGAGGTTTTTTGGCCTGCTGGGCCCCAACAAATGGCTCGGGTTTCTTCTTTTGTTTTTTAATCAGGCTTATTTTCACAAGCAAATCAAAGCACACCTAGTTATAGGTCCAAACACTCCCCACTACAAGCAAGGAGGAACACTCCAGAGGACTCACCTGGAGGTAAGAGCAGCCAAAACACAAGAGCACACAGCATACACCGAAAACACTTCCTGAAGCACCAGGTCCTGGACAGCTTATGACCCCTTCTTAAAATAGCATTGCTCAGGGCGCCTGGGTTGTTCAGTCAGTTAAGAGTCTGACTTGTCTCAGGTCATGATCTCAAGGTTTATGAGTTACAGCACCTGCATCGGGCTTTGTGCTGACAGCTCAGAGCTTGGAGCCTACTTCGGATTCTGTGTCTCCCTCTGTCTCTGCCCCTTTCAGCTCGTGCTCTCTCTCTCTCAGTCTCACTCTAAAAAATAAATAAACATTAAAAAATTTAAATATATAGCATTACTCTCAGGAGCAGGAAACATACAAGCTTTCATAACACCCAAAAGACAGAACTGTATACAAAATGATGAGATGGAGTGTTATGCTAAGAGACACAGAGACCAACTGTGACCACTGACGTTGAATTAAGGGAGTCTTTATTACCGGCCAGGACTGCACAGAGTTAACACAGAACTCTAAATGTGTGGCCCCGAGTCCAAGAACTTAGGGCTTTTTATAATGAGCAAGCAAGCAAGCAAACAAGAGGTACAGAAGCCAAATTGAGCGGTTATTGAAGGGGGCTCTGAAGAGATAAGGATAGGACCCTTATCCTGGTATGCAGGGAAATATTTATCATTCTGAAGGCAGGTTTTAGGGTCTTAGGAAGGTTTCAAATAAATAGTTATTACCTCAAGGACAGAGTATGCCTGCTGTGTCATAAATAACCATTAACAGGGACCATTAACATTTGTCTTTTCACTTATTTTTCTTTTCTTGTATCTGGGGATAAGCAAGTAGCCCCCAGAGTGCAAGCCTAGAAGGTGAACTCTGGGTCAAGATGGAAGGACTGAAGCTAAACTTATGTACAACAGGAGGAATTCTCCACAAAAGAAATATCAAAAAGAAATCACAACCGTGGATTTACTCAAAACAGATATAAGCAATATATCTGAACAAGAATTTAGAACAACAATCATAAGAATTGTAGCTGGGCTTGAAAGAAGCATTGAAGGCACCAGAAAAACATTTGCTGCAGAGACAGAAGGCCTAACAACTAGTCAGGCCAAAATAAAAAATGCTATAATTGAGATGCAAAACCAACTGTATATAATCACAACAATGATGGAAGAAACAGGAAATTAATAGATGACATACACGATAAAATTATGGTGGCACTTGGGTATCTCAGTATCTGATTCTGATTTCAGCTCAGGTCATGATCTTGGTGTCGTGAGATCGAGCCCCATGTGAGCATCTGGCGCTGACCGTGCCCCCGTGTTCTCATAGGCAAAGGGTGGTCCCGCTGCTCCTCCCTGAATTCCAAGATCACTACTGTTAAAAGAGTATCAAAAATAAGTTTGCCATTAAATTAGCATGTATTTTCTGTCTTTATTTTTTTATTGAGCATTTTCCTTAGTTTGGAGAATCATCACTCGTTCCTAATGTGTTTAAAATGCATTAAAATTTCAGGTTTCTGTAAGCAGTTGAACAGCATCCCTGATGGGAAATTACTGCTCTTGTTATATTATTCTTCTTTGCGGTCATGGATCCTCCCACGTCATCTCTGATCATAAATGCCACCACTGGGGAAAGGGGAATGTTATTCAGGAAGAACATGGCAAAATATTCCTTATGGACTTTTTCTCATCACTGTTTTTTTTCCTCAAATTTGCTTTCAAGCCGCAGTGGCAGTTTAGTGCCCACCTTTGCCAGGGGTGAGCAGTCCATATCTTGGACAGGCCTGAGTGCGGAGGGAGAGACAGAGCCAAATCCTCCCACACTGTCCCAGCCCATCTCAGTCCAGGGAGTCTTTCCTACTCCCTTTCCCTGACTTCCATTAAGAAATACTGATCATCAAGTACTGATACGAGGTTCTGGAAAACCCTGTGAAACTTCTCTGGGGTTCCCTTTGCTCAGAATATCTACAGTTAGCCTCAGGTGGAAACGGGAAGGAAGCAGGGGGCTCAGCCCTGGAACTTCTAGAGGCCCATTCTCCCGGCCCCGGAGGTCACCAGGATTTCAGTGTGAGGCAGGACACACGGCCGAAGGGAGGTGGAGGTGGGAAAGGCAATTGTGTGACTCTTGTGTTCTGCAGAATGAACAGAAATGTATCAAATTCATGCAAATTACACTTATAATAAAGTTTTTAATGTGTTTTAATGACTCCCGTGTCATAAATCAGCTGCTTTCCCAGAGAGACATTACAATGTGTATTTTCTTATAGCTGTATGAATCATCTATTAATCATTATATAGTTTTGTGTACTATTTTTCTCCTTGAATACTTTTTATGGGTCGCATTTGTCTGAGGGGTCATCACAAATTACTCTGAATATAAATAGACTAAATGCTCCAATCAAAAGACATAGGGTATCAGAACAGATTTTTTAAAAGTCCATTTATATGGATACAAGAGACTCACTTTAGACCTATAGACACCTACAGATTGAAAGTGAGGAGATTATGACCTGAGCTGAAGTCAGGCGCTTAACCAACTGAGCCACCCAGGTGCCCCAACTACCATACATTTAAAGAAGAGTTAAGGGGCACCTGGGTGGCTTAGTCGGTTAAGCGTCCAACTTCGGTTCAGGTCATGATCTCACAGTTCATGGGTTCCAGCCCTGCGTCGGGCTCTGTCCTGACTGCTAGCTCAGAGCCTGGAGCCTGCTTCAGATTCTGAGTCTCTTTCTCCCTCTGGCCCTCCCCTGTTCACGCTCTGCCTCTATCTCTCAAAAATAAATAAATGTAAAAATAAAATAAAATAAAAAATAAAGAAGAGTTAACACCTATTCTTCTCAAATCGTTTTAAAAAATAGTAATGGAAGGAAAACTTCCAAACACCTTCTATGAGGACAACATTATACTGATTCCAAAACCAGACAAGGATCCCACTACAAAGGAGAATTTCAGACCAATATCCCTAATGAACATGGATGCAAAAATTCTCAGCTAGATACTAGCAAATCAAATCCAACATTAAAAGAAGTACTCACCACGATCAAGTGGAATTTACTCCTGGGGTGCAGAGGTGGTTCAATATTCACAAATCAATCAATGTGATGCACCACATTAATAAAAGAAAGGATAAGAACCATATGATGCTGTCATAGATTTAGAAAAAGTATTTGACAAAATACAGCATGATTTTTTTCCCCAAAATAAACAGATTGTATTGCAGTTCCACTTAACAGTATATAAAATGCTGTGTTGTGACAGGTATCAACTATCCATTAGATACTGAATCAATTTTTCTCAAGCACTAATAACTGCTTGCTTTTCATGGAGCTAGACATTCTGAAAATTTCCTGTTAGAACTATGAGTGTGAACATATGGTTTCTGTCCTTCTCTGCCTGGCTTACTTCGCTCAGCATGACACCCTCAAGGTCCATCCACTTTCCTACAAGTGGCCATATGTCATTCCCTCTCATTGCCATGTAGTACTCCATTGTGTATATATACCACATCTGCTTGATCCACTCATCAGGTGATGGGCATTTAGGCTTGTTCCATGTTTTGGCTATTGTTGACATTGCCGCTATGAACACTGGGGTACATGTGCTCCTATGCATCAGCATTTCTCTATCTCGTGGGTAAATCCCTAGCAGGGCTATGGCTGGGTCATCAGGGAGTTCTATGGATAGTTTTTTGAGGAATCTCCACACTGGTTTCCAGAGCGGCTGCACCAGTTTACATTCCCACCAACAGTGTAGGAGGGTGCCCGTCTCTCCACACCCTCACCAGCATCTATAGTCTCTTGATTTGTTCATTTTAACCACTCACCTGGTGTGAGGTGGCAT
>NC_043706.1:29365846-29372007 GCF_006229205.1 Suricata suricatta | reverse complement strand
ATCCGGTATGTTGTCTAGATCTGCCTTGAGCAGTTCTGTGGCTGTGACCTCCTCCTGGAGGTTCTTCAGGGATGAGTTCCTTCGTTTTGTCATTTTTGCTAGTTTTCTGTCTCTTGTCACCTTAGAAAGCTATTTGTGCACTGTGCACCTATTAATATTTCTCTGTTAAAGGAGGCTTATTGACTGTCCAGGGCCTGTCGTTTCAGGAAATATTCTTTTAATGGTGTCTCTCAGTTTCTCTTGTTGTGCCTTTGAATATTTTATTTCCCTACTCAGCAATATTTTGGATTCGCTGTCATGCACACTTTGGCTTGTTTCTTAGTGTAGCCCTAAGAAGGAAAACAGACAGACAAACACAGAGGGAACAGAAGCATACAAACGCACAGACAAATCAAACAAACAAACACATTAAAAGAGGGAAGGAAAAGAAAGAAAATGGAGAGGAAAGAGACGAAAAGAAGAGAAGAAGAAAAGAAAAAAAATAAATAAATGGTGTCAGAGACAACAAAGGACAGTGGACAGTCTAAAAGTGTATGATCAGTAGAGGGGAGAGGTAGGGATGAAATATAGGAGAATATATCTGGATTGCAAGAAGTTAAAAAAAGGGAAAAAGGAGAAAAAAATAGGAGTAAAAATTTTTAAGAAATTTAAGTAAAAAAATTAATAATAATAAAAAATATGTACAGAAAAAGAAGAAAAGAAGAAAAAAATGAAGAAAAAAAGAAAAAAATTATAAAAAAAACCCCCAAAAACCCAGCAGCTTCCCCTCTTGGATAGGTGTGGTTTGGTGTGGTAGGTCTCGGAGGCTGCTCTCAGAGGCTCTGCCTTGGTGTCTGCAGAGATTAGATTGGCGGCATGTCAAGCTCTGCTGAACTACGCACTGTAGGCCACTCTAATGAGTCCAATCTACTTGTTCCGCAGTTGAGCCGAGTTGTATTTTCCAGGTCCTGAATGTTACTTTTCTTGACTGGATGTTTGCTTGGCGACTATACTTCTAAGAGTAATTTCCAGAACTCCTATATAGTTATTTTTGTCATTCTCTAATTATTTTTTCAAACATTTTTGTGGAGGAAAAGGGCTAAGTCTACAGTCTTACTGATGTCCTGAGCAAGATTCATCACTTTCTATTACAATATAATAATTCAGAGCTTGATATACAGGTGAACCTGAATACCAGAAATATCAATGTATCAGTCAAGTTATCTCAAAAAACTGAATGGTATATATATTTATATATTTATTTTATAGAAATGTGTTTATATTATATATTTACATATAGGTATTGACAAATAAAGATATAGATGATATAGATATAGATATATCTCCCAAATCTTTATCCTTGAAAGGTCTGACCCATTAATAGTCCTGCCTGAGTGGTTGTTATAGTTTTCCATTGCCTTAATTAGGGGTTATGATAGTAATAAGAGATGCACTAAGTTGTCTTCTCTATTTCAGACATACTCTTCCTTAACATCATTGTGTAGTAGCAGCTCAATTTCCCTTGGGAAGTTTTATTACGGCTTAGGTTCGCAGGGCCTAAGTTCGGGCTCATAGACTTCACCAGTGCAGTGGATCTGTGCTGAGAGAGCTCCGAACAAGGGCTGAGCAGGGTTTTTATGGGTTTTGGGAAGGGGGAGTTACAGAAAATTGAGACACAGGTACAGAAATCCAATAATTATTGTATAACAGTATTGGCAGTAATTCTAACCATACACGTTGTTTAGAGTATTTGTTACTTTTGGCTGGACCCAATCACAGCATTTAGGGTATCTTTGAAATCAACCAATTACAGAGTGAGCCTAGGCAGGGTGTATCCTGAGAAGGGGAAGTCGTCCTGATTGGTTGCCCTCTATGTAAATGAGGGATTCTGGCCTGGCCAATCAGGAGTTATCTGCCATTCCCTTTTATGCTAATTTTTGGTTTTCAGAGCGGACCAACCAGAGGTCTTTCTGTAAATGTAATTTTTGGCATCTGGAGCAAACTAATCAGAGGCGAGACTATGTTCTGTGTTCTCTGAGGCTTCCTGAAGTCTGTCATGAAGTCAGTTTGGTCCTTACAAGTACAATAACTACTGTCTTGGAGTGTTGATTTAGAGGCATGAGGTGCCAAAGTAGGTGGATGGTAGTCTTAAATTCCATTTCAATGGAATCATTGCTGTGTCTTCTAGTGGAAGAATTTCTGTTTGGAACTGATACCTCTAGGCCAGCATAGCATCAGGTCATGTGGGCAGGGAGCAAAAATGTTGCTAGTGAATTCCTAAATAGAGAGTGATGTCACTCCCATTTCCACATCCTTGATTCCTGAACCTGTAAATCCTGGCTAGGAGAGAGACAGCAGCATATATTGGACTCTGTTTAGAGCCTCCTGAAAAATATTGCCCCAAATCTGCAAGATGTTGTCACCCACATGGCACTCTGAGTATTCAAAAGGTCATTCCCTATTTTATCAAGCCAGCTCCTTCAGGATAATGAACAACATGGTAAAACGTGAATTGTATGACCACGAGCACCTTGGCATACTTTATTTGCTGGAAATGAGTTGCTTGATCAGGGGTAATGCTGTGTGGAGTGCCATAACAGTAGATATTGCATTCTGTAGTCCATAGATATTGTTTGGCAGAATCATTGTATGTAGCAAAGGCACATCCATATCCAAAGAAAATATCTATTCCAGTAAGAGCAAAAGATTGCATGTTCCATAATGGAAGCAGTCCAATGTAATCAACCTGCCACAGGTATCTGGATAATCACCCCAGAGAATGTTTTCATATCACAGACTAGTGTTGGTCTCTGCTGCTGGCATATTTGGAATTCAGTAGTGGCTCTAGCTAGGTTGAAATTGGTGAGGAGAAATCTATGTTGCTGAGCCTATGTATAATCTTCACCCCTGCCATCATGGCCACTTTATTCATGAGGCCATTAACCAAAGAGGCTGACAAGTTTCCATAGAATGAGTCATCTTACTCACTTTATTAAAATCATCCCTTTCTGAGGTCATCCTTTGACGGGAATTTGCATGGAACATAAATATCTTTACATTTTGTCCTCAGAGAATTCTAGCCATATGTGTATTCCCCAGTAATCCTTGCCACCAACTTTTCAGTCATGTTCCTTTCAAGTCCATCCAATCAAAGCACTGGCCATAGCCTATGAATTGGTGCACAACCACACCTCTGGTAATCTCTTCTTCCAAGCAATATGAACAGCTGGCTGCATTACTGGGAAGATTTTCCCTCACAACTGTCCTTAAGGGATGACCTTAAAAGGAGCTGTCATGCTGCTGTTTACTTTTGTGGTGCTCATGTACTATGTAGAACTATTTATAAACCAAGCCTGACTTTTCTCTTCCTCCGTCAACCAAGTGAGGGAATCCATAAGTCCGGGCTGGGAGAGATTAGGTAATGTGGAAGGAATTGGGGCAGTGGGCATTTGATCCATTTCCTCACATGATTTACATGTGTCTTCAGAACTTATATTTGATGATGGAGCGCTTCTATATACAACCAACTGTATGGTTTGGTGAGTTATACTAACTTCAGATGGGAGACTAGTTATTCACAACTGAAGGCAGGACTTTGCTCCAAAATTCTAAGTGACTCACATAAGGGTCTCTACCAGAGGCTCCGAAGAGTAGCTATCTCTGTCACTAACAATTCAAGCACTCCTGGACCTGCAAGATCAGATAGTCCAAGTGGCAAAACAGCTTGTAACTAGCCTGTACCTGTAGTTCTCTTGTTCTGGGCCATGCTCAAAACTGACAGTTTTGCAGACCACTCAGTAAATGAGCTAGAGTAGTACACATCAATGAGGAATCTCCTGAACCACAAATCCAAAGTGGCCCACTAGGCATTATGCCTCTTTTGTGGGTGTAGGAGGGGCCAAATGTAACTACTTACCTTTCACTTTAGAAAAAACATGTTAACATGCCCCAGAACACTGGACCCACTACAAATTTCATTTAGATGGAAGACTCCTGAACTTACCAGATTTATTTCCCATCCTCTGACACACAAATGTTTTACCAACAAGTCTGTAACAGTTGCTACTTCTTGATCACAAAATCCAATCAGCAAAATGTCATGAATACAATGTACAATTGAATGTCTTGTTATAGGGAAAGGTGATCAAGATTTCTGCAAACTAAATTATGACATAAAGCTGGAAAGTTTATATACCCCTGAAATAGGACAGGACAGGTATATTACTGGGTCTTGCTAATTGAAATCAAACTGCTTCTTGTATTCTTTATTAATAAGTATGGAGGAAAAAAGCTTTTGCCAGATCAACACTGCATTCCAGGTACCAGGAGATATGTTGAGTTTCTCAATCAGTGAAACCATATCTGGCACCATACCTCATTGGGGTCACCCTCCTGAGTAAGCTGATGATACTCCACTGCCATTCATCAAGACTTATTATTATTATTATTATTATTATTATTATTTGCATGCACCAAATAGGCAAGTTGAAAGGGGATGTTGTGAGAAACACTACCTCTGCATCCTTCATGTCTTTGCTGGTGGCACTAATCTTTTTATTCCCTCCAGGAACGTACTATTGCTTTTGGTTAACTCTTTTCCTAGGTAAAGGCCTTTCGAGTGGCTTCCACTTAGCCTTTCCTACCATAATATCCCCCACTCTACAGGTCAAGGAATCAATGTAGAGGTTATTCCACTTGCTGAGCAGATCTATTCAAATTAAGTATTTCAGAGCTGGGGGAAGTAACTACTGGATAAATTTAAGTCTCGTGAGGGCCGCTGTGAGATCGACCTGAGCTAAAACTCCATTTACCACCTGACCTCCATACTGTGACTGGTAGCCCACAGTACAGTTTAAGGTCTTCTGGAATTATTATCAGCTCAGAGCTGGTGTCTAGTCTTCCCTCAAATATCTGATTATTTCTTTTCCCCCAGTGCACAGACACCTTAGTAATAGGCCATAGGTTCCTTTGGGTAAACCTGGGACAAAGATTCACAGTATAATTTTTAATTATTAAATTATTAAATTTAATATCATTTAATTGAAATAATTTATAAATAAATAAATTTAATGTAAATAATTAAATAAAATAATATTAATATTATTATTAACAGTATTAATTAATAATTTAAAAATTATTAAAGTGGGCCCAGCCCTCATTTTATTGATAGGGTCTTGGGTCTGTAAACTGGTTCAAGTCTGGGAATTGACTGAGGAGGCTCTCTGGGTGATTCCATTTAGAGCTCTGTTCACTAGATCTAGAACACTTCTGCTTATACAGATCAAATGAGGATTAAGTAGATTGCCTATTTGTTTTAATTTTAGGGACACCATGGTCAACTAGCCAATGGCTTCATTTTGCCAGTCAAACTATCCTGATTAGTGCTTTAAGTATGCTGTCCATTACAGCAACTCTACATTTGGTGATTAAGTGTCTCTTCTTGAGCCCTGCCACCCTAGGTTCCAATGATCTACATTGCCTTTAAAAGTCCCAATTCATGAGCACCTGGCTGGCTCAGTCGATTAAGCATCTGACTTTAGCTCAGGTCATGATCTCGCGGTTTGTGAGTTCAAGTCCCACATTGGGCTCTGTGCTCA
Organism: Suricata suricatta; assembly: GCF_006229205.1. Taxonomy (NCBI): domain Eukaryota; kingdom Metazoa; phylum Chordata; class Mammalia; order Carnivora; family Herpestidae; genus Suricata; species Suricata suricatta. Next base: position 29,366,431 of record NC_043706.1, on the reverse strand, counting down.
CAGCTCAGAGCTTGGAGCCTGCTTCTGATTCTGTGTCTCTCTCTTTCTGCTCCTCCTCCACTTGTGCTCTGTCTTTGTCTCTCTTTATCAAAAATAAATAAACATTAAAAAGAAAAAGAGTCTCAGTTCAGGGCAGCAGTTCTCATGGTAGTTCCTCACCTGCAGAGAAGAGTATCCACAGAGTTCTTCAAGGAAGCTGGGGTTCCCCTCACAAATTTCTTTCTCACACTCATAGTGAAAGATGTGTCTTCTGGACCCTCCTAGCATGAATAAGCATGTATTATAAGACAAATCTACTCGAACATTCCAATTTCCCTAAGCCTTTGGGTATCTTCCTCTACATTATAACAAGGCAATTTTGGCATTTGAGATTTCTTTAGTATAGGCCACATTTTGGTCCATGTTTCAGTCACCCAAAGTACAACCTGTTAGAGCTTTCTAGCTCCTTTAGCTACAGTATTGAGTCCAGAATCTCTGCTAGTGGGCTCATGTCAGTAAATATAGACCACATGGAGAGGGCACTTGTTGGGATGAGCACTGGGTGTTATATGGAAACCAACTTGACAATAAACTATAAATATATAT
>NC_043706.1:29351698-29365746 GCF_006229205.1 Suricata suricatta | reverse complement strand
CTAGGTCATAGGGGAGTTCTAGCGATAATTTTTTGAGGAGTTTTCACTCTGTTTTCCAGAGCGGCTACACCAGTTTACATTCCCACCAACAGTGTAGGAGGGTGCCTATCTCTCCACACCCTCGCCAGCATCTATAGTCTTTTGATTTGTTCATTTTAGCGACTCTGACCAGTGTGAGGTGGTATCTCAGTGTGGTTTTGATTTGAATTTCCCTGATGATGAGTGATGCTGAGCATCGTTTCATGTGCCTGTTGGCCATCTGGATGTCCTCTTTGGAGAAGTGTCTATTCAGGTCTTCTGCCCATTTCTTCAGTGGATCATTCATTTTTCTTGTATGTAGTTTAGTGAGTTCCTTGTATATTTTGGATACTAGCCCTTTATCTGATATGCCATTTGCCACTATCTTTTCTTGTTTGATATTTTAAATGTATATTTATTTTTGAGAGAGAGAAAGACAGACAGGGAGAGAAAGAGAGAGAGACAGAGAGAGGGGGAGATACAGAATCTGAAGCAGCCTCCAGGCTCTGAACTATCAGCACAGAGTGGGTCACGGGGCTCACACTCACAATCGGTGAGATTGTGACCTGAGCTGAAGTCAGACGCTCAACCAACTGAGCCATCCAGGTGCTCCACGTGTTGTCTGATTTTCTGTCTGTATAAATTAGAAAAGTCATGCAGTGCTTTTGGGGTGAGGCTCACTCCTAATGGTTTACATTATCAACCTTACCTTTTGGGGCCTGCTTGTAGTTCTAGACCTATAACTACACTCAAGCAAACGGGGGAGGGGTGGGAATCAGTGCTGAGGACAATCAGCAGCGTCTTGCAAGGTGACTACCTCAGGGGAGGCCATTGCAGTGTCCACAGGCAAAGCAGGGTTAACTTCCTCAGATGGGGGTCAAAGAATTGATTCTACTTTTAAGAAAGACTCTGCAGAATTTGGGAGTTCAATGTCTCTAGTACCAGGATCTGCCCATATGTCCCTATTCCAATTTTTAGGATCCCACTCCTTCCCAATAAATGCTCTCACTTAAACAGCAGACATAATGTCAGGTTGGGAATTCAATTTGTAATTTATCCACTTGCAAGATGAGACTGCAGGTTTGGTGTTCAGAAAGTTTAGCTCTGTGGCAACAGAAGATGAATTTTTGCTTCAGAGCAGACAAAAATTTTCAGGTGATTTTCATGCCCCTTGAGCTGGGAAGTTGAATCCCTGAATTCATCCTTTCCTTTCCTCAATTTGTCTAACACAGTTAGTAGCAAACAGCCAATCCTATTATGCTTGTTAGTTTGATGAAAGTGTTCTAACATATCAAATATATGGTCACCCATGTACTTTGCCTTTTATAAGTATTTGATTAGGAGTGTCCAGTTGTGACATTCTGAGTATCTCTGTTGCAATGGATTGTCAAGTGCCCTTTGTACTATTTAACATAGAGTCATTAGTGCCTTTAAATTTGATCAGATTGAAGAACAATTCCAGAAACCCCATAATCATTTCAGGCCTTAATAAATATTAAAGAATTTACTTATACAATTGTAGAGAGTGGCAAGTATGAACCCTGTGTACATTATCAGAATGGAAATTCAGACAGGACTTGATGCGGTGGTCTTGAGGCAGAATTTCTTCTTCTCTGGAAAACCTCAGTTTTTGCTCTTAGGGTCTTCAACTGAGTAGAATAATCCCACTCACATTATCAAGGATAACCTCAACTTACTTAAAGTCAAATGATTTCAGGTGTTAACCATTTGTACAAACCCAATCCTAACATGTACAAAATGTCTTCACAGTAACACTTAGATTAGTGTTATTAAATAATGGGGTACTATAGCCTAGTCAAGATGACATCAGACTCATCATCATACATAAGGTATGAAAAGGAGACAATTGTTCAGAGTGTGAGAAAATAATAAAAATTTAATTACTCCATAAGCTCTAAGTAAGTTGTTTCATTGATTTGTGTTTAGTAATATGTGGAAATAAAAGAAATAGTAAACAAAATTTTATGTCCCTTAAAATTTCAATAAATGACAAAAATCCCTTCATGGGTGACACTGTGTATACCCCATTACATCCATCTAGTTTCACATGTAGAGACATTAACCTTGTTTAGTGGGTTCAGCCATATAAAGTCCCCTCATCAATTTTTCAACAAATAGTCAAACATCCTACTGATGGATGATCTTTGCCTATACTCATTACTTCATTAGGGAGTATAAAAGGGTAATTTTTCTCTCATTCATTCTGAACTTATTAATTGGAATCCTGTTAGAAAGATGATGCTTCTCTGTCAATAATTTGGGTCCTCTGAAATACATTTTTGATGAAAAAATAGGATAATGGCTTGAATTCTCTATTTATTTATTAAAATGAGTTTGTAAATAAAAACAAAAAAGAAAAAAGTATATAAAATAAAACAAAAAGAGAAAAATGAGTTTGTGCCAAAAGTGATTCATTTATATTTTACTAATTCAAGTATAAAACACACAGATCATCAGTGAACAATTTGATTAATTTTCACAAAATTAGCACACCTTTTACAACATGTAGGTCAGGAAATAGCACATTAACAGCACCACAGAAAGCCTTTTCATATGCCCCTCAATCACTAAGCTCTTCTTCCTGTCCCCAAATAACCATTAATCTGAATTTTAGCAACAGATTACTTTTTCCTGTTTAAAACTTTTCTGTTTAAAACATTATGTGTTGTGTGCAAGACAATATTATTTGTGAGATTCATCCGTGTGGTTGTGGGTAGCTGTATTTTGTCCATTTTTGTTACTTGTGTAGCATTCTATTACATGAACATGTGTCAGTTTACCCACTGTACTGTTAATAAATTTTGGGGTTGTTTCCATCCTTTGACTATCACAACCCAAACCCAATACATCAATGGTGCACATATTTTGTTGTTGTTTTCATATACTTAAAAGTCAATCCACAAGTATAGGGAACGTGAATCTTTATCTTTGGAAGACAAGGACAAACTGAATTTCAAACTGGTTGAACCTATTTATTCTTTTCAACAGTGTTTAGCTGTTTCACATCCTTGTCAACACTTGACATTGACAGATTTTTTTATTTCAAACATTATGGTTGGTGCATAGTGGCTTTTAATTTTGGGGAAAAATTTTTTTTGACTCAAAGGATACCTAGTTTATATGCTCAACGTGGAAATAAAAAAATGTCACTGGATCATTTCATGAGGCCATGAAATGGCCTTTTGCTTATCGACTTCCTCTTAAGGTCAGTGACTAGACTGGAACTTACAAGCAAACCACAGACTAAGGATTCTAACTAAAGAAGGGAGTAAAAATATTAACAACAACAACAAAAAAGGAGTAAAGACTATGCCTTACTTTGTCATGCACTGTATTGCAGAGAGAGATCCCTTTGCTTCAGGTTGAGGAAAGTCAAGGTGACCTAGCACGGCCCAGGGTAGTGATAAAGAGCTGATGGACATGATTAAGGAGGCTGCAGTATGTAGAGTTCCCTAGTGTGAACTAGTAGTGTCTACATGCACCAGATAGTGCCAGTTCCCATGGTGATTTTCCTGCGGTGAAAAAGCCTGGGAGAGGAGGCAGGCCTCAGAGAAACGCTTAAGATTGTGATAATAAAACAATAGCCAAAATGATACTATCTAACAATTAAGACATTAACAAATCACTGAGGTGTCTTTTCCAATTTTCAAGTTGAGCCCACAGGTATAGAGAGTTTAACCCACTTATCTAAGGCCACACAAAAAGTAAACGGTGGAGCCTGAATTTGAACCCAGGCAATCTAGCCTCAGGGCACTGCTCTTGACTCTACTATCTGTAGAATCAGGTTTGGGGGTTGGGGGATTTATGCAGAGAGATTCTGGGAAAGGGAAAAAAGGAAAAGGGGGCAGGAAATTAGACAGGTAATCTTATTATCATCTGACAGTCTAAAAAAATAAGCACATCCGGACTAATGGGATACATTCTGTCCTGTTGCCAAAAGTAAAATAATGAAAGCCTGAACATCTCTAGGTTTGGATCTCAAAATCTTCAGTGCACACTGAGCATAATGGCTCAGTAGGGAAGCCCAGCTTAGCAGAGATCCAAATGTTGGGAACTGCAAGTCATCCTGGGAATTACCTTTAGTTTTTACACACTAACACTAGTGTGTAAATTAATGTGTCAGGTATTTATGCTTGCTTTAGCAAAGCACAGATGACACAGCATTATGTCTAGTTTCCGCTGGGTTTTGAGGTTGTAGAGGAGCCAATCAGGGTTAGTTAATAATCTACATTCATATTATCCACACCAGTGGGTAGGGACCTTGTATTTGGCCCCAAGTCCAAGGCATCCAGAGGCCAGACCATGAGGTTCCAAACGCTCTTTCTGCTTCTTTCTGTAGAGATTTTACTGATTAAGGTAAATCTGGAGTCATTTTACTGCTTAAGCTCACTATGAGCTGGTGAGCATGGAGTCTGGAGAGACTGATGAGGAGGAAGGAGGAGCAAAGGAAGGCTATCTGAGGGGTGCTTGGGCAAAGAGTAACCCATCTCTACCTCCTCCCAGAGCCCTGGACATCTCCTCTTCCCTACCCTTTTCTACACCCTTCTGTCCTCATCCCCTAGCTCTCTTTTTTTCTTCCCTATTTGCCTTGTCCATCAACAAAAATAAGTTGCCTTTCTTTGGAGAAGAGCTCACTCTATGAAGTAGGAAGAGCAAGAAGGATTGCCGGGGGCTGGGGGAAGTGGGTGACCTTGATGGTTCACCTAGAGTGTCCCAGGATCAAGTGTCCAAGGTAGAATGGGCCAATGACTGCTTGATGGGTAAAGAGAAGACTCAGGGAAGACACTTACAGAGCCATGTTTGCATTTGAGCATCTCCACTTTAAGGAGGTGGATGTGAAGCAGATCCCAGTTCTCAGGGTTGCCCTCTCCCTGGGACTCTTCCAGGCTTTTACTTTCCTCCCCCCCCCCGCCCCCCCCTTCAGTTTCTTCTGATTGCTCTGCCTGGGGACTGATGACTCATATGCACTTTTGTTGGAATTAGATCTTGGGATTCTGAAATGCCCATCAAAGTTAGTGGAGTTTGTGTTTAAAGAAGTGGGTGGGCTGGGGCGCCTGAGTGGCTCAGTCGGTTAAGTGTTGGCTTCAGCTCAGGTCATGATCTCACAGTCCGTGGGTTCCAGCCCCACATAGGGCTCTGTGCTGATGGCTTGGAGCCTGGAGCCCGCTTCGGATTCTGTGTTTCCCTCTCTCTCTGCCCCTCCCTGATTTGTGCTCTGACTCTCTCTGTCTCTCAAAAATAAATAAATGTAAAAAAAAATTAAAAAATAAAGTCTATTTAAAAAAAATAAAGAAGTGGGTGGGGATTTCAGTTAGTTCTCCAGATACTGAGATGTCTAGAGAAGTTGGTGCAAGCAGTTTCTAACCTTCCTCCTACTCATTTGGGGATCCCTGACACCTGACCTTCAAAACCCAGTCCCTCCCCCTAATTCTGGTCTCCTCCATCCATTCTGTCTCTCTCCTGGCCTGTCTCTCTGTCCCTCTCATCTGTCTAGTTGCACAAAGCAATAGCAGGCCCCCAGGGGTGCTTCTCTGGACATAGGTGGGGTGCAGAAGGGAGCCCAGGGAGCAGCAGAGCCAGAAGGGGTGTGGGTGAGTTCACAGTTCACTCCCTGTTGGACCCCAAGGTAACTGTTTCCACCCCTCGCATTCACTGCCTGGTGTATTTTCACACCACGTCGGTCCACCTGGCATAAGCAAGCCCAGCTTCCCGCCCCTGCCTTCATGGACTACAAAGAGTCCCTGTGCCTGGAAAGCCACTGTCTGATCACAGCATGAGCTGTGGGCAAGGTGGCTGGAGGACAGGACCCAACTATTGAGGCCAGAAGGATAAGGATACAGAAATACCTCTGTAGTGTTAGCGGTGCCAACTAACAGCCCAGCTAACAGTATGGACTGTCCAGTAAGGCTTGTGAGTGATGTTGACATTCTTATAAGGACCAGCTGGGCTTTCTCAACTGTAGACCAGAGGGTCTTCACCATGTTGTGTCAGGGCAATGTGCTGACCACCCCTCCGTCCCCCTCCCAGTCTGGGGAAAATGTGTGGCATTTTGCTTCATGTGTCATTTTCAATCTGGTTTGTCACTGATTCTTGGTTCCTGGTCTCAGTCTTACAGATGTTGGTGACCCCAATGGGAACTTCTTCAGTCCCTTAGAATGGTGAGGATTTCATGTCTCTGAAGGAGGACTATCAGTATGGACAATGGCAGGCAGGTTGGCTACTGAGGCCAAGGACGATGGGGGAAAGATAATGGAAAGATCTTTTGCAAAGATCCTGAGGTGCTACTTGAGTGAAGTGTGTGGACTCACTACTCCTACACTTGGAGGTTACAGCTGAGCTACTGCTGGGGGGAATCCACCACCTACACGGTCACCCCTTGGGGAAGGAAAGAGTCCTCTGTTAGCTTCACCCAAGGGAGGGTGAGGAGAGGACTGACCCCTGCATCCACCTCGGGTCCTGACAGATAATGGGTGTGTGTGAGATTTCAGACATGTTTTCTGTGCATAGCTTGCCTAGAATGACCCCAATTCCATTCATATCCTTTTTAATAAAAGATTCTGGGGCTTGAGTAAGTCCAGAGAAAGGGCCAGTGAGAGAGAAGGGAGTCAGTGACCACAGAGGAACGGAAGTTCCCTTTGGGTCTTGTAATTGAATTTGGGACCAAGTATACAAGGGAGACTCTTTGACCTTCCCCTCTGGCCCCAGCACCGCCCCTTAGACCTGTGACCCCCCCCCCCCCCGACCTTGTAAGACAACGCCCACTCTGATGTTGCCCCACCTGGACTAGGATCAAATGCTCTCCTTCTCTCCCTTCGGAACTGGAGCTTTCAGCACTCTACTCTGAAATTCAGCCTGGAGAGCAGGTTACCTTCTGACTACTGGTTAGGGAAATAATTTAGGAACTCATGATCCCACTGGGAACAACTGAGAAAGCCTGATGAAACATAGTTTATCTTATTGAAATTTTCAACATGTAGACACAGTGAAGAGGCCCAGCCAACATCCAGGAGAGGACTTTAGCCTGGAAGGGTGACGTCAGGGGGCCCAGAGCCCCAAATTTACTTTTGCTCTGAGGACATTAGCCAAAACTGAGGAGATAAGCAAGAAATCTATTTGAGCTTTTGGTTGCTTTGAGGAACTGAGCAGAGATAGAGGTGAAAGCCTGGTGTCCAACAGGAGTGAGACCCTGATGGACTAACCTCCACAGTGAGTGGTGAGTCTAAAATGCTGCTTCCTCAAACCAGAAGAGATTCTTTTTTCAAAAAAACTTTTTTTAAGTTTATTCATTTATTTTGAGACAGAGGCAGCATGAGTGAGGGAGGGGCAGAGAGCGTGGGAGAGAGAGAGAATCCCAAGGCTGCTAGTGTGGAGCCTGAGGAGGGGCTTGAACTCACAAAACCGTGAGAACATGACCTGAGGTGAACCAAGAGTCAGTCACTTAACCAACTGAGCCACCCAGGTTCGTTAAGAGACTTTTAATGAGGAAGAGAACAAACTGAGGGATGCTGAAGGGGAGGCTGGTGGGGGATGGGTTACATAGTGATGGTCATTAAGGAGGGTACTTCTGATGAGCACTGGGTGTTATATATAAGTGATGAATCACTAAAATCCATGGTATTATACTATATGTTCACTAACTAGAATTTAAATAAAATTATGAAAAAAACATTTTTTTCCTCAGTTGATAACTAACAGTTCAGATTTCGAGGAACCCTACAGCCACACTAGAAAATCAGGGTGGTGTTTTGCTTTTATCGTTGGTTTGTTTTTTAGTCCTTTGCGAGAGTCACATAAAAACCGGGGCACTGGGGTGGCTCACTTGGTTAACCATCCGACTTTGGCTCAGGTCATGATCTCATGGTTTGTGGGTTCAAGCCCCGCATTGGGCTCTATGCTGACAGCTTGGAGTCTGGGTCTGCTTCCAGTTCTGTGTGTCCCTCTCTCTCTGCCCCTCTCCTGCTCATGATCTGTCTCTCTATGTATCTCAAAAATAAATAAATGTTAAAAAAAAACTAATAAATGTTAGAGATTCTCTCCCCACAATATTTTCATGCACAGGGAAATACACACATTAACACGACACCTTAGTGCACCCAGACCCCCTGAAGTCTTACAGTCCTGGGTGTCCTGTTGTTAAAGACGAAGGGCGATGACATTTTGAATAATCATCAACACCCCCCAATACCATTCCATATATTTGTCAGCATAAACTGGAGTAGACAAAAGCTGGATCTAATAGCATCGAGGGAATGAGAAGAGAGGTGTCATTTACTAGACACTTGCTCCTCCGGCCGGACCGGAGTGCCTGCACAGCACCGGATCAAGCTGCAGCCTCAGGTCTGTGCTCCGAGAATGGCAATTAGCTATTCTTTCTCCATCCCTCACCCCCAGCACCCGAACTGCCTTCCTAGTATTAGAATTCCACGCTGAGAGTCTTGTTAAGAGGTAGAAGCCACCTCCCTCCAGAGAAAAAGGAAACCTATTTTCCTAACGTTCTTCCAGTTCGACACAGCACGAAGCTCCCCCAGGCAGGTGGCCATGTGTTGGCCCTGGCCCAGGAGGCGGTGTCAGTGAGGCTAACACTGCAGAAAGCATTTGCACAGGAGCCGTGTGTGGCAGTTACTACATCCTGTTGCCAAGAGCAGCAGCAACGTCAGTCCTAGACTCAGGGTCAGGGGAGCCGGTGGTGTGACCAGTGATGTCCGGCAGAGCATTAGGGGCAGTGGGTTCCTGTGTGGGCTTCAACCTGGGGTGGGATTGTGTATTCCATTCCTGGCTCTGAAGCCCCAAGCCTGCTCTGTGGCCTTCCCCCAACATCATCTCATATTTAGGAAAAAGTTGGATTCCATTGTTTGCTCCAAAAATTTGATCAGGGGAGTAATTGCGGAGAGCAAGCATGCCGAGGTGTTCATGCTGATCTGTAAGCCACTCCCTGGACCTCCCACTCGTCTGGACCCCAGGATACAACAATGAGATGTGTCTCACAACATCACATCTCATACTGACAACATATTGTGTCCCTCTCTTTACAAGGAAAAAGAAAACACATTTAAATGTGATTTTAATGCCCCTCCCCACTCTGGCTGCTCTGATCTCTGACCTCAGTGGTTTCAGATCTGGCTGAGCGCCAGCATTGCTTGTGGGGCTTCTCATAAAATGCACAGGCCTCTCCCCAAACCCGCAGAGTCGGAGTATTCGGTGCAAGATCAAGGAATCACGTATTTAGCAAGCCCTACAAGTGAGGCTGATGCATAGCCATGTGGGAATCCAAATCTACATTCTTGCTACTGAAAGGGTGATGTGAAGACCAGCAGCAGCACCTTGTCATAAACACAGAATCTCACACTCTACTCCACACTTTGTGAGCCTTGACACGGTGTCTGGGGGAGTCCTGTGCACAGGGAGTGTAGGACTCCCTGGTCTATGTGCCTCAAAAGATGAAGCCAGGACTATGCAGGATGCTCCAAGTGTGCGGTCTGATCAGATCTCTGGGGGTCCAGGGTTTGTTTTTTTTTCCTTTCTTTTCTATGGCCATCACCCCCTTGGTGACCTCATCTATGCTGAAGGCTCTGAATATATCATCTACATGGTGTCACCTCCAAAATCTATTTCTCCAGCCGGGACATTTCTCCTAAATTCCATACTCATTCACGCTCATCTGACTGCCAGGCTGATTCCCTCACATTTCTAATAGACATCTCAGCTCATCATCTCTTCACTGAATGTCTGTGATATCCCTCTCCAAATATGCTTCTTCTTCTAGAATTTTCCCCATCTCTGCTGACAGCAATTCCATCTTTCCACTTGTGTAGTCCAGAATTTGGGGGTCCTCCTTGGCTCCTCTCTCTCATACTCAAGATCTAATCCATTAGATTGTTCTGTAAAGTCCATTTATAGATTGCATCCAGAATCCCATCACTTCACGCTCTTCCCAAGGCTCACACCCAATGGAAGGAGCAGACATCCCCAGCCTGGACACTGACCTGGCTTTCTGCTACTTTCCTCACTGCCTCACCTGCCCCTTGCCTCCCATTTTGTTCTCAGCACAGCAGACAAAGTGATTCTTTCAAAGGAGAAGCTGTCCCATGTACCTCTTTTTAAGTTTTTTGATTCAAAAAACACTTTTTTAATTTTAGAAAGAGAGAGCATGCATGAGCAGGGGAGAGGGGCAGAGAAAGGGGGAGAGAGAGAGAGAGGGAGAGAGCAGGAGAGAGAGGGAGAGAATCTCAAGCAAGCTCCACATTCAGCACAGGGCCCCAATATGAGGCTCAATTTCATGGCTCTGGGATTATGATCTGAAGCAAAACCAAAAGTTGGATTCTCAGGGTGCCTGGGTGGCTCAGTTGGTTAAGTGTCTGACTTTGGCTCAGGTCATGATCTCGCGGTTCGGGAGTTTGAGTCCCATGTTGGTCTCTGTGCTGACAGCTCAGAGCCTGGAGCCTGCTTCAGATTCTATGTCTCCCTCTCTCTGCCCCTCCTCTGCTTGTGCTCTGTCTCTGTCTCAAAAGTAAATAAACAAAAAAAAATTAAAAAAAAAACCAAAAAAAGTTGGATGCTCAACCAACTGATCTGCCCAGGTGCCCCACCATGTCCCTCTTTTGCTCAAACTGTGCTGTAATTCCCATCACACTGAGAGCAAAGGTCAAAACCCTTTGATATCCTCCAAGATGACAGGGTCTGGCCATACCTGTATCTCAGCTCAGTTACTCTCTGCTCCAGCAAAGTGGTCTCCTTTCTCCTCCCAGAACACGCAGACACACCTGCCCTTTTGCATTCACACTTCTACTGCTTGGAAGGACCTTGTCCCAGACAATTCTATGGATAATTCCTGGGTCCATCAAATCTTTTCTCAAAACTCACCTTTTAAGGGAGGTCCACGGTGAGCACCCAAATTAAAACAGCCATCTCTTGGCAGAAGGCATGAATAGAGATTTTTCTAAAGAATACAGATGGCCAACAGACACATGAAAAGATGCTCAACGTCACTTATCATTGGGGAAATCAAAACCACACGAGGTATCTATCACCTCACACCTTGTCAGAATGGCTAAAATAAAAAAACACAAAAAATAACAAGTGTTGGCAAGGATGTGGAGAAAAAAGAACTCTCATGCACTGTTGGTGGGAATGTGCACTGGTGCAGCCACTATGGAAAACAGTATGGAAATTCCTCAAAAAGTTAAAAATAAAATTATCATCTGATCTAGTAATCCTATTACTGGGCATTTACCCAAAGAAAATGAAAATATGAATTTGAAAACTATATTTATTGCAGACATTATTTACAATAGTAAGGATATGGAAGCAGTCCATCGATAAATAAATGGATGAAGAAGCTGTGGTATACGCAAGGGACCAGCCCACACACCAGAGTCTAAGGGTCCCTGAGTAGGGGGTTGGTGTCAGCGAAGTATCTATAAGAAAGAACACAGACAACATGAATGGTGGAAGGGACCACACTTTACTGTGAAACTTAGTGTCTTATACACCATAGGTGATTACATCTTTCTTTTAATGATTACATTGTTTGCAACTTCTTAAGGTTCGGGGTAAGAATCACATGTCTCAGAAAAGATGATTGTTTTCACGGAAGAGAGAACAGAAAATCAAGAACAGGAACGAGGTACAATACAGAAGATCAAAAAAACATAATTCATCACTCAAGATACATCAGCGGGGGTCTTATTTTGCATATATAGTGTAATATTAACCAAAGCTTACGACAAGGCTATTTTTCTTTAAAGGTTCAAACAATAGTCTGTGAGTAAGGTGCCTCTAACCAGGGAGGAAGTTTCAGTCAGAAAATCTGCCCATTTACTGAAACCACAATCACCAAGTGGTATGAATAATAGGAGAACTAACTCCAGTCTCTGTTCCATTTAGGTCAAGCAGTCAAGCGCACACATTCTCAAGTAGGGGGAAGCGGAGTCCCATAGGCCACACGTGACTGTACCCCAGTCTCCCAGGACCTATGTTCTTTTTGTCCTGATCCTCAAATGGGGGGAGGGCCAACTGTTATCCAGGGTTGCACCTTCCTAGACAAAGCTAGGGACTTTGCAATTACATACGCTCCCCCCGGAGGCTTTGCCATCACAGTGGAGTCACCTCTGAAGGCTTTTTGGCTGGATGGGCCCCTACAGGTATATATACACAGGATGGAGATGGACCAGCCCCATCTCTGCTGACACAGAAAGGCAAGTCGGGGAAGAGAACACAGGTCAGTGTGGGAAGGGGTCATTGAGGGGAGGATGGGCCAGTCTCCCTAATTCATCTCATTATGCTAATAATGAGATGCCCTTTGCAGAAAGAGAAGTCAGGGACACTGATGTCACAGGGTGGGAAAGTAAATAAATCTTGCATCCCCCACTCCCCTACAAGGCTGCTGGCTCACAATATGAAAGAAAACAGTCACGAACAAATTTAGATCACTCACTGTAAGTGGTAACAATCTCACCTCACTGCATGCTCAAAATGTCCCACTCAAAGAATCCCCATAACCCAGTTGTGTCCCCTCTGCCCAACCCCTCCCCACTTGAGGTCCTCCAGAGTCTTACTTTAGGAGCCGTGAGAGACACATCAGAGCTTTGGGTACTGTTAATACCTGGGTTAATATGAACAGAATGTGGTCAGAGCCCCAGCAGATGAGACTAAAGGAGGAGCTATGGAGTGGGTGAGCTCCCGATGGGGTCCCGTCTACACTAACCCAGGGTCTCAGGGATCACTCCTTCCATACTTGCAGACTGAGTGTAGCTCCCTCCTTTTCCACCTGTGGCAAGAAAAGATCATGTTTGAGGCCATGGAGAAGGCAGAACCATGAGGTCCTAGACCTAGTTCTGAACCCCAGGGAAACTTCCAGAACTGTGACTACATATTGAGGGCAGGATCAGGAAACACGAAGAAAGTATATGTGTGAGGACTGGACAAACCACCCTCCTATAGTTTGGGCCCCAGCTGGGGCCTTCCTCTCTGTCTTGTGACTGCTGAGAATCAGGTCCCATCACCAGATTCATCAAGGTGAAAAATTTATCCTCCATTTTCACATGTTTTCTAAAAAGCCATTGTTAGCAATCTACCCCACACTGGACTAGCTCATGGGAGAGGGTGGTTCTTCCCTTTAAGTGGTATAAGAAAGCTCAGAGCACCAGCTCACCCTGCCTGAGCGCTTCTTCCTCCAGATCACAGCTCCAACCAGCACAGTGACCACAGGAGAATGAGACCAGCAATGATGTCCAGGATGGGGATGGTGGACTGAGGAGGCGGCTCTGGGAAGGGAGGGGAAGGTGAGGGCCCTGTACCCCAAGCATAAGTCCCCACCTTGTTGAGGTTCTTCAGAAGGGAGAGTTCCCTGGAAGCGGCTCTGTGCCCAGGTTTCCCTCCTCACCTGATCTCAGGGTGACGGGCTCGGGCAGCCCCTTGTGCTGCACAGGCACGTGTATCTCAGCTCCTCTCCAGAAGGCACCACCACAGCTGCCCATTTCTAGAAGGTCCCATCCCCTGCAGGCCTGTGTCCAGAAGCTCTGAGTCCTGGGTTAGGTCCTCCCCGTCACGCTGCCAAGGTAGAAGCCCAGGGCCCAGCACCTGTCAGAGATGGGGTGGTGGGTTACATGTATCTTTGGAGGGTCTGAGGACTTCTCAGAAAATTTTAAAATCTGTCTTGGGACATTGCAGCTGCACTCATGTGACCATCCCGAGAATGGACAGTTCAGCTGGGGTGGAAGAAGGGAGCAATAACCCAGACATCAGCCTGGACATAGACGTCTGGGATGATCTTTTCCTATCTGGAAAGTTTTTTAATCAGGACAAGATAGCCTAAGGTAGGAGGCAGATCTCTGAAGGGAGAAAAGGTAAGTCTGGTCATGTCCTGAGCGGACATGTGACTCAGAATGACTAAGAAATGCTGAAGTCGGAACTCAAACACATTGGTTCTGGGGCAGAGAACAAAACTAAGAAAGTCCCCATGGTTCCTAATGCCGCTGCCAGAGTCGCTGATAAGCTGATGGTTTCCCCCT
>NC_043706.1:29337397-29351598 GCF_006229205.1 Suricata suricatta | reverse complement strand
GTTTACATTGCCACCAACAGTGTAAGAGGGTGCCCATCTCTCCACACCCTCTCCAACATCTATAGTCTCTTGCTTTGTTCATTTTAGCCACTCTGACTGGCGTGAGGTGGTATCTCAGTGTGGTTTTGATTTGTGTTTCCCTGAGAAACATCAGGAATTTAATCTGTAAAAGTGGTTTTGGCCCCTTCTGACAGCAAAGTGACCATACCGCACAGCAGTCAGACTCACAAAGCTCTTGGGTTTTCCCAAACAATATATCAGTGACTCCTGTTTTTAACATGACCTTCTTCATTCCCTAGCCCCGAGATCATCTGTGTGGGTCCTGGACATGTCCTCTGTCCATGGATGTCCCATTGTTACTGTCTATTTCCTCTGGAAGAGTGGACAAGCTTTAATCACCCCCAAGCAGCAAGTGTTTGGTGCAGTCAAATGCCCTTCACTCGTGTTCACCCATTTCCTGTGTTTGAATTCATACACAGGTTATGTACATATTATTGGGGCACTCGGTATCGTTTTCTTTACCCTGGTTAACAGAAGGAGACAATGGCTTTTCAGGCAGCCCCAGAGTGTAGTAAATACTGTATGCAGAGAATATCTTGCCAAGCCCTGCAGATATAGATTTATTTAAAAATCTATAAATATGAGAGTTCCATTACTTAGAATTCTTTCCCTCTGCTTCTTTTCCTCACCCAGCACCTGCAGCCCTTCTCCCTGTCTCTCATCCCTCAGGCCCTCTCCTCCCTTTAGTCTCCACCAGCCTCTCACCCCTGGATTGTGGCACTGGTGCCACCCCATCACCTGCCTGCCACCTGGGGCTCTTCTCCCCACAGGGGTCAGTGATCGTGCTAATGTGAGTTAGGTCATGTCATGTCTTCACTGAAAATGCTTCAATGGCTCTGTCTCACTCTTGGGAAGCCTCTAGAATGTAGGACCCATGAGCACAGGGGCTTTGGGCTGTTTTGGTGAAAGCTGTCTCCCCAGCATTAAAATCCTCTCCTGGTGCATAATAGGCACTAAACTAATTGTTGTTAAATGAATGAATGAAATATGACTATTAGAATTTAATTCCATCATACAAAATCATAAAGTGAAAAGTACATAAACAAAAATGAGGACAGATTTTATTTCATCCATCCAGTGTGCCTGAGGACTCATAAATCCATTCCAGAGGCAAGACCACAATGCACACTGAGGCTGTGCAGTGGTTTTCTATTGCTGGAGAACAAATTCCCTGAAACATAGTGACTTCCCACAGCACCCTTCCATGTGTCCCAGTTCTGCAGGTCAGCCATCCGCTGTGACGCTGAGGGTCCTCTCCTGGGTGTCACAGGCAGTATTTGCACCTAGAGCTTAATGTCCCCTCCAAGCTTGCACAGAGATGTTGGCAGAATTCCATTTCTTGGAGCTGGAGGACTGCGGTCCCCACTTCCTTGCACAATGTCAGTGGGATGGCTGCTCTCAGCTCCTGCAGCCACCAGCACTGCTTGCCCAGTGACCCCTTCCACTGTCAAGGCCTCCCTCCCACTGAGTCCTGCTCACTCTGCCAGGCCTTCACTCAGGAAGACCCCATCCTATTAAGGGCTCACCTGATGAGGTCAGGATTACCCACAATAACCCTCCTATTATAATTCAGCTGATATGACCCTTAACTGCATGTGCAAAGTCCCTTCCCACCAGCACCTGGCTTAGTGTTTGTGCCAACAACTGGGAACATATGAACAACCTGAGGTCGGTTAGGGCAGCATCTTGGAACCTGCCTGGGACAGCCCGGTTCTTCCTCTTTGTCTAATTGGATCACAGTCAGAGATAAAGTTCAAATAAATAGATTGTTTGAATGTTAATAATATGCCTGTCCCTTAGATATAGATATTCTTCTTAAATCTTAAAACCAAGCGATGATGTTTACCATCTCATAGTTAATTCAGAGCCAATAGAAAGTAAAGTGGGAGAGTTCATCCTGTTCTTTGGATCCTGTAGCAGTTGTGTGCTGCTGCATCACATTACCGGAGACTCGGCAGCTCCGAACAGCACATGTTCATTGTCTCCCACTGTTTCCCAGGGTCAGGAATTCAGGAGAGGGTCCCCTGAGCGCTGCTGCTCAGGGCCTCTCTCAAGGTCACAGTCAAGTTGTCCACCAGGACTGCACCATCTGATGGCCTGAGTGGGGCTGGGGGTTCACAGGAAACAAGGGTCCCCTACATGGCTGTTGGAAGAAGCCTCCTTTTTTCCCCAGATGGTTCCAAGAGATCTTTTAAGGTGGCTAATGACTAGGTAGCTTCTTCTCCCAGAGCAAGTAATTAGAGAGAGAGAGACAGACAGAGAGAAAGAGAGAGAGAAAAAGAGAAAGAGAGAAACTCAGCTGGAAGCTGCCATGAGTTTTGCATCCTGAGACCCAGGGTCACACACCATTACATTAGCCCTTTCTGCTAGTTAGAAGTGAATCTTTGAGTGCAGCTGCATCCAAGAGAAGGCCATTCAGATCCCCCTCTGGAAGGGAGGATGTCAAGGATTTAGGTACACGTTAAAACCAAAATAAAAATTAAATATCGATTTTGGATTTTGTAAGTCAAACGCTTCTTTCACTCATTATTTTTATTAAATGCTTCAAATTTGTCATTGGAAAGTAATAATGAGAAGTTTATAGAAATTGAACATTTATAATAAATTCAACATCTCAGTATGGTTTTCAATGAAATTTTGTAGAAGAGATTTAGGCATTTACAAATTCTAAAAAGCACTGTTACTGTGTACTAATTTTTTTAAAAGCAGCTCTGTTGTCATTTCCATTCATTTTTTTCTATGGTTATTCTTTTGTATGATTTCCAGATTAATTTACATTTAGCAACAATGTACTTTTTCATTCTCTGAATATATTGAGTCCGGTTGCATGTGATGTTAATGTGACCCATCAAATCCTTTGCCTTGTACACCATATGCAACAATGTATACCAGAAATCAATAGAGATGCCAGTGAACGAAAGATCAAATGACCTATATGTAGCCAAAGCCATTGCTATAACTTTCTGTATCCTTTAACATGGTTCAGAATAATTGACTGTGGTTTTGCTCCTATGTAAATAGTTCTTATGAAGTATCCTTGAAATGAACTTTGGTATGTCATTTTTAATTTCCTTAAAAACATTAACCTGGAATGGTTAACAAACTCCATTTTGAAAAATGCCAGTTTTTTAAAAACATTTTTTTAATGTTTGGTTATTTTTGAGAGGAACAGAGCATGAGTAGGGCAGGGACAGAGAGAGAAGGAGACATGGACTCTGAAGCAGGCTCCAGGCTCTGAGCTGTCAGTCAGCACAGAGCCCGACGTGGGGCTCAAACTCTTGAACTATGAGATCATGACCTGAGCCGAAGTCGGACACTTAACTGACTGAACAACGCAGGGACCCCTGAAAAATGCCAGTTTAAGGAGTTCTGACCCGCTGGACATCTGCACTGGGACAAGAAACAGAAGGAATGAAGTCCCGTGGACCATCCCCAGTCCCATCCCCCAAGTGTAAATTTTGTCCTGAGACTCCTAGTTACAATTCCTTTGAGTGGCTCTAAAGAAATTACAATAAGCACAGGGCGCCTGAGTGGCTCAGTCAGTTAAGTGTCCTGGTTCGGCTCAGGTCAGGATCTCACAGTTTGTGGGTTCGAGCCCCGCATTGGGCTCTGTGCTGACAACTAGCTCAGAGCCTGGAGCCTGCTTCAGATTCTGTGTCTCCCTCTGTCTCTGACCCTCCCCTGCTCGCGCTATCTCTGTCTCTCAAAAATAAAATTAAAAAAATAAAAAGAAATTACAATAAACATATATATTTCCAAACAAAATATTTTTTTTGGCCTGTTTTAATCTTCCTGTAAATGAACACATGCCGCACATACTCTTCTGTGATTCAAGGTCATGTCTAGTTGACTTATCTCTGATGTGAGAGGTGTAGTTCACTCATTTTTGCTGCTTGTAAAGTTTTACATTTTGTGACTCACTCTATTTGATATTTTCCTATTTCTGTTTTATGTGATCATTCCAGTTTTTCCTATCAACGTTAGTGCACCTGTCTTCTGGGACACATGGGCCAGAGATCCCCCAGAGTGGACGATCAGGAGGAGGATTGCTGGAATGTATGCGAGATGTGCTGTAACCAGACCGGCACACGCCAACTTGATTTCCAAAGTGCTTGGGCCAGTGTAACCTTTCACTAGAAATGTGCATGTGTTTATGTTGCTGTTCTGATTGCTCTGAAAATGAAAGCTGAGAGGCAGCTCTTTCACTGAAGGGCAGGAAGTAAGTGTGACCGTCACTGCCTGGTTGCAGGACTGCTCAGTTCTGACCCTATTCATAACTTGATTTCCTTTACTTGTATTCCACGTACCTTGTTATTGTATGTGCAGCCTCTAAGTGCAGATATGCTTCCTTTCAGCATCACCATATAGAATTATTTTATTCCTTTGGAATCTTTTATCTTATATTTTTAGAATCATCCATAATAAAGACAGAGGAGGGAAAGAGGGGATCCAGATGGACACAAGGAAGGACAAAAGAAAATAGAAAATGAAAGCAAGAACAAGAGGAGAGGAATTGCAAACAGTGAGTATAGACAACATTTTCAAAGTGCAAGGAAACAAAAGAGATGTAGAATAAAAGAAATTTCAGAGAGCTTTATTAGCAGTCTACTGCTGTGTACTAGGTAACCCCCCAAATTACTGGCTTAAAACAACAAAAACCTCTCAAACAAAGACAAATGCACTGAAGCAGAGGCTGATGGGAGGAGCTGGACAAAGAGGAGGAATTTACGGATGGAATAAGGGTAGGTGGTTGGTTTACACATGGAAATGATTTTGTAGGTCCTCCAGGAAGCAGGTGCCAAGACAGAACAGGGTTCATTCACCATAATGTTATCAGAGGAAATACCTGTCAGAACATAGGAGAGGTAGTCAGAAAATGCTGGAAGACCCAGCAGACCGGGATGCCAGTCTGACCCCACGTTATGGTCCCCAGGAGAAAGGTGTGTTGCACTATCACAGACCAGCAGGCAACCTAAGTGAAGTGAGCAAGGCCGGAGGGGAGTCCTCAGCTACAGTCAGCCATCAGAGAGCCCCATGCCACCCAGACACCGCCTGCCTTCCTGTCCCTTCTGTGACCTGTTACTGTGTGGACCCAACCCACGGGAAGCAGGACCTCTGCACAAATCCTGCCATGGACTGCAGAGCACCGGTGTGGGGGCCCTTGTGACTTACCTGGGAGTGTGACCCAAACCTTCCTCCTTGAGGGGTCTGGGCCCTGGGAAATGAAGGCCTTTTCAGGATGGTTTCCTGCATTTGTCCTTTCATAGTTGCAATGGGGCAGGGGAGAGCCAGCAGGCACCCAAGTCTGCCACCGGAGTTCCCCTGCATTCCTCTTATCCCAATTGTGAAAGAGGAGCCCCACCCCCTCCTGAGGGTCAGGGTGGATTACTTCTGCCTGGAGAAGAGCAGACCTCTCCCCTGGGCACACGGAGAAGTCCAAACACCCTGGTGGCAGCCATAATGGGTATGAAGTTCAATCAAAATCCTCATTTCCAAGACCTCCGCACTGCCGTGCCCAGAATTGCAGAAAAAAGAAGCATAACTTCCCCCAGTGGGTGACTGGAAGCAATGGTAAGTGGAGTGATACTTGCTTCCATCACTTGGTTCCTGGACTCACACATTCTTCTTGAAACCACAGCACCATATAGAGCGGTCTGATTCAATAAATATTCTGCAGCATGGAAAATGGCAGATTTTTCCCCCCTAAAACTGATAGCTTGTGCCTTAGAAGGCCATCCAGCATTCTGTGTGGCTGACTAGACCTGGACCATCTGAAATGTGACGTGACTGGTGGATCCCATGGTCATAGCACATCCTGCACCTTCTTCACTGTGAGGGGACCCTCAGTCACATACTGTGTTAAAAGGAATTCTGAGCACATGGATCAGGCATTTTGATAGCCCCTAGATAGTGTCACTGGCTCTGTGGGTAGGAAATGAGAGCCAACGAACACATGGCATAGGTGTCTGTCCCTGTGAGGATGAGTCTCTGGGTCCTTCCAAGGTAGAAGGGGCTCAATGTAGTCAACTTGTCACCTCATGGACATTTGACCACCTCAAGAGAGTGCTGGAGCAGGGCCCAGTGTTGGCCTCTGTTTCTGACAGGTTGGTCATTCAGAGGTAGCAGTAGACTAAATGGGAATCATTGCTGCTGGATCCATGTGTGGCTTTATCTCTGCCATGTGGTCACTCCATTCATGAGCCCATTCCACGAGTCCTGGGCTGACCAGTGATAAAGCCTTGCTAAGTCAACTTGTTTGCTTAGTGTTTCAGTGCCTCTTCGGGGATGGATGTTTTCTGGTGAGTGTTAACATGTGATTCAGGCTTCAGTGCCAGCAGACCATTTCCATTTAGGATGGATTGCTGTGGACCTAGCTAATTTATGACCCTAGTATGTTATACAGAAGCCAGCATATATGGTCATTTTTAAAAAGTTTATTTTGAGAGAGACAGAGACAGAGAGAGAGAACCGAGCAGGCGCCACACATTCAGCATGGAGCCTGACGTGGGGCTTGATCTCACAAACCATGAGATCATGGCTTGAGCTGAAATCAAGAGGCAGTTGCTTATCTGACTGAGCCACCAGCTGCCCTGCGTATTGTCATTTTCAATCATGTGCCTGCTTGGGGTCCTATGGACAAACATTCTGTCTTCTCAGGTCCTGAAACACACTACACGTTACTTCTAAAAGGGAATCTACTACTCTTTGTGGATGGCATGGCCTTATGACAATATCTGAGGTACCAGCATGTGATTCTCCTGCTAGTGCTTTCCTCAGCTCCACACTGCAAATTTCCCACCATTGACACTTCTACCATCAAGGGGTCCAATGGATAGTATCTGAATGTAGCATGGCCTGGATCTTTCTGTTCTGGTCCCACTTAAAGCTAGCATCCCTCTAGGTCATCCAGAGCTGTGCCAAACAATACACCTAGGTGTGAAATGTGTGCTGCTGGAACCCCATGTGCCCCCTGGGCCATGTCCTCCTTTCTTTGCAGTGAGAGATGCAGCAGGTAACAATCTACGTCTTACCTTGGAAGGAATATCCCCGCATGCCCCCGACCTCTGGATTCACAAAACTTAATCGGGTGGACACTTCCTGCATCTTAAAAAAATCATTAACTTCGTTTTTAATGTTTAGAAAATTATGGTAGTTACCATCAGTTACCAAATTTACCATGATTTTAACACATAAAATGTAAAAGTTACCATCTAAAGTACACAGTTTTTAGGCGTACTGTTCAGTGTGTAAGTACATCCATCCTGCAAGGCAACCATCAACACCATTCATCTTCAACTGTTTTCATATTTCAAGACTAAAACTCTTTATCCATTTAACATAAATCCATCATTATCCCCTCTCACATCCCCTGCAAACTACCACTCTATGTCCTGTCTCTATCAATTGGACTATTGTAGGTGCCATATATAAGTGGAATCATACAGCACTTGTGTTTTGGTGGCTGGTTTATTTCAGTCAACACAAGCTTCTCAAGGTTCCTTTGTGCATGTGTCGGGTTGTTCCTTCTTTTTAAGGCCATATAGTGTTCCACTGCATGTATGCACTGTAATTTGCTTATCCCTTGTTCTATTGATGGACAATTAAGTTACTTAATTCCTTTTGGCTATTGTAAAGAATGCTTATGAGTATGGGCTTACAAGTATCTGTTTCTGTCTCTTCTGTCAATTCTTTTGAATATATACCCACAAATATAAGGCTGGGTTATATGATAATTCTATATTTAATTTTTTGAGGAAGCTTCATACCGTTTTCCATAGTGGCCGCTCATTTGACATTCCCAACAATGTACAAAGGTTCCAATTTCTTCTGCTCACCACCACATGTTCTTTTGTTATTTTTTAAATAGTAGCCATTCTAGGGGTGCCTGGGTGGCTCAGTTGGTTGGGTGTCCAACTTCAGCCCAGTTCATGATCCCACATGACCACGAGCTCCGTGTCAGGCTCTGTGCTGACAGCTCAGAGCCTGGAGCCTGCTTCAGATTCTGTGTTTCCCTCTCTGCCCCTCCCCTGCTTGCACTGTGTCTCCTAAAATAAATAAACATTAAAAAATAGTAGCCATTCTAGTGTATGTGAAGTGATATCCATGGACCATCATTTGTCCCCTTGTATGAGTGCTGGAAGGAATCACTTCATTGTCTATGAATTGGTATCTCACTGTGATTTTGATTTGCATTTCCCTAATGATTACTGATGTTGCACTCTTCTCATATGCTTGTTGGCCATTGTAAATCTTCTTTGGAGAAATACCTAATCAAGTCCTTGGACCACTTTTAAATCAGGTTGTTTGTCTTTTTTCATCTCGGGAGTTGTCTAATGTGTTCTGAATATTAGTCCCTTGTCAAATGTGATTTGGAAATATTTTCTCCCATTCTAAGGATTGCATTCTTACTCTGTTGATACTGTTCTTTGATGCACAAAAGTTTTAAATTTTCATCAGGCCCAATTTGTATATTTTTTCTGTTGTTGCCTGTGCCTTTCATGTCACATTCAATAAATCATTGTCAAATCTAATGTTAGGAAGCTTTGCCATATGCTTTTCATCTAAGATTCTTAGTTTTAGCCATATGATGAGGTCTATAATCCATTTTGAGATTATTTTGAATGTGGCGTTAGGTATGGGTCAACTTTATTCTTTTGTATGCGGATATCAAGTTTTCCCAATTTCATTTGTTGAAATGACAATCCTTTCCCAATGAATGGTCTTGGCACTCTTGTCAATAGTCAGTTGATCATATATCCAAGTTATTTTCTGGACTCTGTTAATCTATAAGTATGTATACCTATTTTTATGCTAGTATCACACTGTTTTGATTACTGTCACTTTTTAGTAAGTTTCAAAATTATGAAATTCAAAATTAGACCTTCAAATTTGTTCTTTCTTATGACTGTTTTGCCTTTCAGTGTTCCTTGACCCTGAATAAAATTCTGTATGATTTTTCTATTTCTGCAAAATATATCATGGGATTCTGACAGGGATTGCATTGAATCTTTTGATTGCTGTGGGTATTATAAGTAGCTTAATAATATTAAGTCTTTCAATCCAGAAAAGTCTTTCTATTTCTTAATGTCTTCACTGATTTCTTTCAGCAATTTTCTTAGTTTTCCCTGTACAAGTTTTTGCCTCCTTGGTGAGATCAGTTTTCCATATATTGTATTTTTATTCATGCTAGTATGAATAGGATTGTTTTCTTTTTTAAATTTTTTAATATTTACTTATTTTTGAGAGACAGAGAGAGATGAAGCATGAGCAGGAGAGGGGCAGAGGCAGAGGGAGACACAGAATCGGAAGCAAGCTCCAGGCTCTGAGCTGTCAGCACAGAGCTTGATGTGAGGCTCGAACCCACGAACTGTGAGATCATGACCTGAGATGAAGTCAGAGGCTTAACTGACTGAGCCATCCAGGCAGCCCTAGAATTGTTTTCTTAATGTCTTTTTGACTTGTTTATTTTGAGTGTAGAAAAATAGAAGTGATTTTTTTCATGTGATCTTTTAATCCTGCAACTTTTCTGAATCCAATTATTAATTTTAACAGGTTTTTTTTGTGTGGAATTTTTTTGGGTTTCTACTTTGAAGATTATATAATGAAACAGGGATAGACTTACTCCTTTTTTTTCCAATCTGGATGCCTTTTATATCTTTTTCTTGCCTAATTGCTCTGGCTATAACTTCCAATATCATATTGACTAGAAGTGGTGAGAGTAGGCATCCTTGCCTTGTTCCTGATCTTCAGGGAAAATCTCTTAGGCTTTCAACATTGATATTAACTGGGGTGTTTATAATTGGATTTTATTATGTTGGGATAATGTCCTTTTATGTCTTGTTGTTGTTTATTTCTTGATAAGTGCTTTTATAATGAAAAGGTGTTGGTTTTTTCTTTTTTAGCATTATTGGGATGATCATGGTTTTTTTAACCTTAATTTTGTTAATATGATATATTACTTGATTGATTTCTTATGTTGACACATCCTTGAATTCCAGGAATGAACCCCACTTGGTCATGATGTATAATCTTTTTAATATGCTTCTGAATTCAATTTGCTAGTATTTTGTTGAATTTTGCACCAATATTCATCAGGGATATTGATTTGTAGCTTTCTTCTCTTGTAGTATCTTTTTAAAAAATATAGTTTATTGTCAAATTGGTTTCCATATAACACCCAGTGCTCTTCCCCACAAGTGCCCTCCTCCATGACCATCACCCCCTTCCCCTTCCCCCTCCAGCCCTTGGTTCATTTTCAGTATTCAAGAGTCTCTCACGATTCACGTCCCTCCCTCTCCCCAACTCTTTCCCCCTTACCCTCCCTGTGGTCCTGGTAGGTTTCTCTTGATAGACCTATGAGTGAAAACATATGGTATCTGTCCTTCTCCGCCTAACTTATTTCGCTTAACATGACACCCTTGAGGTCCATCCACTTTGCTACAAATGGCCATATTTTATTCTTTCTCAATGCCATATAGTACTCCATTGTTTATATATATATACACACACACCACATTTTCTTTATTCATTCATCAGGTGATGGACATTTAGGCTCTTTCCATGATTTGGCTATTGTAGAAAGTGCCACTATGAACTTTGGGGTACATGTGCTTCTATGCATCAGCAAGCCTTTATCCCTTGGGTAAACCCCTAGCAGTGCTATTGCCGGGTCATAGGGGAGTTCTACTGATAGTTTTTTGAGGAACCTCCATATTGTATTCCAGAGTGACTGCACCATTTTACATCCCCACCAATAGTGTAGGAGGGTGCCCATTTCTCCACATCCTCGCCAGCATTCTTCTCTTGTAGTATCTTTGTCTGTCTTTGGTATCAGGACCATGATGGCTTTAGAGAATGACTTAAGAAGAGTTTCCCCTTTCTTTAAATTTTTGGCAAGAGTTTGAAAAGGATTGGTGTTAGTTCCGTGTTTGGTAAAGTTCATCAGTAAAGCCATGAGGTCCAAGCTTTTCTTTGTCAGTTGTTTGATTACTAATTTAATATCATTTCTTGTTATATGTCTGTTCAGATATTCTATTTTTTTCAAATTGTGTCTTGATAGGTTTTAGTTTCAGGGAATCCATCCATTTCATTTAGGTTTTCCAAATTTTGGCAAACAGTTCTTTATAGTGTTCTCTTATAATCCTCTTTATTTCTGTAGAATAAGTAATTGTATGTATGCTTTCCTTTCTGATTTTATTATTATTTTACTTTTTATTTTTTAAATGTTTATTTATTTTTGAGAGAGCAAGTGAGAGAGAGAGAGAGAGAGAGAGAGAGAGAAAGAGAGAGAGAGCGAGCCAGAAAGGGACAGAGAGAGAGGGAGACCCAGAATCCAAAGCAGGCTCCAGACTCTGAGCACAGAGTCCAATTATGGGTCTGAACTCAGGAACCATGAGATCATTACCTAAGCTGAAGTTGGATACTAACCTACTGAACTGCCCAGGTGCCCTTCCTTTCTGATTTTAGTAGTGTGTTTTCTCTCTTTATGTCCTTAGTCAGTCTAGGTAAAGCTTTGTCAATGCTATTGATCTTTGCAAAGAACCAGTTTTTTACTTCATTGATTTTCTTAATTGTTTTTCTTATTTACTGTTCTTTTACTAGCCCTTAAGTTGTAGGGTTTGGTTGTTGATTTGAGATCTATGTTGATCTAAGCATTTGCAGCTATAAATTTCCCCATTAGCATTGTTTTCCTTGTATTCTATAAGTTTGGATATATTGAGTTTTGTTTTCAAGTGTCTCTAAATATTTTTTAATGATTTTTTGGTGATATATTTATTGTTTTACTGTTAAATTGAAACATCTGAACCAACGTATTCACAGTACTTATTATACTTTAAAGAGAATCATGTACTATAGTCTTAGACATAACCACAGAACAAGCAGAACAAAAGGCTTTAAAATATATCCACAGTGTGTACTATTTCAATAGTCATTCATTTACAAGTTAGACTGTTCTTTTTTTTTGTAAAGAAAAAGCTATTTGTTTGTTTGTTTATTTATTTATTTATTCCTAGTGCATGTGGGTGAGTGGGAAGATGGGCAGAGAGAATCTTAAGCAGACTCCACGCTCAGCATGGAGCCTGAAGCAGGAGTTCACCTCATGATTAGGAGTTTGTGACCTGAGCCGAAATCACAAGTCAGACACTTAACCAACTGAGCCACCCAGGTGCCCCACTTTTTCTTATTGTTTCATTGTTTTATTCAGGCAAGATTCACTCAAGGAAAAGCAACTTAATTTTTGTTTGCATTGCTTCATACAAATGTTATGAATTAAATGTTCTTCTGTCTCCTCCATCCAGGAGGGAATCATGACATTCTCAGATAGTAATCTAAACCAATAGATCCTACTAAAAATAGCCAGTTTCAACAACCAAATAGCCAGCCTGTTTGTGGTCTTGAAGAACATCTAATGGATTCTCAGTTATTTTTATAATGAAGAGTACTGCAATTTGATGAGATTCATCAGAATTTAAAAGAGCATTGCATACAAAATTATTCTTGAAGCTCTAAATGTCATTTAAATGACAAAAATGAGAATTTTAATTAGTTGCTTCACATGACCAAACTTACAAGTCATAACTAGTACAAATTCAGTACTATCGTGACTTCTTGTTTACAAGGTAACTAGTTGGTAAATTAATAGATGACATAAAATGCTGGAGTCCAGCTCCAGCAGGTCTAGGGGTCCCTGAAGGAAGGAAGGAAGGGGTTGGTGAAAGAGGGAGGGAATGAGAGAGCCATGCGTTTCTTTATGATCACCAGGCAGGCATCTCTGCACTGACCTGAGAGCCAGCTTTATTTATTGTAAAAAAAATGTATGGGGTCAACACAGAAGTGGCATTTGCCTTAGACAATGATTTCTGATGACAAATTCTTTGGCATGTAAAATTTTCCCAGAACATAGATTGTAGAAGACTCATGCATAATCTTTATCAATAGTGATTGATATAGGTCACTTAGATGCTTATCATATGGGGAAGGAAGATATCTTTAGCATTTAAATACAAGGCAATGTTTTTAACATAGTAAAGGTAAAAGTTCTGTATGAGCAGGGGTCAATAGCCTGTTTTCTTGAGGGCAAGTAAACAGGTTTTTCAGGGAATGCAATATTTGCTCCAATAATCACAAAAGAAGAAATTCTTATAATAAGTTCCTTCATAAGGTTCAATCTGCATATTTTAGAATAAAGGGACAAATCACTCCTGGCACCAATCAGCAAGGTGCCTTGGGGAGTCAGTGTTCAAAAAATAACTGGGTGGGGGGTAGACATGGGTTACCATCTGAGGGCAGGAGGCCTTGCAAAACCCACCTTACCTCATAAGGTGTTTTCTCAGCTTAGTGAGTTCAGAAATGGCTTCCAACAATAAAAATTAATACTTAACATTATTTTTTAAAGGAGATAATGTATGATAACTAAGGAATAAAAAAACTCAATGTATTTTACAATATAATAACCATTTAAACCTTTATCCGTATACAACAGGGTAATCCATATACAACAGTCATCTCTAGTGAACTTGCACATTTTCAAGTTTACTTTATTATGAGTTCTTGAATTGTTTTTGATATACAGCTTTTTATAGAACAAATATTACACTGTAAACCTGGATAAGACTTCGTAAAATATTTTTTATTTATTTTGAGAGAGAGAGAGCAGGGAAGGACAGAGAGAGTGAGAGAGAGAATCCCAAGAAGGCTCTATACTGTCAGCACTGAGCTTGATGTGGGGCTCGAATTCACAAACCGTGAGTTCATGACCTCAGATGAAACAAAGTGTTGGACAAGTAACTGACTGAGCCACCCATGTGCCTTGAGATGTTTTAAAAATATTTATAAATTTGTTTTGATACGCAAGAGCAGTTGGCAAAATTTTTACAGAATTTGATTCTATAGAATTAAAATTTCACACAATACTCATTTTGATGTTTAAAAAAATTCACATAAAAAATACAGATTACAAAGCCCGAGAGTGTGGTACTGTTATTTCCAGTTTCTAGCTCTAGAAATTTAAAACCTCCATTAAGTGTGGTAACGGTTCATTACCTGTACACTTATGAAGGCAGCTCACATGTTTTGCAGACAAAACCTTCAGGCTTCATGTTATTTACCAAAGAATTCAGGGCAGCAACAAAAGAAAACCC
>NC_043706.1:29328133-29337297 GCF_006229205.1 Suricata suricatta | reverse complement strand
AAAAAATACAGATTACAAAGCCCGAGAGTGTGGTACTGTTATTTCCAGTTTCTAGCTCTAGAAATTTAAAACCTCCATTAAGTGTGGTAACGGTTCATTACCTGTACACTTATGAAGGCAGCTCACATGTTTTGCAGACAAAACCTTCAGGCTTCATGTTATTTACCAAAGAATTCAGGGCAGCAACAAAAGAAAACCCAGTAGGCAAATTTATAGACTAACTTGCAAATTGACCAGTTTCTGTGACTCAAACTGTTTCAACCTTCAAGATACTGTCCCTAAAGTTCCATATCACTGTGACCCTCCCCTCCTACCCACAGAGGCTCCACGGGTCTTTGACAAGACTCAAACAATGTGAGGTCATGTGAAAAGTCACTGACTTCATCTTCAGTCCTGTGAATTATTAATACTGGAAAGGTAATCTTAGAGACTTTGTCAGTGTTTGAGAATGCATCCAAACAGTGGGTCTTCATGGTATCAGGAAAAGCGACAGTCATTCCCGAGGTCAAAGGAGAATGGAGAATAAGGGCCACACGCTTACACCACGCAGCAAGATCCACAGGTGGTACTGACCCTCTCTACTTTGGCCATACAGAATCACGCTTTCAGGCAGTATCCATATCTCGTCCTAAGAGCAAGTCAAGCAGCTTCTATATCTTCACAGAGGTTCTTGTCTGATGGTTTCCCAGAACTTGTGCCATCCCAGAATAATCCTATGAGAAATATTCCAATTACTCCGTGATCCCAGTCCTCTGTAAAGCTGCTCATATGACCAAGATCAACAGCACTTCCATGTGTAAAGTGTAAAGTGTACTTGACATTGGGTGAACAAGCAAAAACATGCAGATAATTCTGTTGCCTTTACTGGCTCTAGTCATGAAACACTAATAGCATCTTTTTATCCAAATGAGTGCTGCCAGTCTGCTGGCTGTGATTGGTGTGAATTCCAGAGGCTTCTATGTTTATAACACATTTGCATAAATTGGATCATGTAGTAAAAATGCTAATTTTGAATCCACTTTCCTGGGGACGGCAGACAGCAGAAGAGGCCACATAGTTCACTAAAGGAGAGATTATGCTTCTGCAACTGAGGGGTCAGGAGGAAAGCGCCAGGAGGGAGCATCTGCCCATGCGCAGTCATCCACAGGTGTGACCCACACTGCAGCCTCTGCCACCACCCCTTCTTCTGGCACAGCAGTCACCCCTCAGAAGCAGCCAGGTCTTTCTTCACCATGCTTTCCTTTCTCTGCTCCTCCTCTGCCTCCACCGCGGGGCTGACTCTGGTGGGAGGAACGTGGACAGGGAACCGAGGAGTGAGCAGAACCCTCACTAAGGCTGGAGTTGGTTACTGAAGTCAATATTTTTAAATAGTTCACTTGTGATTTCTTTTGGCCCGTGCTACAAGTTTACAATTGTCAGATCTTTTTGCCCTATTGAAACTTTTATTAATATTGGCCTGATATCAGTAGAACACATTCCAGTTCTCTTTTGGTTACTGTGTGCAGGGGATTGCTTTTCCTTCTTTTCACTGTCAAAGTATTTGTGTTTTTGGATAAAGTGAGTCTCTGTTAGACAACACAGAGTTAGATCGTCTCTCTGTCACTGTTCTGCTAGTCTCTAGCATTGACTGGAGTATTTAATTCACTTATGTTCAAAGTAATTGCTGATAAGGAGGGACATGTCTGTGTTATTTGGGTATTTTCTATTGTCTTATAATTATGTTGTTCCTCATTAAGAATTTTTTTCATTTTAGTTTTTGTTTAATTTTTTAGTGAAATGGCTTAATACCCTCTCATTTCCTTTTGCATATATTACTCTATAGAAATTTTGTGTTTGCATGGGGATCACATTACACATCCTAAAAGTATAGCCCTCTAATGTGTATTTCTACAAGGTTACCATCAATAACAGACAAGTCTCATTTTATACAGCTCCATCCTGTCCCTTTGCAGTGATTGATGTCAGAACATTACATGTTTATACATTATCCAAAAACATACACTAATAATTGTTTTCATATATTTGTCTGTGAAAGCAAGTCAAAACCAGAAAGTGGAGTTACAAGTCAAAGTTATGATAATAGTGGCTTTTAAGGGTTTTTTTTTTTTAATTTATCAGTCATTTAAATCATGTAGAAAACAAACACTGGTCTTAGAAACCGGAGTGACACTAATACTACCTTTATAATTGCTCATTTATTTACCTTCACTGAGATCAGTATTTCTTCACACAGCTAGTGACTGTCTGTGTCCTTTCTTCCTGAAGGATTCCCTTTAGCAGACCCTGCAGGGCAAGTGCAGTGCCTTTGTTTACCGGAGAATGTCTTCATTTGTCCCTCATGCTGAAGACCCATTTTCCAGATATAGGATTCCTGATTGAATATTTTTCTTATAACACATGGAATATCAGCCCACTGCCTTCTAGTCTCTGGGTTTCTGATGACAAATCTGCTAACTTTTCAAGGAACCCTTGTACACGATTAGTCACTTTTCTCATAGTGCTTTCAAGACTCTTTGTCTTTGGTTTTCAACAATTTCATTATAATATGTCCTGGTGTGGATGTCTTTGCATTCATCCTAACTGCAATTTATCATTCTTCTTGGATGTTTTTCATGTTTTTCATCAATTTGGATCAAGTTTTCTGCCATTATTTCTTCAAATAATCTCTCTTACTTTATTCTCTGTCTTCTCTCTGGGGCTTCCACAATGCATATGTCAACCCTCTTTCTGGTGTCTTAGTGCTCCCTTAGCCTATGTTCACTTGTCTTCAGTGTTGTTCATTGGTTCCTTAGACTAGATAATTTCAGTTTTCCTATCTTCAAGCTCAGTGATTCTTTGTTCTGTTTACTGTAATCTGCTCTTCAATAACTCTAATAAAAGTTTTCATTTCAGTTGTGGTACATATCAGCATTGGACTTTTCTTTCAGTTTCTTTTCATGTTTTGTATCTCTTTGTTGGTATTTTATTTTATTCATAGCTCAGTGTCTTCACTTTTGGTGTCTTCCTTTAATGCTTTGAGCAACTTACCTACAATTAACTTAAAGTACTTATCTAAGTGTGTCTGGGTGGGTCAGTCGGTTAAGAATCTGACTCAGCTCATGATTTCATGGTTTGTGGGTTCAAGTCCTGTGTTGGGCTCTGTGTTGACAGCTCAGAGCCTGGAGTTAGCTTCAGATTCTGTCTCTTTCTTTATGCCTATTCCCTGCACACAGTCTGTTTCTCTCTGTCTCTCAACAATAAATGAATATTTAAAACTTTTTAAAAACAAGTAAAGTACTTGTCTCATAAGTCCACGTTCTGATCTTTCACAGGGATATTTTCTGGGTTTTGTTTGTTTGAATGAATCATATTTTCCTGTTTCTTTGGATACTTTGTGTGTTAGTGTAGAAAACTGGTCATCTCAATCTTATCTCAATCTTATCATGTGGTAACTCTGAAAACCAGATTCTTCCCAGCAGCAGGTTTGTTTTTGCTTTGATTTTGATCATGGTACTCCCTGTGCCAGAAATCAGCCATAGGTGTACATTCTAGCTCTTTTTATGTCATTTTTCAGTCTATGCCTTTCCCTGAGCATGTGCGCATGCTAACTTTCTACATCCCTGCCCTCCCCCTCCACCAGTGATGTTCAGTGAGAATCCATGAGCGGAGTGGCAATGCCCAGGTGTGGCCAAGGGCTGACAACAAAAACCATTTTACCTGCATATCCAAGACCTCCCTAAGGTCTCCTTGGGCTAATGCACCAGGACAGGCCTCTACATACAAGGTCCATGCCTGTTTCAGTCAGGTTTGGCTTGTAAAATGTTTTCCCAAATTTACATTGACTGTGATGTTTCCTCATCATTGAGTAACCATGGATTCTGGCTTTACAGAAAAAAGATCTCTAGGCCATTGAAATTGGTTCCTAGATCTGTAGCCACACCCACAATCATGCTGGATGCTCCAGTACACACTGGCACTTTCCTCGGAGAGGACCTCGGACCTAGGAGTCCCTGTCACTTGTTCCTGCTGCTGCCTCTGATGCCGGAGGCTAGGATACCGGCTCTTTCCTGCAGTGGTGCAAATGCCATAATCTTCTCTCCTGACCACTTCAGGTCCCACTGTCTGCTACCCAGAACACTGGAGTCTGCAGCTCTGGTATCCATGCTCCAATCTCATTTCTACCCTGAGGGCTGACCAAGGGGCAGCCAGCCAGGAGCTCCCAAAGGCCTCGATCCCTGTAGCTGAGTCAATGACCTACAACAGGAAAACCCCTTTCCATGTCCTAAACATCTCCTGGGCATCTGGTGGTTAGGCGCTGTCTGTCTACAGTTCCAATGTGATTGAAATGTGCGTGCAGGAGGCACTGTGCGTAGTCCTGCTTGCTTTCTCAGGCAACCAAGCCCAGTGGGCAGGCACTAAACTCATGTAGGAACATGTGCAGATGCATACATGCATGTGCAGGACACCAAACACCCTTACACTTTCCTCTTTCCAGTCTCCACATAAATTTTAAGGAATTCTGGTCACAGCATTCATTCCCTTCATTCCTTGTTTCCTTGCTTCCTTGCTATTTCCAAGTATATTAAGTGAATGCCTCTGTGCCAAGCTCTGTGTCAGGCCTGGCAATCATTTAATGAAACAGACAGAAAATGTAATACTTACAATCTTATAGGAAAGACAGACAATAAATAAAACATGATAATAGTCTTCATTATATGTTACACATTCCTGTGACCTATTGCTAGGTAACAAACAATCTACAAATAAAAC
Organism: Suricata suricatta; assembly: GCF_006229205.1. Classification (NCBI taxonomy): domain Eukaryota; kingdom Metazoa; phylum Chordata; class Mammalia; order Carnivora; family Herpestidae; genus Suricata; species Suricata suricatta. The sequence continues at coordinate 29,332,548 of NC_043706.1, read as the reverse complement.
AATCTACTGGGACAATCTGTTGGGACAGCTGAGTGGCTCAGTCGGTTAGGCATCAGACTCTTGATTTCAGCTCAGGTCATGACCAAGGTTGTGGGATGGAGCCTTGCATCAGACTCCCTACTTAGGGTGGAGACTGTTTAAAACTTTCTCCCTCTCTCCTTCTGCCCCTCTCTTATGCTTTCTTTCTCTATCTTTTTTCCCCCTCTCTCAAATTAAAAAACAACCACATTTTAATTGTCTCTCATTTTGTAGGTCAGCTCAGCTCTATGGGCATCTCTTCTGCTTCACGTGACATGGGCTGAGACGTCCTTCATGTGGAGACCTGTATGGTCCAGAATATACCAGAAGGCCTCCTCCCAGAGCTGCAGGTGGTGCTGGCTCTCAGTGGGGAGTACACTGAGGCTGTTAAAGGCCCTGTGATGCCATGTGATATTGATCCAGGTCTTGAATCTCACAAGCTCTGGGGGAAAAGAGAAGCCAGTAGAGGCCCAACTGGTGCAGAACATTGTTTTGTGAGCTCTCAGGACTTCTCCTTCAGGTGCTCTAGCTTGGCCTGCCTTTCTCTGAAGGAGGAAACACCCTCACTTTTTTTTATTCAATAATTTTTCTTCTTTTTTTCCTTTCTTTCTCTTTCTTTCTTTATTTATTTATTTATTTCTTTCTTTCTTTCTCTCTCTCTTTCAAGAAAGAGAGAGAGAGAGAGAGAGAGAGAGAGAGGGAGACAGTGGATCTAAAGTCAGCTCTGTGCTGACAGCAGAGGGTCTGACTCAGGGCTGAAACCCACAAATTGTAAGATCATGACCTGAGCTGAAGATGGAGGCTTAACCCACTGAGCCACCCAAGCAGCCCATACATTCACTTTTTTATTCTGTCTCACCCCTTTTTCCAACTGATCTTAATCTCCTCCCACCATGATCCTGCAGCAGCCTTCTGCTTCAATCAACCACCACATGTGAGTATGAAGGGCCCGAGGAAACTAAGACCAACAGCCAGGCACTAAACTCACATTCTGGGGCAGAAACTCAATGCCTACCTTCCTCTCAAGCCTCAACCCAACACCAAGCAGAGTATAGGGATTCCCTGAAAGACATGTCCTGTTGCGTGTTGTTCTAGGTCAGACAGTGGTCACAAACACAGCTCTTTCTCTCCCTAGCTCTCAGGCCCCCACCTTCACAAGCACCTGTGCACTAGGGCTGCTCTCTGCTTGCTCTCCCATCTCAACCACAGGCACTGACACCACCTGCAGCTCAGCCTCCTCCGGCCTGTAGCCCTGAGCCAGCAGCTCCTAACTGGAAGGCACATCAGAAAGCTCAGGTGACCAGCAGGCCCATCTAGACATCGTGAGCTTCAGTGGGGTCTGTACTCAGGAGCACTCCATCCTCATAGAGGCCTGGCCTCCAACCTCACCCCTGGCCCAGATTCCCAGGCTGGGAGTCAGTCTCTTTAACAAATCCTCTTTAACACTGGACAACAACATGCAGAAGAATGAAACTAGACCACTTTCTTACACCATACACAAAAAGAAATTCAAAATGGATGAAAGACCTAAATATGAGACAGGAAACCATCAAAATCCATAGCAACATCTTACTAGACACATTGCTGGAAGCAAGGGAAACAAAAGCAAACATGAACTACTAGAGTTCATCAAGATAAAAACCTTCTGCACAGAAAAGGAAACAACCAACAAAACTAAAAAGCTATAGATTTATAGAATGGGAGAAGATATTTGCAAATGACATATCTGATAAAGGATTAGTTTCCAAAATCTATAAAAAACTTAGCAAACTCCACAACCACAATGCAAATAACCCAGTTAAGAAATGGACAGAAGACACAAAGAGACACTTTTCTAAAGAAGACATCCAGATGGCTAAGAGACATGTGAAAATACGCCATCATGAGAAAGATTGAAATCCTGCCATTTGCAGCAACGTGGATGGAACCGGAGAGTATTATGCTAAGTGAAATAAGTCACTCAGAGAAAGACAGATATCATATGTTTTCACTGATATGTGGAATTTGAGAACTTAACAGAAGACCACGGGGGAAAGGGAAGGGAAAAAGAAGTTACAAACAGAGAGGGAGGGAGGCAAACCATAAGAGACTGTTAAATACAGAAAACAAACTGAAGGCTGATGGGGGATGGAGGAGAGGGGAAATGGGTGATGGACACTGAGGAGGGCATTTGTTGGGATGAGCATTCAGTGTTGTATGTAAGTGATGAGTCATGGGAATCTACCCCCAAAACCAAGAGCACATTGTATACACTATGGTAGCCAACTTGACAATAAATTATATTAAAAATAAATACATAAATAAATAATCATGAGAAAAAGTAAATATGCTAACACTTTGCTGCCAGAATGGCTTAAATGAACAACACAGGAAACAGCATCAGATGTTGGTGAGCATGTGGAGAAGGGGAACCCTTTGCAGTGTTGGTGGGAATGTAAACCAGTGCAGCCACTCTGGAGAACAGTATGGAGGTTCCTCAGAAAACTAATGATGAAATACCCTATGATCCAGCAATTGCACTACCAGGTAATTATCCAAAAGGCACAAAAATACATATTCATAGGGGTACATGCACCCCAATGTTTATAGCAGCATTATCAACAGTAGCTAAACTACGGAGAAAGCTCAAATGTCCATTGACTGATAAGGAAGAGGTTGTGTGTACACACACACACACACACACACACACACACACACACACACTGGAATATTAGTCAGCCATCAAAAACAATGAACTCTTGCCATATACAACAACATGGATGAAGCTCGAATGTATTATGCTAAGTCAAATAAATCAATCAAAGAAAGACAAATATCATATGATTTCACTCATATGTGGAATTTAGGAAACAAAACAGATGAACATATGGGAAGCAGAAAATAAAAAGAGGAGAGAGAAAACAAACCACAAGAGACACTTAATGATAGAGAACAGACTGAAGGTTAATGGAGGGAGGTGGGTGGAGATGGGCTAGATGGATGATTGGTATCAAGGAGGGCACTTGTCATGATGAGCACTGGGTCTTTTATGTAAATGATGAATCACTGAATTCTACTCCTGATACCAATATTGTGCAGTATGTTAACTAAGTAAGATTTCAATAAAAAGTAAAAAAAAAAAGAGTGGGTACTTTATTAGCTACAGTTCTACGGTTTTCCTGAATACAGTCATGTTGGTTTTCAAAGTCGGGCCTTTCAGGGCTCATCTGTCCTGTGCAGGACGTAGGGTTTAGTGCTCGATGTGGGGCACAGCCTCCTTGCTTCTCAATGAAATTTTGTATTTTTGAGATCCCAGTATATTTTGAATTCTCATATCTGGGTGGGGGCTTTTCGTTTTGTCTTTGTTTTGGTTTTTGGCAAGAGTCTCTGCCTCTCTTATCTGTTTTCATGCTGCCCTTTTACTGTTTGTTGTGCAGGCTCAGGTCTTTTTAGAGGAGATTATTCTGCATATAGTTGTAAATCTGTTGTGTCCATGGAAGGTGATGAATTCAGGACCTTGGTAAGTTGGTGCGTTGAACCAGACTCCCCAAACCATCTTGATTACCTTTGCTTTGCTGGAAAATTTTGAAATTTGGAATTGGGGGTCTTACTACTTTGGCCTCCTTTTTTAAGATTGGCTAACCTAAGTCCCATGACTTTTCCTATTATTTTAGAATCAGTTTGTCAGTTCTTACAAAGGAGCTATTTAGGTATCTGATAGGGACTGTGTTGAACCTATGGATGAATTTGAAGAATGTTGCCACGTAGACAATATTAAGTCTTCTGACTGTGAACATGTTTCCATTTACTTAGATGTCTGTAAACTTCTCTCAATAATGTCTTGTAGTTTTCAAAGTATAAGTTTTTCACTTCTTTTGTTAAATGTATTCCTAGTATTTAACTCATTTTGGTGCTATTTTAAATGGACTTGTTTTTTTAAATTTCATTGTTGGATTGTTTATTGAAAATATATGGAAATGTAATGGATTTTTTAATGTATGAAGCTCATATCCTACAACGTTGCTGAACTTGTTTATTTGTTCTAATAGTTGATGCCCTAGGATTTTCTATGTATGTTATGTCATCTGTGTGGGAACAGAAATAATTTTACTTCTTTTTTTCCCCCAATCAGGATGCACTTAATCTTATTTGCTTGGTCTAGAATCTCCAGCACTAAGTTTAATGGAAGTAGTGAGAGAGGAAATGTTTTTCCTGTTGCTGATCTAAGGAGGAAAACAGCTAGTCTTTCACCATTAAGTAGGATGTTAGCTTAAGGGTTTTCATAAATGCTTTTAATCAGATTGAGGAAATTCTCTTTTGTTATCAGCTTGTTGGGTTTTCATCATGAAAGGATGTCAGATTATGTCAAATGTTTCTTTCCCATCTGTTGAGATAGGCATGTGGCTTTTGTTTTTTTT
>NC_043706.1:29325649-29328033 GCF_006229205.1 Suricata suricatta | reverse complement strand
ACCATAGCTCCTCCTTTAGTCCCCTGTCCTGTGGTTCTGATCATGTCCTGTTTGTCCTACCCCAGGCGATGACAGTGCCAATGGGTCTGATTCTTCCTTAATGCCTCCTAAAGGTAAGATCCAAAGGACCTGAGGTGGGGAGGAGTGGGGACACAAGGGACTTTTGACATGCGAGGGGCTTTTGAGGATGAGGTACTTATGTGACTGACCTAAATGTGCTCATGATTAATTTTTTCACAGTGTGACACCAGCTGCCCCTGGGGGACTGAGCGATGCAAGATTTGTCCCCACTCCCACCTGGTGACATCAGGAGCCCCTGACTTCTCTTTCTGCAGGTGGTGTCACAACGTGTCTGTGTTCCTATCAGCATATCGTGAGGACACAGTAGACTGGCCCACCCTGCCCACCATGACCCCTCCCCATACTGATCCTGTTCCCTTTCTGTCCGCTTTCCTGTTCCTGCAGAGACAGGGCTGGACTGTCTCCATCCCCGTCTATATTTCATGTTGGGCAGAGTTTGATGCATTACTTTCCTACTGAAAATGAGAATCCAGATATCAATCTGTGTTTTGTAATTCTAGGTATGTGGGGGTGATGAGGTAATAAAAATGAAGATTTGTAAAGTTGTGACAGTAAATAAAGCACTGAGAACCTTCCAGAACCAGTGTGTTTGCTGTGCTGAGTCTGTTGCGGGTGGGTACAGGAGAGGGCGGTGAGGAGCCAAGCGTGGACCGGGCCTGTGCCCAGTCGGTGCTCAGTGCCTCATTGGTGTGACCTGCTCACTCCTCAGCTGGGTCCTGTCGCTGCTCCTTGTCCTTGCCCCTTATGTGGAACCTTGTCTCCTCAGGAGCTGTGATGACAGACTTGAACGTCACCTGTCACCAGGACTGTGTCAAGCAAGAGCTTCCTGTGACTGGGTCAGCCCAGGCTCCATCCTGGATCGTGCCCTCAGCCCTATCTTTTGGGTGTTTTTTCCCCTTGTTTCTGTAACACATCAGGCCAGTACTTGCTCTTGTGTATGAGTCCTGTCTCATTCCCCCCAGGTGACGCCAGCGGTTTCAGCAGCAGGAGTCCTTTGGACTGTCACTCTCACAATCCTTGATGGGTCCTGCACACAGGAGTCTCTGTGGTTTGGAGAGATGAATTTTTAGAGTCATCCATATCTTCTCCTCCCTCTAGAGCTGTCTTCTGGATTGTCCTTTAGATTCTTGATCTAGACAGAGAGGAATGCAAGAGTTTCTCATCCTTTTTCAACTTTAGAAAGTTTCTACTTTCCCCTCTTCTCTGCCTCCTCTCCCTGCTCTGGTTCTAGTGAGGATGGTGCAGGGTCCCGTCCAAATGCATGGATTTATAAAGCAGGGTCTCATGTAGAGCCTAAGTACAGTGTTTCTGAAGACAGGACTGTAACCATGTGCTGTGCTGTGCAGGGGAAACGCTGTGGGAGGGAGGAGCTGAGCAGAGAGAGGGAGGGGGGAGCAGCCCCGGGGAGAGGTAGAGGCAGCACTGATTTTGTGCAGGTGCTGCCACCGGCCAGATATGCCTGAGGCTCATACAGAAGAAAGAGATCTTCTCTGCTGATCACTCGTTCCATGGATAATCTCATGTGACATGTACAAGACCAGCTATTTTTTCTTCTAGGACACCTCAGTGACTCTAAGAGACAAACCTGCTGGTCTTGTGGAGAATATGTCCTAGAGGTGAGGGCCTGACTCCATTTGACCTTGAAACAATGTGGGGATTGAACGCAATGACCCCATTGTGCAGTCAGAAGTCTAATAAATTATATTAAAACATTACACAAGTAATTGCACAAAGAAAAAGAGCACCTCATAGTATGAGATGTAAAGTACAAACGGGAAAAAGACTGTGACTGAGCAACTTAAGAAAGAATAGGAAGTAGAAATAAGGTCATAAAACTTCAAATTTGCACTGATAAGACAAAAAAATATAACATGACCAGGATATGATATAAATATATAAATATGTTATCTGAATAAATATTATGTACATAACATAAAAAAAATCACAAAACTGAAAATGTAGAAAAAAATGGCAAAAGCAAAAGCAGACTTGGGAAAGTAACTACAAAATGAAGACATAAACTATTATATAATTAACAATATGAAATAGTCAATAAATGGTTCTCGGTAAAGGAGGAATGAGTGGAAACATGGAAAACAAAAGCCAAAAAGTAAAATGGCATCATAAATCCACCTGTGTCAACATTAACATATGTAAATGGCTTAAATAAGCCAATCAGACTGCAGATGGTTGGACTGAAATGAAACAAGATCCAACTATGCTGTCTAGAGTAGACACATTGAGATTCAATTACAAATAGTTTAAAGGAATAGAAAAGGTTATCTCAGCAAATAACCATAAAA
>NC_043706.1:29323794-29325549 GCF_006229205.1 Suricata suricatta | reverse complement strand
TGATCTAAGGAGGAAAACAGCTAGTCTTTCACCATTAAGTAGGATGTTAGCTTAAGGGTTTTCATAAATGCTTTTAATCAGATTGAGGAAATTCTCTTTTGTTATCAGCTTGTTGGGTTTTCATCATGAAAGGATGTCAGATTATGTCAAATGTTTCTTTCCCATCTGTTGAGATAGGCATGTGGCTTTTGTTTTTTTTATTATAGTAATATGTATATTACATTGTAGATATGGATGATAAACCAATATTGCATTCCTGGAATAAATTTCACTTGATCATGGTGTTTAGCTTTTTTCTTTAATGTTGCTGGATTTGATTTGCTACATTCTGTTGAGTTCTTCCAGGTCTATATTAGTAAGAGTTTTCTTTTCCTGTGATATCTTTGTCTAGTTTTGGTCTCTGAATAATACTAGCCTCATAGAAGGAGTTGGGTTCCCTCCTCTCCTTTTTGGAAGGTTTTGCAAAGAGCTGTTATTATTTCTTTAAGCATTTGGTATAATTCACAAGCGAAGCATTTGAAACTGGGTTGTTTCTGGGGTAGCTTTTGACCATTGAATCAACCGTTTACCTCATTATAGGTATATTAAGATTGTCCATTTCTTCTGAGACAGGTTTTGTAGTTTGTGTCTTTCTATGAATTTTCATATTTTATCTAAGTGGGTTAATTTTTTGGCGTAATTGTTCATCATAATCTCATATAATTCTCTTTATTTCTGTATGGTCAGTCAGAAAGTTCCTTCTTTCATTGAGTTCTCTCTTTTACTCTCTCTCTCTCTCTCTGTGTCTCTCTCTCTGTCTTTTTAGTGAGTCTAGTTGAAAAATTTTCAATTTTGTTGATCTTTCAAAGGATCACATTTGATTTAGTTTATATATTGTTATTTTATTCTCTTTTCTGTATTCTATTAATTTCCACTCTAATTGTTTCTTTATCCTTCCTTTTGCTTGCTTTTGGTTTAGTTTGCTTCTCTTTTCTCTTTGTCTTAATGTGGAAGTTTAGGTAATTGACTTGAGATGCTTCTTTTTTAAAATTTTTATTTACTTATTTTGAGGGGGCAGTAGAAAGGGAAGGAGAGAGAGAATCCCAAGCAGCCTCATGCTCAGTGTGGAGCCAAACATGGGGCTCGATCCCATGACCATGAGATCACGACCTGAACCAAAATCAAGAGTGGGTCACTCAACCAACTGAGCCACCCAGGCACCCCACTCTGTCTTCATTTTTATTAATCTTAAATCTCTTTTGCTCATTGGTTATGTAGAAGTGTGTTGTTTAATTCTGTATATTGTGGGTTTCCCAAATTTCTTGCAGTTATTGATTGTTTTCTGTTATCATGGTATTGTGATAAAAGAACATATTTTGCACTATTTATAGCCTTTTAAATTCATTGACTTTTGTTTTAAGGCCTAGCATATGATTTATCCTCAAGAAATCTCCTTGTGCATATGAATAGAATGTATATTCTGTTGATGACTGGAATGTTCAATCAATGTCAGATTTGTACTGCTGGTATATGGTATGGTTCAAGTCTTCTTTATGTTTATTGATCTCTGCATAGGTGTTCTATCCATTATTGAAAGTGATATATTGCGGTTTCCCACAATTATTGTTATATTGTCTGTTTCTCAATTTCTGTTTGTCTTCATGCATTTGGCGCTGTTATTAGGTGAATGTATCTTCAGAATTGTTTCATTCTTCTGAGTATTTGACCCTTTCATCATTATCAAATGTTGCTGTTTATCTTTACTAGCACTTTTAA
>NC_043706.1:29322193-29323694 GCF_006229205.1 Suricata suricatta | reverse complement strand
CAGGCCTGGTGTCCACAAGCTCCGTGTCCTAGGTGTGGTCCTCCCCATCACGCTGCCAGGTCAGGGTGATCTCCGCAGGGTAGAAGCCCAGGGCCCAGCACCTCAGGGTCACCTCATGGTCAGAGATGGGGTGGCGGGTCATGTGTGTCTTGGGAGATTCTGAGGAAGAAGAATCAGAAAATCCATAGCTCAGTTTACCTTTAGGGGCACTGAACCTGCGTCCATGTGACCATCCTGAGGTGGACAGGACAACTGGTTTGGATGGAAGAAGCACAAAACCCAGACACCAGTCTAGCCTTTGGGACCTCCTGATCCTTAAGTTCTGGAATCAAGGAGAGAGCGGGGGTAGGAGGCTGCAGGTCTAAGGTGGGGACCACACCCCTGACTGAGGTGGAGGGTGAAGGAAAACAAACCGGAGTCAGATCTCCAAAGATGTTCTCAGTGTGAACAAGGCCTGAGAGGGAAGGTCAGGGGTCACAAGGTGGCTGCCAGGGTCAAAGGGAACTGCTGGTGGGTTATTTCAGGGATGGTCTCAGCCTGCATCCCAGCGGGAGACTGGATTCCTCAGTGTCCTTTAAAGAAAAGCGCCCTCTAGGTGAGTCACTCTCTAGTAGGAATATGAGCATAGAGGCGGATCCCTCTTCCCACCCGTGCGAGGGGCGCTGTTCTGCCAGAGTCCATTTTCCCTTCCTCGTGGGCAGCCAGCCCCAGCGGAGGGGACATCGGGGAGGCCCCGCGGCCCCTGTACCTGCGCGCAGCAGCGTCTCCTGCCCCATCTCTAGGTACTTGTGCAGCCACTCCACGTACGTGCCCTCCAGGTAGCTCCTCTCTCGCTCCGCGACACCTGCCACCTCCCACTTGCGGCGGGTGATCTGCACCGCCGTGTCCGCCGCGGTCCAGGAGCGCAGGTCCTCGTTCAGGGCGATGTAATCCGCGCCGTCGTAGGAGCCCTGATAGTACCCGCGGAGGAGGCGTCCGTCAGGCCCCACGTCACAGCCGTACATGCTCTGGATGTTGTGTGACCCTGGCCCCGCCCCGCCCCCAGAGCAGCAGTGACTCAGGTGAAACCGAAAGTAAAACCGCCTAAAATCTCCCGCGGGCTCTTCCCGGGTGGGGGACTGGGGTCCCGCGGCCTCGCGGCTGCACCCGGACCTGGAGACTCGGGGCGACCCCGGCCCGTCCGCGGGGATGGGGGTCGTGACCTGGTCCCGGGCCCGCGTCGCTCACCGGACTCGCTCTGGTTGTAGTAGCGGAGCATCGTCTTCAGGTCCACTCGGAAAGTCTGTGCGGAGCCCTTGGCGTTCCGCGTCTGCTCCTCCCAATACTCCGGTCCCTCCTGCTTTATCCACGGCGCCCGCGGCTCCTCCCTCGGATTTGGATTGTCGGTGTCGAACCGCACGAACTGCGTGTCATCCACGTAGCCCACTGAGATGAAGCGGGGCTCCCCGCGGCCGGGCCGGGACACCGCGGTGGAGAAATACCTCAGGGAGTGGGAGCCTGC
>NC_043706.1:29318514-29322093 GCF_006229205.1 Suricata suricatta | reverse complement strand
TCCGCGTCTGCTCCTCCCAATACTCCGGTCCCTCCTGCTTTATCCACGGCGCCCGCGGCTCCTCCCTCGGATTTGGATTGTCGGTGTCGAACCGCACGAACTGCGTGTCATCCACGTAGCCCACTGAGATGAAGCGGGGCTCCCCGCGGCCGGGCCGGGACACCGCGGTGGAGAAATACCTCAGGGAGTGGGAGCCTGCGGGCGCGGAGGGGTGAGACCCGACCGACCCTCCTCCCGGCGCGGGGCCCGGGTCCCAGGGGGAGGCGGCCGGGAGGGCAGGGGGAGGGGACCCGAGTGCGGGAGAGCAGGGCGGAGTAGGGGAGGGACGGGGAGGACAGGCTGGGGCCGGGGTCGGGTCGGGGTCTGGGGCGGGGCGGCAGACAGATCCCTTCCCCCGGGTCCCGCGTCTCCGCAGGGCGGTCCCCGGGCTCCTTCACCGCAGAGTCCTTTCCCTCTTGACCCAGCACTCACCCGCCCAGGTCTGGGTCACGGCCAGGGCTCCCGACAGCAGCAGGAGGAGAGTTTGGGGCATCATGACCCGCATCCTTGGGATCTCGGGACACTGTGAGTCGCAGGGGGCGGGGGCGGAAACTTTATATCCCAAACTGCGGCGCCGCTGATTGGCTTCTCCGGAAACCGACAGCAATAGGAGTGTGAACGGAGGCTGGGTCATCAGTATCCAGGCAGAAGGACTTGACACAGGTTGTGACAGGGAGAAGTGAAACCAGGGAGGATGGGGACTCCCCAACATTGGGCTTCCCCGCCCCAGACACCGCCCTGGGGCCTGAGACCCTGAGAGGTTGACGGGGGACCTGGGACTTTGCCCGAAGCCTCACCTACTACACAGAGCGCTCTCCGTCACACTGTGTCCCTGAGTCGTGGCCCAGGAGCTGTGTGAGTCAGTGATTCGCCAACACTTTGTTCTCAGATCATTGATACAGTCTTACCAATTAGTGAGGATCCCAGAAATGAGTTTGTGTGTGGGGGTTATATCTATCCGTATTTACCACACTAGGAATAAAACAGGTTTAAATATTACTAATTCATTCACAGTCATATGAAAACAGAAATATTGTTTTTATGAAAAATAATGATTTTCCCAAATAAACAAGGCAGTGAGAAGAGTGGATTTTCCTTCATTTTACATTTTGAAGATCATTCTCTTATCTGTCTCATTAGTAGACCACTAGATGTTCAGATTTGCTTCTGCATCTATTGTGCTGTTTGTGTTGAAGCATTTGAAAAAACTTATGTCCTTGACCAAATATAGGAGAATAGTATGTCATAACCTTTTCAGATAAGTGTGAATATGCATCTTTGATACTATATTAAAACTACACAAGTTGTATTTTCTCTGAGGTTATTTGCAAACTAGATTCTGAAACAGTATCTCTGACTGTCTCCTGTGTTACATTAACCCCATAGGCCCATCTGCATGCTGAATAGATTTTGTACTGATGCAGGATTGTTTTTGAGTAACATGTTGTGTGTTGCACTATGTAACACCAGTGTTCCAGCGTTGATTAGAGTGTAATTGAATTATCAAAAAGTCATTTGTTTGGGGCACCTGGGTGGGTCAACTGTTTAAACGCCTGGCCATGGCTGACGTCATGAGCTCATGATTCATGAGTTGTAGCCCCACGTTGAGCTCTGTGCTGACAGCTCAGAGCCTGGAGCCTGTTTAGGATTCTGTGTCTCCCTCTCTCTCTCTGCCCCACCCTGCTTGTACTCTGTCTCTCTCTTGAAAGAGAATGAATAAATGTTAAAAATGTTTTAAAAAGTCATTTGTTTTAACATTACCACAAATTCCAACAGGAAAGTTGGTCAGTACAGAAGATGTGAAGGTTCTGGGAGGATCACAGGGTAAATGGGATGGGCTACATGGTGACGGGTACTAAGGAGGACACTTGTGATGAGCACTGGGTGTTGTGTGTAGTGATGCATCACTCAGTTCTACACTGCAGGTTAACTAACTAGAATTTAAATAAAAAAGCTTGAGAAAAACAAAGTAATGATAAAGAAGCAGTGACTGCTCACATTAAGCAGCACAGGGAGATGTTTGGTATTTTGTGGGTCGTACTGTGGCTTGTTTGTGTCTGTAATTAGACACAGTAGTGTCACAGTTTCAGAGTGTCCTTGTGTGTTGATGTCCTGTGAGATGACTGGTCATGTCCCAGTAGAATAACATGGCCCAGGGGTGACATCAGCCAGCTTCTGACCCCACTGAGGCCCAGCTGTCAGAGTCAGACCATTCCCGGTGTGGGGGCTGCTGTTTCTGCTGTCTTCATTCCATATTTTAAAATAACTATGACCCGTTACTAATAATTAAAGAATTCCTGTTTTGGGAGCCTGGGTAGCTCAGTCGGTTAAGGGTCGGACTCCTGATCTCATGGTGTGTGCGACGGAGCCCGTGTCAGGCTCTACTGACGGCGTGGATCCTGCTTGGGATTCTCTCTCTTCATCTCTCTGTCTCTGCCCCTCCTCTATTCACTCTGTCTCTCTTTGTCTCAGTATAAATAAGTAAAGTTTTAAAAAATCTGGAAGGACTTTTAAATTCTTAAATTCCCTAATATCCTATTAGGGTTCTGAACTGTTCACTTCTTCTTGTATCACCTCCTGAGGAGAAGCTTTCCCACACCTCACGGATCGTGTAACACATTCACACTAAAACTACTCCCAGATTTAGGGTGAGCCTGAGGGTTAACGTGTTATAAGCGGGAATCTTGGTCATTCTCATTCCAGACCCTCGTTCCAATATTTAGCCCTTTTTCATACAGCACCTCATTCCTGTCTCCTAACATGTCTGCCAGATTTGTACTGTTCTCTGTATCTTCTAAGAGGCCAATCTCCTCAGGAAAATCGGAAGCAAAGGAGAGAAAGGAAGAGTAATTTATACTGAGAGCAAAAAAGTAACCATGGAGCAGGAAATAAGAGGGACTTAGCAGGATGCGTGCGGAGAGTGTACTTCCTGAAATCTCCACTCTGGCACATTGTCTCTCTCCCCTCCGCACACACACACCCGTGGGCCCACGTCCTGCTACTCTCCACACTCAGGCGGAGATCTCTGTGAAGTCTGTGCAGCATTGTATGGCCCTGGCCCAAGTCCTGGTGGAACAGAATTTCTCAGCCCTGGTGGAACAGAATTTCTCAGCCATTGCCACCCACCGTAGAACACCCCAGGAGGAGAGGGGAGTCAGAGATGAAAAGATGTTTCATGTCCTTGGGAGAAAATGAGGCCACTGAGAGAAGGACTGTCAACATTTTTCTAATTTCCTTTCTGACAAAGGCTTTTTTGGTATCAGTATTTAAAGATTTTTAACAATGAAATCTTGTGGCCACCAACCTATGTGGCTGAGACATAGACATTGAGCAGGTGAACACGGCCATCAACTACCACCTGTCTGAGGATCCCCACACCCTCCTGCATCAGGTCAGCTGCGCACCCACATGGGCACCCCAGCTTCCCCTCCCGCCCTCTATTTCCTGTGTCTTTATACCTTACATCTGTGTTCCTCCTTTTCGGTGTCTTCCTACTTTGGAGTCTTCCAGTGCCATCCTCTGTCTCCTTCCAGGAGGCCT
>NC_043706.1:29313357-29318414 GCF_006229205.1 Suricata suricatta | reverse complement strand
CCAACCGACTGACCCTCCCAGGCATCCCTCCAGTTTATTCTTCCTAATTATTTCTTTTTAAAAATATTTTAAATTTGAATATAGCTGACACACAAGATTTCTTTAGTTTCAGATGTACAACACAATGACTCAACTTTTGTATTCATTGTTTTCTTTGAGAGAGAGTGAGAGCAGAGAAGAGAGGCAGAGAGAGACAGGGAATGAGAGAGAGAGAGAGAATGCTTAATCCCAGCAGAGCTAGATCCCATGACCCAGGGGTCATGACCTGAAGCCACCCAGGGGCCCTGCACCCTGTGTCTACACCATGCTGTGCTCCCCACAGTGTAGCTACCAGCTGTCACCGCACAATGAGGTTACAGTCTCACTGACCGTATTCCCTGTGCTGTGCCTTTTATTCCTATGACCTGTTCCTTCCATAACTGGAGCCTGTCTCCCATACCCTTCACTCATTGTGTCTGTCCTCCCAACCCCTTTCCCTCTGGAAATTGTCAGAGAGTTCTCTGTATGTATAGGTCTGATTCTGCTGTTTGTTTTATTCACTTTTTTGTTTTTTAGATTCCACATATGAGTGAAATCATATGGTTCCTGTCTTTCTCAGTCTGACTTATTTCACTTGGAGACATACTGCCCTGTTTGTCCATCCATGTTGTCACAAGTGTCACCACGTATTTATATGTATGTGTGTATATCACACATCTTCTTTAGCCATTTGTCCGTGGGTGGATACAAGTTGTATTATTGTAGCTCTTGAAAAAAATCTTCAGACTCTGAACATCATCTGGGATGAGGGCGCCCCTTGGTGTCTGGGTCCGTGTCCACTGAAGGAGACCCTGGGGAGGGCCTGGCTGAGGAGGAGAAAGGGCAGTGGGGTCTTCTTCCTTAGTCCTGTGGCCGCACGTGGGGTGGAAGGTCAGGAGACACCCCCCCCCCTTCTCTGTTCTCAGGTGGATTCTGGCTGAGGAGTCTGAGTGGGGTCTGGACTGGAAGTCAGGTAGAGATGTCTGAGCAGAAGCCTGGGCGTCAGTGGGGAGAGGAAGAAGTTTCTGAGCAGCCCTGGACTCCACAGGGGTCGAGCTCAGGGATTAGGCTGGACTGCAGGAGAGGAGAGCTCAGGTCCTGGTGTGCCCTTGTGAGGTTTCTGTGTCCCTGCGCACCTCCGCCTCCAGCCCCTTGATGGTAATACAGGGGAAACTGAAATGTAGAAATATTTCCTTGGACTCCTATTTCTATATGGTTCAAAATTCAGTTAAACCAAAATCATTTCTGATTTGGAAGTAGCATCTCAATGTCTACACTGTGCTCCACAGTGCGGATGTGCACACTCACGGTTTGTGAGTTGAAGCGCCGCATGGGGTTCTGGACTGACAGCTCTGAGCCCACTCGGGATTCTCTCTCTCTCCCTCCCTTTCCTTCCCTCTGCCCCTCCCCTCTTGTGTACTCTCTCTTTGTCTCTCAGTGGTGTTTTCGTTTTCTTTGGGTAAATACTGAAGACTGCAATTATTGGATGAAATCATGAATCACTATGGTACAAACCTGAAAGGAATGGAACAGTGTGTGTAAACTGCACTCAAATAATAAGAAAAAAAGAAAAAGATAATTAGGATAATTAGAGAACATTTTGGAAAGGAAGACTCGAAATATCAGGCAGATATATTGGTCATGAATAAACATAAACAAAAAGAGAATGTGGAATAAAAAATGTGAATAAAACTTAGTATCTTTAACGTGGCAAAGAGGCAAGTAGGTGAAGAGAGTGTCCAACATGGGTCGGGAAGATGCACCGTTGTAAAGGTGATGGGGGTGAGGCCGGGTGTGAAAGGTTTAAAGGTTCTTCTGAAAAAGTCTCCATGATTTAAATGTGCTTAAACTGTGACATAGACATTCTCTTTTAAGAGTTTATCCTTTTTCAGAAAAATGTTTATTTGTTTATTTTGAGAAAACGTAAGAAAGAGTGCATGCAGAAATGCGGAGAGGGGCAGAGAGAGGGGAAGAGAGAATCCCACGCAGCCCAACACCAGGATGGATCACAGGAACCCAGAGATCAGGAGCTGAGCAGAAATTAAGAGTCTCATGCCTAACTGACTGAGCCACCCAGGTGACCCTCCTTTAGGAGTTTATCGTAAGGAAATAATCGCGTATGTTCTTAAAAATATATTTTCAGGAGAGTGCTGGGTGGCTTAGTTGGTTAGGTCTGAATATAGCTACAGTCATGATCTCAAAGATCATGAGTTCAAGCCCCGTGTCAGGCTCTTTGTTGATAGCATGGAGCCTCTGTTAGATTTTGGGTTTCCTCCCTCTTTCTGCAACTCTCCTTTACATGCTTTCTCTGTCCCTCAAAAAATAAATAGACATTAGAAGTTTCAAAAGTATTTATCCAGGGATGTTTCTTGAATTGTGGTTTATAAAATCAAAGAATATAACTATAAGTGCTATAATCAATAAGATGATGCTAAGTATAAACTGTGGAATATGTCTCATCGCCATGTGATGTACGCAGAAGGTCAAAGTTAATCATCAAAGCAAACCCATGAGGTGCCCCATGGGGTAAGAGAGACTCATGGAGGATAAGGAGGTAGTGGAACCAGAGTTCAACCCAGAAAGTTTGCACTCAGAGGCCTTGTTGCCTTGTCTTTCTTTGGTCTTGTCCCTAAGGATTTGGGTATGACTGTGCACACCATGCAAGTGAACTGTTGTAATGTTCCACAATGTTCTGCCATGGGAGACTAGTAGGCTGAGAGCCTAGGAAGACATGAAGAGGCAGTGTGACTTATCTGCTCAAATGAAACTAAAGCCCATCATCCCATATCCCCACTGGCTCAGGGTCAGGTGACTCCAGGTGTATAATGAAGAACAAGTGTGATCCCCTGGTGGCACAACACTGGCCCTGTCCTGTGGGAGGTGGGCATTAGCAGAAATGACAGAGACAAACATAAATCACTCCTGAGATGAGTGTATCTGGAGAAAGTTGTGGAGAAAGGTCAGGATATCACAAAAGCGGATGATCAGTAGACCTAACAGGTCCCCTATGACTAGAATCGCAATATCTATGGTGTGTGAGAGGCATATGGCATATGCAACAGCATCTGAACCATACAGAGTGGTGAACAATCCTAGAATATGAAAGTTATGAAAGTGCACTTGGGAATTAAAACTGACTCTAGAAATGGGTAATTCAGTTGACAAAGTGGACGATTACAGTTGTACTTTCCCGAGGTAGTACAGTCAGGAGGTGAAGGCAGCAGGAGAGACCTGTTTGGTTCTTAAATTTTGTTTCTAAAAATTTCAAGAATATTTCTCAGTGTTGACTAGGAAAAACACATACGTTGCAAGCCCTACCCAAGTTCTTAACTAGAGTGGATGACAAAAGACCCACATGAAGACATGTTACAGTGAAATGTCAGGAAGAGGGTGGAGGAGCAGACACCTTGAAAAACCCAAGACACAACAACACAGGCCTGATGGATGGGAGACACGGCACATGGTCCCCATAATCCCAAGGACAACTGTGTCCAGCACAGAGTCTCCATCCCATCACCATGTGAATCAGGGTGAGGGGAGCCTAAATGCACATCAGATGTTTAGAGAGTCAGCCGCTACTTTCCACATTCCCTTCCACAGTATGCCACTAGGCAAAGGGGAAACTGATGGAGAAACCAAAAGAGGGGAGCACGTGGGATCCAGACAGCAGGGAGCCAGAAGGAGAGAGGCAGGGGGCGCCCAGGCTGATCTGAAGGGGGTCCGGGGGCGGCCCTTCCCCAGGTGTCCAGGCTTCCCGTCCATGTGGGGCAGGACTGAGGGCCGTGACAGGCGTCTGCACAGACACAGGATGGTGAAATACAGATGGGCTCGAATACATTCATGAAAATTTAGCCAGGGGGAGCCTGGGAAGCAGAAGAGAACAACAGAAACTACGCAAATGAAAGATAAGATATGTATTTACTAGGGACAATAATAAATTAATTCAGGAAAGGTAAAGTAATCACAGTCTACTAAATGCTCAGTTATGACTAGCATGTCATGGCCATAAAAATGCTGACAGTGCCCACTGAGCTAATCAAAGGTATAAAATAATTATTTGGGGCAGACAGGAGAGTGTGAAAGAGGAGCCAGTTCAGTAAAGATGATGCCTAAACCTGAAAACCAGAGAATGCGTGCAAGAAGCAGGCTATTGAGAGACACAGAAGCAATAATCAGAGAATCAGCTAAAAGATCGAGAGCAGGTGATCTCTGAGATCCAGGAAAGTGGGGGATGGAAGATTGGGGACATCTGACTTGATATCAATACTGCAGAAGTATTTGACTTTTTAAAACTCGGTGCCTCTATCCATTTGCTAAAGACAACATGGAGGGTGAGAAATGGAGTCAGGGAAGTTCTGCACGGAGGCCATTGGGACAGGGCAGGAGTTGGCAGAGTTATGGGAACAGGTGCTGGGTTTTCATGGGAGGATTCGTTGTGTTTATTTAGTTTTGTTTCATGGTTTTGCAGGGCAGTCGGGACAGCACGTTTGTGTGGGGAATGGCTGAGCCAGCAGAGAGGGGGAAGTGGATGATGCAGGTGCCCAAATGTGGGGGCAGCCTGAGACCAGAGGGGCGCCTGCCCATCACTTAGAAGGTGAGGACAGAGGTGCAGATGTGGGGGAGGAGCAGGGAGGAGTGTGCAGTTCTCCCCTGAGTGCTTCTTTCTGAGCGAGAAACACAGGAGCTCATCACCTCCGGGAGGGGGCGGGGAGGGGGTGCTGGAGACTGAGGGGGGGGAGTGAGAAGCAGCCCTCTCAGGAGGGGGGACGGTGAGCTGACTGGGGAAATGGCATCAGGAGAGCACAGACCTGGGGTCCCTGAGCTCTGTGCTCATCGCCTTAGAGAGTAAGATTCCAGTCCCAGGAGCATCTGCAACAAAATAGCTCAGGTCTGAGAATTACCATCCTTTTTACTTCGTCGTCATTTGCTTTTCTCATTTTATACTTTTCCTACAGGGAATATACATTACTTCACACATATTGTACATCATACGTACACATCATAATCAGTTTATACATGTTTACTCACACTTTAAAAAG
>NC_043706.1:29311909-29313257 GCF_006229205.1 Suricata suricatta | reverse complement strand
CTCCTCCTCCCCTTCTTCTACCACATCTTAGGTGTGGAGACTCCAGACTTGGTTCTCTGGATGAGGACCCGGTAGCACTGGAAGCAACAGCAAAAACAAGTGACAGGGACTCCAGGGTCAGAGTCCCATGAGGTCCCTGGGGAGAACTCAGTTTTCCTGTCATCCTCCCTGTGCCACACGGGGGCGCTGCCGCCCTCCGGTCCCGCACCACCAGAGGAGAGGACTGGGCTGAGCTGAGTCAGGCCCCTATGGCTGACCTGCAGGCTGAGCATGGGGGGGGGGGGGACAAAAGTGCCTTCTGAGCAGCCTTGGGGACACGTGCAGGGGTGGGGCAGGGGTCAGCGGAGAGGAGGAGGCTCTGGAGCCCTGTCCTGTGTGTGCAGTTTCCATCCGTCCTCCCCACAACCCTCTCTCCAGGCTCTTGAACAACCCCAGGAAACCTGAAAAGTTGACACTTTTTTCTCCTGGACGGATTACTTCTCTGAGGGTCATTGCCAAAAAAGAAACTTTTATTTTAGAATATTTTGAGATTTACAGAGAATTACAAAGTTAGTGCAGAGTCCTGTATGCCCCACACTCATTGCCCCTGTTATTGACACCACCTTCACCTTATGCATTTACCACCGATAATGATGCAGTGCTCATATGTTACTACTGAACTCCACAGGGGATTTGCTTTTATCGGTTTGCTTTCTCTTCCAAATCCCATCCAAGATATTACGTTAAGTCCCGATCATGTTTCCTCAGGCTCCTCTGCCTGTGACCATTTCTCAGACTTCCTCTTTTTCTTTTTCTTTCTTCCTTTCTTTCTTTCTTCCTCTCTTTCTTTCTTTCAGCTTTCTTTTTTGTTTTTCTTTTCTTTTTTTTTGTTTAAGGAGTACTTTCAGGTATATTGTAGACTATCCCTCACTGTGAATTAGGCTGACTGAGCCTATGGGGTTTGGGAAAATCACAGCTGGACAGGCCATTCTCAACACAACATATCAAGAGCATAGTGATCAGTGATCACTATCAGTGATCAAGTTGATCATCACTGATGAAGTTAACCACCCCCTGGCTAAGGTCATCTTGCCCAGATTCTCCCTGTGATGCTCCTTGTTATGCTTTGTCCCTTTCCATAAAGTAGTCTCGGGAAGGAAGCACCATGCGCAGCCCACAGTTAAGGGCTGTCCCACTATGAAAACCCGCCTGCAGGTTGCTGTGCGAACAGGAGATCTCTAGTGAGTGGGGTGAACACCTCAGACAGGGGTCAGCAGCTGTGTGCTCAGTCTGTGTTTGCTTTGATAAGAAACTGCTGACTGACGCCCACAGTGACTGTGCTGTTTTGTATCCCTGCCCTTGGTGACTG
>NC_043706.1:29309439-29311809 GCF_006229205.1 Suricata suricatta | reverse complement strand
CTTCTGACATTAAATTAGAAATCTGTAACACAATGATCTCTGGAAAATCCCTAAATATTTGGAAATTAGGCCACACATCAAATTCCTGGGTCCTAATAACTTACAGAAACAATCACAATCACTGTTGGGAGCTGCCACAAGTACAAAGATCAACTGCCTGCAGGCAGGGCAGTGTCGGCCCCTCAGGTGCTGTGCTAAAAACTTTTGTTTGGTTCCTCCTTTACCCTAGCCTTAATCTCTTGACCCTGTTTCCTAGCAACCGACCTAGGTAGGCTGCCTTGTTTCCCACCTTGAACCCTTTATAAGGTGTGGGTATTTTCTCAATAAACTGAGGCTTGATCAGAGACTTTGTCTTGCCTCCATTTTCTGTGCTCCCTGCCTTACCCTGTTCTCACTCCCTCCTCAGGAACCCGCGACAATAGACTGCCCCACCAGCCGGGATGGACCAGACAAGGACAAGTATGGAACAGACAAGTGGCACCCAAACATGTGGCCTGAATATGAGGGACCCGGTGAAGAACACCGATCGGTAAAGCAGCCAACTACGCGGACTTCCACGTGGTCCATGGCTGGGGTGTAAAGTAGCCGACTACATGGACTTCTGCGTGGTCCATGGCTCGGGTGAAAAAGGAGTCGACCACGTGGGAGCCTGCCATGTGGCCCATGGCTCGGGTAAGTGATCGGTGATTTTAGGGCAGGAATTAAGCAAATGGTCTAAACAGAGACCCTCAGAGCACAGGGAGTAAAGGTCAAGAAAAAGCATTTAAGTGTTTTTCTAATGTCTCCCTCTTGTTTGTAAAACCTCTATGGGAGGGAATGTTATAGCCTCTGGTGTGTGTGTATGAGTGAAGATGGGCAGAGTTAGAATGATGGATAGGTCAGAACTTAAAAAGCTTTGAGCCATATAGAGTCTAAAGAACGAGGACTCTATATAGATATTCTTTCACCCTGAAAATGGCGCCAATAATCTGTAAGAGTCACTTGTCTAAACCTCCGGAGATAAGCTAGTTCATCATCTAAATTTTAAATGCACATGTGCTTTTTGTCTGGGGTATTGGGTGGAAGGCTGGACGCAGCATTACTTCCCACCCCGGGACCGCACCGAGACGTCGGTTGGCCCTTTAGTAAATCTGTGTTCTTTTGCCTTGTGGAAGTGAGGGCTTCTTCCTCATTCATTTCCCAGGTTGATGGCTATAATTAGAACTAAATATTGTTGGTCTACCTCGGGACAGAGACCTGAAGGAATGTTTCCCAGCAGCTGCCGGACTCATTTTGTTCTGGGGAAAAATTCCTTCTCTTCTCTGGACTGACATGGATTGCCTAATTCTACTGGTTAAACAAAACAAAATAAAGCAAAAAAAGCCTCAAACCTGCTCTTCTGTCAGAACTGACAAAATTTTAAACTGGGAATTCTTCTCTGCCCCCTGGGGAGCCTCTCCTGGCTCTCCCTTCCCCCGCCCCCCCATTGCCCGGGGCAACCAGAAGGCCATCAGGTTGCCAACCACTGGGTAGGGAGAGGTCAATTTGCATAGGTGATAAGAAACAAAAGACTACAGAAATCAGGTTTTTTTTTTTTGCACCCAATTTCTTGGTTAAAATCAACTATGGGGAACAAAATGTCTTACCTGGGCTCAAGTGAAACTTATCCAGTGTTTAAGTTTAAGTTTGTTGGTTTGAGATAAAAACAGAAATGTATGTTCTATATGAATCTGCCAAAAGTCAAATAGGTTCTTATGATCTCTGCCCCAATTTTTAACAAGTATATGTTAAAAGGATGGTTAATTTGGTCTGTTCTATAGTTTTCATGAGTAATTGTTAAAATAGTTTTAAAGGTTCTTAGTAACTTAAAACGTTAAGGTTTTAGTTGATAATAAATTGAGATTGAATTCAGTGGCTGTCTGACAAGATAAAAACTAAAGCCACAACTAGTGATTGATATATTAATATAGGATGAGGCCTTTAGATGCTTGGGCTTTTGATTTGTGGCAAAACAACTGGGGATATTTAAAACTGTTAAAAAGCTGCGTTGTACTTAATTGGTTCATAAAATTTCCATCTAAAAAAGGTTCTGGCATAAACATCTTTTAGTTAGTTACTAAGTCCTCAATAGGAGACTAAGTTTTCTAAGAGTTAAAATTCTAAGTGTACTCCAGACTTATGGGAAAAAATAAGAAAGAGGCAAGAAATTGGGGAGATGTAAAAAAGCTATAAGAACTAAAAAAGCATTTTTCTTAAGGGTAAAAGAAGTAATTTTGTCCTAAATAAGATTGGTTGTTTGGATAGAAATGGCTTTGGGACAGTTTAAAGGCAAAGGAAAGTTATAGAAGGTTCATAAAGTGTCGTAACCCGAGGGCTGGGGCCGCTCGTCCC
>NC_043706.1:29298073-29309339 GCF_006229205.1 Suricata suricatta | reverse complement strand
TGCTAGGAAACAGGGTCAAGGGATTAAGACTGGAGTAAAAGGGGAACCGGACTAAATTGCTTTAGCACAGCGCCTGAGGGGCCGATACCACCCTGCCTGCAGGCGGTTGATCTTTGATCTTCTGGCTTCTCCTCTGACAGGGAGTGGCTCTCCTCTGGCAGGGAGTGGCGCTCCCCTGCCTATTTTGCAACTCCCCTCGGGGAGTGACAAATCCGGCTAGCAAATGGCCAAGCAGCTGAGATCTTTGCCGCTCCCCACAATAAAGGAAATCATTAAAAAGAATTTTATGTGTGAGGTTGAGATGAATGGAATATTAAAGGTGCATTGGTATAAGGTTGAAATTCTGCTCTTTCAAAAGACAAGTTTTTCCGGACCTGCTCCTGTTAAGACTATATAAATGAAGAGTTTTTCTTTTGTTAAGAAGACAAGCTTTAGGTCTTATCTTTATCAGGTCTTTGATTGCTTAGTTAAAACTTCTCTGAGGCTAAAAATGTTAGGTTTTGCTGAAGGATCCCAAAGGGAAATAAGATCTTTTACTGCCACTTTGGTTAAATAAATAGAGTTTTCAGATTTGTAACAATTCTAATTCTATTTAGGATGTGCTTTGTAATTTCCTAAGGTTTTTAACAAATTTCCCAGCATTCAAAAGATAAAGTCTTTTGACCAATTAGGCCCTTTTATTCAGGATTTTTTTTTTTTTACTATTCTTTTATGCCCTGATGATGTAACATTTTACCATTAGCCTGCCATCTCTGAATTTAAAAAGGCCCTTTCAGAGATTTCAGTGGAAAGTCCTTCCCCAAGGGATGAAAAATTCTCCTACTTTGTGTCAGAAATATGTCGATAGGACTTTGAGTGAGATTAGAGATAAATATCCAAAAATCTATTTGATTCGTTATATGGATGATAATTCTTTTAGCACATCAGGACAAAGTTCGTCTTCATGACGTTTTGAATGAGCTGATCAAAACTTTATCTGTTAATGGCTTGAAAATAGCTCCAGAAAAAATTCAGATTGATCCACCCTACTCCTATTTGGGAAGAATAATTGAAAATCTAACTTTACAGCCTTTACAATTGAAGACAGAGCATTTGTGTACTTAAAATGATCTTTAAAAACTATTGGGAGATATTAATTGGATTCAGCCTCTTTTAAAGCTATCTACTGAAGATCTTATTCCATTGTTTGAGATCTTGCGTGGAAACTCCCATCCAAATTCCAAATGAGAGTTAACTCCTTTGGCCTTGGAATCCTTATCTAAAGTTAATGAGGCTTTACAAGGGGCCATGCTTACAGGATTAATTACAATAAGCCTTGGTCTTCAATAGTTTTTACCAACTGAACATTCTCCCACTGCTTGCCTATAAGGAATATTAGAATGGCTCTATTTATCAGCTGCTCCTAAGAAGATTTTGGCTGATTATCCATCCTTAGTAGCACAAATAATTATTAAGGGGAGAAAAAGAAGCAGAGAATTGTTTGCTCAGGAGCCAGCAGAAGTTGTTCTTCCATATTCTAAATTTCAGATTGAGGAATTAATGCAGGGATTTACTGATTTTCAGGTTGCTATGATTGGGTATACAGGCAATCTTGGCTTTAATACACCTAAGGACCCTATGTTATAATTTGGCAAATTAAATTCTTTTATTTTCCCCACAAAAACAAAAACTAACCCTTTAGAAGATGCCCTTATAGGATTTACTGATGGGTCCTCTAATGGCATGGCTTCTGTAATTATTCATAAAAACTCACCTAAACCTAAAATTATTTCTTTTCAAACTAGGGAAACTTCAGCACAGAGAGCTGAACTTGTTGTTGTTATTAGATTATTTCAAAAAAAACTCCAGAGAGGTTTAATCTGTCTTCAGACTCTAAGTATGTGGTTGGTCTCTTTTCAGCAACTGAAACTGCAACAGTGCCTGTCTACAAGACAGGAATTTCAGGTTTAACTCATTCTAAATTGCCTGGCCCCCTCTCTGAAATTCATCATCTAGGCTCTAAAGCTCTGAGGCTACAATTTAAGGTCACTCATGAACAGGCACGACAGATAGCAAAACAGTGCCCTTCTTGTGTTGTGCATTTACCTGTTCCTCATTTGGGAGTAAACCCTCGAGGACTAGTGTCCAGTGCCATCTGGCAAATGGACTTAACACACATTTTAGAGTTTGGAAATCTAAAGTATGTCCATGTGAATGTTGATACTTACAGCGGTTTCCTATATGCTACCTTACAAACTGGGGAAGCAGGAAAGCACGTTGTAGCACACATGCTTTCTGCTATATCAGTGTTAGGAATCCCAAAACAAATAAAAACTGAAAATGGACTTGGATATACTGGGACCGTGTTCTCTAAATTCTGTCAACAGTTACACATTAAACACATCAGTGGGATTCCTTATAACCCACAAGGACAAGGTATAGTAGAATGGGCACATCTATCCTTAAAAAATACCCTTGAAAAAATAAGGAAGGGGGAATGGTACCTCATCAAGGGATCTCCCAGAAATCTTTTACATCATTCACTCTTTATTTTAAATTTTTTAACTTTGGATAAAGAAGGATGCTCAGCTGCTGAGCGTCTCTGGCATAATGAGATGCAAAAAACTTTTGCTACCGTGCTTTGGAAGGACCCCTTGGATAATAAATGGCATGATCCGGACCCAGTCTTAATCTGGGGACGAGGAGCAGTGTGCATCTACTCACGACAAGCAGATGCAGCCCGATGGTTGCCGGAGAGACTAGTAAAGCAAATTGATCATAATACTCAGTCTTCCAGGGAAAAAACATCTCCTTGAGAGAAATCTTTGTCCTTTCTTTTAGGTACCATGTTTGGGAAAGGGTGACACCTTCTCTGGATGATTGGAGAAATAAGATTAAGAAGCTTCAGGAAGACCTGGAGAAGAGGAGGAAGGAGCTCAGTGCCAGTCCTTTCCTCAGTGGATTTCATGGACTTCTACCCTACCTCCTCCCACTTTTAGGACCTATTTCGGGTTTATTGATCTTGGTGTCCTTGGGCCCTGTTCTATTCATTAAAGTCATGGCTTTCCTAGGGCAGCAAATAGATACTATCAAGATGCAGCCTACCTAGGTCCATTATCACAAGCTCGATATGGCCGATCAGGAGGCCGATGAAGAGCTATATTATGGCAAGAGGCACGGGCTGGCTAGCCAATGACAGGTAAGAGAGGCCTTACCATCCTATCAACCTAAGACAGGCTACTCAGACACAGGCTTCTGGGTGTGCCCATGACGGGTAAGAAGAATTGGCAGGCCTCCAACCTAAGACAGGCACAGCCCTTTCCTTGCTTATACTATCATATTCTGGAAGTAGCTCTTTTTTAAAAAGATAAAAAAGGGAGACCTGTCGGGAGCTGCCAGAAGTACAAAGATCAGCTGCCTGCAGGCAGGGCAGTGTTGGCCCCTCAGGTGCTGTGTTAAAAACTTTAGTTTGGTTCCTCCTTTACCCTAGCCTTAATCTCTTGACCCTGTTTCCTAGCAACCGACCTAGGTCAGCTGCCTTGTTTCCCACCTTGAACCCTTTATAAGGTGTGGGTATTTTCTCAATAAACTGAGGCTTGATCAGAGACTTTGTCTTGCCTCCATTTTCTGTGCTCCCTGCCTTACCCTGTTCTCACTCCCTCCTCAGGAACCCGCGACAATAGACTGCCCCACCAGCC
This sequence comes from Suricata suricatta, assembly GCF_006229205.1. Classification (NCBI taxonomy): domain Eukaryota; kingdom Metazoa; phylum Chordata; class Mammalia; order Carnivora; family Herpestidae; genus Suricata; species Suricata suricatta. Next base: position 29,305,662 of record NC_043706.1, on the reverse strand, counting down.
GGGATGGACCAGACAAGGACAAGTACGGAACAGACATATAACTAAAAATAATAGTTAATTTGTGTTTCTTTACTGTTCTTCCATGTTATGTGTGACCTGGTTTAGAGCTCTGTTCTGAGGGTCTTCTCCATTCATTACCTTGTTTTGCTGTGATGCTGACCTTTTGTCCTTCTAGAAAGTCCTTCTTTGTCTCTAGTGATGCTCCTTGGTGACGGCTATCTGGTTTCATATTAATGCAACATTCCAGACTCCTTATGCTTTTCATTTCCATGGGAACTTAATTCCTTCACACTTTACATTTTAACTTCATTTTGCTTTTGTAGTTCAAGTGCTTCTACTGTACATAGTATATAGTCCTTCTCGATATTTGTGCAGTCTGATAATGTCAACCTTCTGAGTGGAATTTTAGTTCATTTATATTGAATAGGATTCCTGACATGGTAGGGTTTGAGTCTATCATTTTGCTCTTTGTTTCTGAAGTGTCTCATGTCTTCTCCATTCTTGTACCTACTCTTCTACTTCCTTGGTTTCAAGCAAATAGGTTTGCTCAATATTTTATTCTTCTAGTGACTGTTTAGCTATATTTATTTCTGTTAATTTTTATTGAACTTGTGGTAATTGAAACCTGCAGCTTTAACTTTTTGCAATCTACTTAAGGTAACACTGAACTCCATCCAGTAAATACAGGAATAGAGATTCATTTAGCCCCCTCTGTGCTAGTATTGTTACCTGTGTCACAACATACAGTGTAAGCCAGATTCTATCATGAGCTACTTAGTGTTTGGAAACATCATATGTCTTTTAAAGAGTGAAGAAAAAAGCGTACATAAACAGAATAACACCATTTCTGGTGTTAATTAGGTCATTCTGTTTATGAGTTAACATCTAGTGTCATTTCTTGTTGGCCTACAGGACTTCCTTTAAATTTAGTTCATGGCGGGGGAGCTTGCAATGAATTCTCCTAGTTAATAATACATTTATCTAAAATTTACCTCCTTTTATATTTACCTAGTTTATATTTATCTTTCCTGTGCCATTACCTCCCTACTTCTGTTGTATTTCACGAGGTTTTCAGATGACAAAATCCTCCATGTGTGAACGCACAGGAAGGGGAATGTCAGTCACGGATTAGACACATGGAACCAGTCAGACGAGGAGGATAGTAACAGGTCCCTTATCCTAAAGATTCCTGATGCCCTTTGCATCTGGTCCTCTCCCCGCCCCTCCCCCGCCCCAGACGACCACTGGTCTCCTTTCTGTCTGCACTCGTGACATTTCTCATCTACTAGATTTCTCATGAGGGCCTCTCCTCATGTCCAGCAATGCGTTCTCTTTTCAAACCTCTTTTGCTCCTAATATTAGTGTATCAGCCTCCTCATGTCACAGTTTGCCAATGTAGCTGTTCCACCTGTGTCTTCATAGTGAAATTGCACATGTTTTTAAAAAATATTTATTTATGTATTTTTGAAGGGGGTGGGGAGAGAGACAGGGACAGAATCCAAAGAGGCTCCGTACTGTCAGCACACAGACGGACGTGAGGCTCAAACTCACAAACCATGAGTTCATGACCTTAACTGAGGTCGGATGCTTACCCAACTAGCCACCCAGGTGCCCTAAAAGTGCACGTCTTGTCTGCAGCACACAGTTGGCTTGTGTCTTAGCGTCTGTGCACACTGGTGACCCGTCTTCCTGGAGCTTGTGGCTGTGTCTGCAGTGGGGTCACGTCTTCAGCCTGCGTCTCCCCATGTCCAGTCTCCAACGTCTGTAACATTGTCTATTCTGGTGTCACAGATTATAACACGATTCTGAAGCTTCATATGACATTATAATGGCAATAAATTCCTGTGGATCAGAAATGTAAGGACAGGGATGTGGGGCAGCTCCAGCCAGGGTTTCGCATTAGGTTGCAGCCAAGATGAGACTAGACTCACAGTGATGGGAAGGTGTGACATGGGCTGGAGGATCAAGTTCACACTCTCACGTGTGGCTGCTGGCAGGAGCTTCAGTGTCCTCGGGATCTGAAATTTGGGGATCTTTCTGACAAGGCACCTGCCTTCTTCCAAATCCAGGATCTGAGAGAGGGAAAGAAAGACAAGAAGAGAAAAGGCCCTCTGAGACCTGATCTCTGAAGTCACACACCATCACATCCCCCTTATTCTGTTCATTAGAGGTGATCACTGAGTCCAGTCTACACACAAGAGGAGGAGAATTAGTTCTACCTCTTCATTGAGAGGGGGGAGATTCAGTGAATCTGTGAACACTTTATAACCACCACAATATGTGTGGAAGTGTTGTCGACTTTGAAGATATTGTGTTTTTTTTTTTTACTGTTTTTGTTTCTGTTTTCAAATATATATTTAGAAAGAGAGAGGGGGAGAGAGAGAGAGACAGAGAGAGAGAGAGAGAGAGAGAGAGCGAGCATGAGCAGTGGAGGTGCAAAGAGACAGGGAGAGAGAGAATCCGAGTAGGTTCCATGCTCAGTGTGGAGATCAACCTGGGCTCCATCTCACGTCTGTGAGATCATGACCTGAGCTGAAATGAAAGGTCAGACATTAACCCTCTGAGCCACCCAGGCACCCCTGTCTTCTTTTTGATTCTCCTCATGTAACAGGGAAACGCCTCAGTGTGCCTTTCTTTTGCTTCTCTTGTCTGCTGTGTGACAAGTTTCTCAGATCTAGATGTTCAAGGTTTTGCACTGGATTAGAGGAGTTTTCAAACATGATTTTAATTATTTTTCTGCCCTTTTCCTCCTTCTCATTTTTGGACTCTGAACATCTGTTTGCCTTTTTTATTCTCTGTGGATTTTGGAGGTTTTGTAAGTTTCTCTTCAATCATTTTTCCCTGATTTTCTTGGATTGGGGAATTTCTATTGATTTACATATGACCTCATTGATTTTCATTCTGCCTTCCCAAGCCTTCCGTGGAGTTTACCCACTGAACTTTCCTTACAGTTCCCCCCCCCACCCTCCCACCCCCACTTTCGGTTCTAGAATGTCTATTTGGTCTTCTTTGTACATTCCACTTCTTCATTTAGATTTCCTTGTGTTCACTCATCACAAAGATCACATTTCAGGCTCAGGATGACTGGGAGGCAAAGAGGAAAAGTGTCACTTCTACACAGGAGAGAAGCTGAGTCTCAGAAAGGGGGAGTGGTTTGTGTTCTGTTGCTCGGCCACCTCAGATGGAGGAGCAGCTCTACAATGACCAGTGCAGGGGGACCTGGCTCTCCCTGTTTCCTGAATTCTCTACAAGAGGGAAGGGACTTTTCCAGGTATTTCTATCTTTGACCCTTTTAATGAGTCTCCACATCTTCTCCTGGACTTTCAGCCCTGATCCCTGCTCATGGCACAATGGGAAGTGCACTGGACCAGGAGTCACCAGGCCTGGGTTTGCATCCACAATCTGCCACTTAATCTGAATGGCCTTTAAAATTGTTACCCTCATGCTTATGGTAAGAATGGTTTGTTAGATCTTTACTTGGTCTTAATCCTACCTGATCTAGTGGTCTTGACTTTCTGTAGCTTCATCTGCCTGACTCAGTGTGAATTTCTCAGGCTGACACAGCAGGAAGACATCAGGGGTCCCAGCACCCACTCTTCAGGGGGTCATCAGTTACAACATTTAGTCCTGTGACTGCAGTCAAATGGCCTGTGCCCACAATCTCCCCCCCCCCCCCAGAGGAGGCCACCGAGCAGTTGTGATTGGAAGCGGGCTCAGCCCCTGTGCAGGACATGCTTACATCTGGCCAGGGGGTCAGCGTAGCGACCACCTTGACTCTTTCCCTCCAGTAAGCTTGGTGTGGGCTGCACTGGCTTACAGCCAGTCTGTTGTGCACCCCCCTCCCCACTTCTCCCACAGCTCTGAGTCCCTTCCAGCTGCGCGCTCTTATTTTCCATCAGCCCTGAGTGTATCACACAATCCTGGTCACCAGGAATTACACCCTGGGCTCCCTGGGGTGTGGCTATTGTGCGCCTGCCTGGTCCCTCCTCAAGAGTCACATGGAGGTGGCTCTCAGCTCTCATCCTGCGCCTGGTTTGTATGACTTCTGTCCCACAACAATGCCAGAGGACATGGGCCCTCAGGGAGGGAGAGCACAGCCTGGGCCCATCCCCTTCCTAGACGTCCCCTCTCCCCAGGTCTGGTGTTGTGGTGCCTACTCTGCATCTCGAGGAAATATGTGTCCCCTGGGAGTCAGGCTGGAGGGCTGGAGAGGTATCAGACTGGGCCAGGGAACAGACCCCACAGCAAATTGCTGCTGGAGCCGGGGATAGGTTCTGGCTAAACAGCCTACGGGCTGTGCGATCTGAACATGTGAATGATTTTGCCTGAGTACCTGCTTCCTTGCCAGGAGCTCTGTGTGCTGGAATCTGCCTTGAGTGCATCATTGTTAGAGGGATGTGCGTGGAAGGACCTGGGTCCCTGAAGCTCCCAGCACATTCTCCTCACTCTTGCGTGGCCACATGGAAGAGTCACTATCGCTGTCCTTCCTTCTTCCTGGTGCGGTTGTCTGTGCTTTCTATCACCCGGGGTCAGGTGCGCCTTGGAATCCATAATGCCCCTGGTATAAAGTCAAAGGTCAACAGTAGCCTAATGCTACATCCCGATGCCAACCTCACTCCCCTCCCTTAGCTCCTTATGGAGGCCTTTTATCATCCCATGTCATCACAAGAAGTATGAGTGCAGTACAGTCAGAGTGGTTGTGAGAGAGAGACAGAGACAGAAGGAAAGAAAGAGAGAGAGAGAGTGCATAACTTTTATTAAAGGACATTGTTATATGTTCTTTTTATCATTAGTGATTGTAGTTAATTTATTACTGGCCTAGTTTATATATAAACTTGATCATTGGTGTGAATGTAAAGGAAATCTCATAGTACATTTAGGATCCAGTGCTAATACACCATGTCTGGCAGCCCCAGGGGGTCTCAGAGCATATTTCCTGTGGAAGGAGGGGAACAACTGTAGCTCACTACTGCTGTGATCTCCCCCAAACCTCTGCATATTCTCCTTCCTTGGGTCACCTGTGTGGCTCATTCGGTTGAGCCTCTTGATATTGGCTCAGGTCAGGATCCTAGGGTCATGGGATTGAGCCCTGAGTCAGGTTCTGCACTGAGCACGGGGTCTTCTTGATATTCTCTCTCTTTCCCTCTGCCCCTCCTGTCTCTGTCTCTGTCTCTCTTTCTCGTCACTAGTGCGGTCCCCACAGTGGCCTCCTGACAGGTCCCCGCATATCCTCTTCTCCTCTCCATCTCTTCCCCACACTTTGCCTGAGTGGCCATCCTCCACATGGACTGTCACCCTCACTGTCCATTCCCACACCAGACAGCGAGGGCTCCATGGCCCGGCCTCTGTCCTCGGCCTCCCCTCCCCACCTTGTTTCTCTCCAGCCACGAGAGCAAACAGTGCTTGAGCATCAGCCATGTGCCAGGCACTGTTCTGGCCACCTCACAGGTGTCACCTCGTCCCTAACTCATCAGCATGGCACAGGGGAGGGGGCAGATGTGCCCCTGGGTGAGGAGCTTGTTGGGGTCCTAAGCTAAGTGGTTGGTGGAGGGAATCCTGGGATCCATGTGGGCCGGTCCAAGCCTGCACTCTTCAGCTCTAGCTGCAGCACCCTGGCAGCCTCCCTGCACTTGCTCAGACCTGAGTACCTGCCCCCCGGGCCAACAGCCAGGGCTTCTCCCAGCTGCTCCCCTGTAACCATTCCTCCTCTGTCAGCTCCTGTTCATCCTGGGGGCTCAAGCGAAAGTCACCTGCTCAGGGAGATGTCCTGAGCAGCTCTCAGGATGGTGCCCTTGCTCCGTCTTCCAAATGTCTGTCTCTTCAGGCCGAGTATTTAATATTAGAAACATACAAAGCCTGTTTTACTTGCTCACAGCTGCATCCTCACTGCCTGTCAGAGATCAGGCCCCAAATATATATCATCAGAATTAAATCAATTAATCAGCCTCATCATAAATGGCTAGGGAGACCTTCACGCTTCTGGGGATGATTGGCTACAGTAATTGCATCAATCTTCCTCCAGGAAACAGCCCATTTCTGTTTATTTGGTTTAAAAATTTTTTCTTTTAATGTTTTATTTATTTTTGAGAGAGAGACAGACAGTGTGAGCAGGGAAGGGTCAGAGAGAGAAGGAGACAAGAATCTGAAGCAGGCTACAAGCTCTGAGCTAGTTGTAAGCACAGAGCCTGATGCAGGGCTCCATCCCATGAGCCACAAGATTATGACCTGAACCGAGGCCTGACACTCAATGGACTGAGTCACCCAAGAGCCCCTGTTTATTTGTTTTTATATTGATGCAGTATACCTTGTCTGTGACATGAGTTCAAGTATTTGAAGGGGGACATGTGAAGACTTACACTTATTCTCTTTGACTTACAGGGTTCCAAAATCTGTCATTTTAAAAAATAGTTTCAAAAAACGTTTATTTATTGAGAGAGAAAGTGAGAGAGGTAGGGGGCTGGGTTGAGAGAGATGAAAATTGAGAATCCCAAACAGGCCGCTTGCCTTCAGAGCAGAGTCCAACACGGGGCTCAAGATCAGGACCCCTGATGTCATGACCTGAGCTGAAATCCAGAGGCAGAGGCTTAAACGACTGAGTCACCCAGGTGTCTCAGAAACCAGTCATCTAAATTATTTTATTTTGTTATGTAAACTCTACATCCAACGAGGGGCTTGAACTCATGACCTGGAGATCAAGACTCACATGCTTTATACATGGAGCCATCCATGTGCCCCCAAAATCATTCATTTCTTTAAGTAGGCTCCACGCCCAATGTGAACCCTGATCTCCAAACCCTGAAATCAAGACTTGATTTCGAGAGTCAGCTCCTTAACCAACAGAGCCACTCAGGTGCCTGAGAAATCACTTATTTCTGTAGAAGCTTCAGAGAGACAGAATTGGGCATCATCATATGGTTTGTTTGTTTCATTTTTGTTTTCAAATCAGACATAATACAGGCCTGCCCTTCCTTAGTGGGTTGTGATCCTTCATCACTGAAAGGGTCCACCCTGTGGTGTTGACCTTGTGCAGGGAACTCTGGCATCACGAGGGGTCAGGTGCAGGCCCTCTGAGTCCCTTCTTCACTGAAGTTGCAGCAGGAGATGGAGCCCTGGGGCTGGTGTCACAGGCTTGGGCTCCACCAGCTGTCCTCACATTGGATAGTGATGCTGTGACAGTAATATGGCAGTGACTTCACAGAGTTATAAATGGTTTAAATCCGGAACACAAATTCCTGTTTGTTTGTTTCTTTGCTTTCATTTCTCTTTGCCTTCTGAGAACCCAAGTCAACTCTTTCCTTCTCCCCTTTCCCATTTCTGATCTGACAACATTCTGCAGCAACAACAGGGAAGGGTTTTTAAATGGGGAAAAGCCCAGCCCCTCAGCGCCAATCCCTCTGCCTCCTGGGGCAGCAGCGCTGTGTCTGCTGCACCCCGCTGGGAGCCAGGATGGAAAGCCGGCTGTGGCCCTAACTGGGAACCAGAGAAGGAACAGTGCAGGAGGATCATTGTCCCCTGAGCCCCCGCCCCAGTCTCCAAGTGACAGAAGATTAAAGGTGCTGTTGCTCTGGAGGGTCGGAGGGCACATGGAA
>NC_043706.1:29295253-29297973 GCF_006229205.1 Suricata suricatta | reverse complement strand
GGAGGAGGTGGAGGGAAATCCTGGCATTTGTCTGTGATCCTCCACCTCCTGCCACAGAGTGCTCAGCCTGGGAGAGATGGGGGGCCCGAAAAGCACAAGCAAACAGTCCTCTTCCAGCTCTGACTTTAAAGTCCCCTCAGGGAACTGAAGGAGACGCGCCCCACCCCCTCCCTGCAGGGTTAGAGGTTCAGTGAGTGAAGGTGTTCCCTGTGTTACTGCTGAGCCCTGGGGGCAGATCAGCCTGGGTGCCCTCTCCTCCTGGCCCCCCATCCTCCTCACCTCTTCCAAGCAGGGTGGGGCCAGCAGGGTGAGGAGAACATTTTGGGAGCCAGGGGGCTCCTGCCGGGACTGCAGGGAAGCTGGGCTGTGGGAACGATGGAGCCCCTGTCTGCCCCTCTGCGGGAGAGTGCTCTGCCCTCATGTCCCTTCCTATGTGGCATCCCATCCAGACTCTTCCACCTGAAGATGAGACTTTCTTCCTCCCCACAATCAGGCAGTAATTTCTTTCCTACTGGTTCTGGCGAGAGCTGGTAAGCCTACTGAGTCAGCTCTTGTTAGTCAGTCACTCAGGAATCCCCAGCCACCCTGCCCTCCACTGGGAGCTGCTGGGGGAGCTTAGATTTTCATGAATCCTGCCCCGCGTGTGTGCAGCCCTACAGCAGAGCGAGCGGGCCCCCAAAGCAAACCAACAAGGAACCGGCTTCATGACTTCAGAGAGAAGGACCGTTGTGCTGCGTTCCGACTTCTGTGATCACATGCAGATGCCCACGTGGATGAGTCAGCAGGGTTCAAACACAGGGAAGGTGAGCGTGAGAAAGTCACGGGAGTGGGGCTATTCTGTTCCTCCGTGTGTGTGTTCTTCCTGGTTCTAAACGTCTCCGCAAACACACATTCTGGTTACAAACTCTGAGTTCCCTGAACTCTTTACTCTGAAGTGTCCTGAGTGTCCGCCTTGTCATCTCCATTTATTTCTTATTTCAGACATCAGTCAGTCAACAATACTGCAAGCAAACTATTTGTGAGACTAGGAGAGTATTAAAAAACATTTGAGCATCAGTACAATAATACAATGTATAAACAAATTGGTTTAAGTTATAGTGTTTCTATGTTCTAATTAAACTATGTATTATAAAACTGCTTACAAATGATATGGCATAGTATATTTCATAAGCTGTTATAGGAGTGTCAAAGTTAGTTGTTGAGATTTTAAACTATTTTGGAGTGATTATTCTTTATATAATTTCCATTAGCAAAGTGATAATGTGAGGCCTGGTTCAACAAGGGAGCCTCATGATGAGTTTCCAGTGGTTCCCCAGTAACCTGTTCTGTCTAACAGCACATCAGACAGTGACTTCACTGTTCATGGTACCAGATCTTCGCGCACTTTAACAGTTACATAAAGATTTTCCCCCTTGTAATCCTGTCAGAATTCCTTATCTGTATAATAGCTCTGTAGTTCACTCACTCACAAAAATCATTTCTTATAATGACATATTTGATCAATGTGATTAATTTTATTGATTTCATTAATTAAATCTATGTAGTTTAGTAATCAGGGTTAATTAAGTTAAAGCTTAAAATTACTTTATGTGTTTATTTTGTTCAAATTACAATGGCAATCATATAAATTATTAAATAATCTAATATTGATATGGGCATTTTTCTTTAAAATGGAATGTCCTATTAATTTTTGAGAAATAGTATTATCTACTTTTTGCCCCTGTTCCTTCATTACTTTTGTAAGTTAATTACTTCTTCTTTTCTCAAATTAATCCAGCTTCTGCAATAAGTAACATATCATTCTGGTAAAGCTAAAGACAGTATTGACCTCACTGTTCATAGACAAGTTACTAACGCCAACTCTCTAAAATTAAAATGTTTTTTATTTTCCATTTACCTACTCTGATTGCACAATTTTAAAGAAAATGACTCTAAAGGTTTCTTACCATTTTCAGCTGCTATCACCACGTTAGCACTGCAGGAGCCCAGACCTGCTCCCTGCCATGGTTTCCATCCAAATATTCAGATACAGTATTTAATCCTCTTAAATGCTTGTTTATTTATTTATTTACTTATTTTTATCTTTTTTTAGCCAACTCTGTGGAAATTAAATCTCATCATTATCATTTTGTTTATCAATTCTCAAATGCAAGATTAGAATTTGCTATGTATATTCACTTAATTTAATGTCATAAAAACAGCCAAAATTTTAATGGAACAATTAAAAAATCTTTTTTTTAAGTTTATTTATTTTGAGAGAGAGAAAGCACAAGTCAGGGAAAGGCAGAGAGAGAGGGAGACACAGAATTGGAACCAGGCTCCAGGCTCCAGGCTCCAAGCTGTCAACACAGAGCCCGATGCAGGGCTTGAACCCATGAACAGCAAGATCATGACTTGAGCCAAAATCAATGCTTAACCAACTGAGCCACCCAGGCGGCTCTGATGGCACTTTTTCAATGTTTCTTCCTCTTATCACCCCTGTAAGGATTATTACACAAAATTTTAGTAATGCAAAGACTTTACTGTGTGAAGGTAATTTATAATCTTCACACCTTTCTTTTTTATTATTGCTCATTGTTCATTGTATTCTGAGCACTGGCAGCATGCACTGAGCACATTCACATTCACACAGCTTTGGAGCATGATTTGCATGTAATATTTACATGGTTAGCAAGAGTAAGACACTAGTGAGTTTTGACAAAAATAGCAGAGATTTCTTT
>NC_043706.1:29281971-29295153 GCF_006229205.1 Suricata suricatta | reverse complement strand
CTCCCACTCATATACACGTTTATACAATATTAGATGCTCTGGTACATGGCAGGTCGTGATTCGTTGTTAGTGTTATGGGTCCCTGTTTCCTCTCAGACCAGAAGATTCATGACTAGTATATTTCAAAGCAAAGTTAAAAGATACTGAAACTTTGTCACTTCATTCTGACTGTTTATTCTTAGGATTCTATTTCAGTTCTTGAATTGGTAGATATCAAAACATAGCAGAACTACTATTTTCAGAAGAATTGTGTCAGCCTGCCAAGAAAAAACAGGAAAAGTTAAACATACATGAATTTAGAAGTTGTGCAGCTTCTAAATGATAAACTCATGACTTTCCTAATCTCAGAGTGAGGAAATACACCCAGATACATCATTGTCCAAGCTGCCTTTGGATTAAAGCAGGACTTGATCTCATGACTCTATGATCATGACCTGAGCCAAAATCAAGGGTCGGAGGCTTAAACCACTGAGCCACCCAAGCGCTCTGATGGCACTTTTCTTTTCAGGGATCTAAGTAACTTTTTTTTCTGAACTCTATCAGGATGCAATGGATGTGGGATTTAAATATCCCTTGCAGGGAGTGAGGAAGGGTGGTGGGGAAGGTGGTTGCTTAATTGTCCTCCCATTGTTTTATGTTTTGTGCTCTCTCTCTCCTATCACACAACATACAGGCATGCACACACATGCACACTCATTCCCCAACACGGATCACCAGGACCTCACTCATAAATACTGGAGATTCCTCTGAATGCTTTGTTCCTACCTCAGGAATACACTGTCTTCAGTATTCTGCTCGGCTCTGTCCGAACCAGCTCCGGGAGTCTCTGCATTTACTGCCTTGGGCTTCATTGACAATTAATACTTCATTTGCCATGACAGTGAGGAGATGAAGACAAAGTCTTGAGTCCAGGGCTTGATGGAGGAGCCAAGCCATTTTATGAGGAGACAAAGATCTTCGAAAGCCAGATGAAGAGTAACCACTTAAGTCTGAGAAATGTCCAGCAATGCCACAACCAAACCACAGGGCACAGTCTGAACAAAGCACCCACGAAAGCCAGCGGGGCGGTGTCTGGAAGAAAGCAGAGGGAGCCATGCAGACCACCTCAGCCCAAACCCCAGAGTTGTTGAGACCCTCTTGTCAGGAATTCCTCTAGTGGCGGCTGGGGCAGGCAGGTGTGCGCAAGAGGCCAGTAGAGTGAATGAAGGTGGCTAGTCTGGTCAGAGGGGCGGCGTCTTTGTGTCATTGATTAATTAGCTAATCAACTTAGCAGACTCCCTGGGTCATGGACATAACTTTAGGTCACTGTAGGTTGAGAACCAGAAAGTATGACCTAGTGTCTGTCCTCATAGAGCTTACAATTACGGTGGGGAAGCAGCCATACTTCTGTGATCACGTTATTGAGCCTGTGAGGCACACCGAGAGATACCGAAGACAGGGACCTCGATGTCAAATGAAAAGCAGAGAACAAGTGAACAGAGTTGATAGACCAGACATCTCAGTGGGAAGAGAAAGTTTCATGAATGAGGTGGAACTCTGTGGAGACCCTGATGTGTGTGTATGATTTGGGTTGATGGGAGAGGGATGGGGTTCCAAGCAGTGAGAGGTGTGCGTGGGGTGGAAGTGGACAGAGTGACTTCAGGGCATTGGCTGTAGTTCGATAATTTCTAGTTACTGTCCTGAGAACTTAGCTTCTGAAACAGTAGGGAAGGACCTGGCATGTTGTCAAGCATAACACAGTGAGAGGCACAATTAAGCTGAAGAGGGAGGCTGTTCATATTTTACCACTGGATCCATACAGGAGCACGAATTCACCAGTCTCCCAGATGGTTCTGTTACAGGCACCGAGAGTCCTGCCTTCTATGGGTTCACAGCAGTGGAAGAGACAGACAGTGAGCAGGGAAGTTTGGTATTGTGTGTAAGTTTTGCACCAGGATCTTTTGTAAAGCTTTTTCAAGAAGTGGAAACAAAATCTAAAAAGAGATGCTCCTAATCACATAGGAATCACATAGGAAACAACAAATGTTTTAAGAACTGTGAGCAGGAGCTGAGGAGGCAGACAAACATATCCTTCTTATTATATCACAATATTATAGTTTAGAGTGTGAATTTTTCCCCAGAGAAGCCCGGGTGGGCAGTGCAGGGACAAATGCTGGATGCAGGCATGCTCTGTCCTGACACTGCCTGGTCCTGGGGAGGAGGTGGGCAGGCCCCCGACCCTGCAGTTCACCATGGCTGGGGGCTCCAGGAGGACACTGGGACCCTGGTGGTGGCAGGATTGCTAGGACCATGACCACCACGTGAGTTTGGACAGGGACCTCTGCCATCTATGGCTGTCTTATCACTGCCAGCCACACCGGCAGAGACAGGAGGCCAGTAGGCCCTTCACGGAGAGACAGGATATGTGTGAGAGGAGTGCTTCCTGAAGCAGAGATGCCTGCAGTTTGAGGGGAAGGACTTCGACTGCACTGGGAAGGACTCTCCTGAGCCCCACCATGCGGCTCTTCCCCATCCCAGCTTGGGGCAGTCCTCTCTCCAGAGAGGTGGGGGCACCCCAGAGCTAATCACACACAGGGACGGAGGACACCTGGTGTGGGATGGGTGGGGCCCTTGTGCTGAGGACAGCCCCACACCCTGAGTCCCCGGGGCAGTGCCATGTCACATACTCTTCTGGTCCCAAGCTGGGTAAAGCACTCTCTGGAGAGCACAGGAGTGGTTCTGAGGTTCATGGAGGTTTTTCACTTTTGTGCCTATTTCACACTAGAGATACAGTGTCCGTGCTTATATGGATTTATCTAGAATTACTGAGTTATATGCTTGACCAGAAGGTGGAGAGTCTCTGAAAAGGCTCTTACCTTTAAGGAAAATGTGAAGATGTGGTCCACCCTTTTGTCCTGGGACCTGGCCTGGATAGTGCTGATTCCCTCCACCTCCTGAGAAGGGACACTCCCTGCCTCCCGCTGGTAGCAGCCAAACCATCAGGCTTCATGACATCATGGTTTGTAGGAGATGCTTTAAGAAGGTCTTGGCTTAGCCCTCCCTGTTTTGTCTTCCACAGACCCTCCCAGAACACACATGACCCTCCACTCCCTCTCTGACTGTAAGGTCACCCTGAGGTGTGGTGCACCCTGGGCCTCTGCCCTGTACATGTCACCCTGACCTGGCAGTGTGCTGGGCAGCACCAGACCCAGGACAAGTAGTTTGTGGAGACCAGGAAGAAGGGATGGAACCATCCAGAAAAGCTTGGCCATTGTGCTGCCTTCTGAGTAGAGGACAGATCCACGTGCCATGTGCAGCAGGAGGGATTGTGAGTCTGTCACCACAAGAAAGGCACAGAAGGGGATGAGGAGTGGAACCACATGTCAGGGAAACAGGAGCCCTTCGAGAGACACTCAGCAGATCCAGGGCATGGAGGCAACCCCCACTTTCCCTTTCCTCCTCAGATCCATTTTCCCAGCCACCATGCTCAGCAAAGGGCATCTGCTGGCCAGATTCTCCTTGGAGCTCTCATCTTGGGGCTGTCTGAGCAGCAGTTTAGATGGTTGGACGTATAGTTGCTGGAGGTGAGCTCTAGAATAACAAGAACTCAAGTGGGGAAGAGATCTAGGTTTCCTCATTCTGATCTAGAACTCTCTAACCTCAAGGTTCATTTAAAACTCTTGCTCCTATTCATTTTGAAGGAAATGTGGAGACATCCTTCTGTGTAGCAAAGCCGGCGGGGGTGTGTGTGTGTGCGGGCACCAGGGTGCAAGAGCAGCTAAAAGAAGGCTGGAGACCTGCTGGACCCCCAGAGTCCCAATACCAAGTGGGCAGTGTACATGGCTGCCTCTGGAATCCAGGATCTCATTCTAAGCTCATATCTCCTGCTCCTTTAGGAAGGTTCCAGAAGTAGGCATGCATGAGATCCAGAAAGTACCAGAGTTCCGGGGCTGTGGGTTTCTTTCTAGTGACACAAAAATTCTCTTGTCTTTCTTCCTGAAGATACTAAAATTTTTAAAAAGATGAAGTGGGAGTGAGCCAGACCCACAGCCTAAAAGCACAGCCCTATGCAGATCTGATGTCCTTCCAATCCTGATGTTTCTGGGTCTAGTCTTGCCCTTTCTCAAGATACTTCCTCCCAGCTTGCCTTTGCTTCCTTCTGGGGCCTCCCAGATAGAGCGAGAGGAAAGAATTTGACATTGAAGTTGTAAGGAGAAAGAAGATGTCTGTCTTCAAGAAAAGGAAGGCCTTTCATAGGGGGAGGACTGAGTAGTTCCCTTGTTGGTTGGTGGGCTGGGGGCCTCAGTGTCTTGCTGGATGTAGATGGAAGGCTGAATGCAGTTTCAGGTCTTTTGAAAGCAGCTGTTTCCTCAGCAAAGCTTGACATTTGAGAAGTCAGTAGAAAGCTGGCAAGGTGGAAGTCATGATGCTATAAGATCCAACATCACCACTACCACATTTTATTGGTTAGATTTTCCAGGTCTCATACACACTCATTGGGAGGAGATTCCACAAGGCCAGTGGACCAAGTGGTGGAGGCCATTGGGCTTCATTATAGAATCTGTGTGCATGAGGGTGTTCCAGATGACAGATGGAGGGTAGCAAGTTCTCTACACTGGGTGGGTTCATACACAGGGTGCACCATCACTGAACAAGATGATTATAACTCTGGGTGCTGGGCTGGACAAGATGAACTGCACAGCTGAGCTGTGTTATCAAAGCAGGGGCCTAGGTACAAGATTCACGCTATTGTTTGGAAAGCTCTGTCTTGACTTTGTCGAGCCTGAGAGGTTGTCCTCTCTGCACATTTCCCCCTTGACTTGTCAGACCTTCTAAACCTCTAGGAAAGCACCATCACTAACCTGAACCTTTTTTTCCTTTTCTGTGTCATGCTCCCAAGGCAAATCCTGGTCTCCCACTATTTCTCTAGTTTGCCACATAGAGGATCCACAAAGTCACCTCGTGTGATTCCAATTTGTTGGTTTCTTTGTCTTCATCCATCTTATTTCATTGTGATTTTCTTTTGTATTGATGAGTTAGTTACATAGGAAAGTAAGTATTCTCTAACTAAACCTTTTCACTAATTTTTGTACCAAATGGGCAAAGGTTCTCTTTCCAAGTCTCAGCTCCTTCCCACACAAGGACAGACACAGAGGTGGGGTTTCCTAGCAAGTCAGGGATTGGCACAGAAGCTCATCAGGAGGAGACATTTAGGTCACAAAGGCATATGTATGCATCTTCTTTATGTCCCTAGCATGTGGCACAACACCTGGTCTGCAGTATGCACTCAATAAGCTTCTGTCTGGAGGCTGTTTCCCCAGAACTCATTGTACTAATTGCATTTACCAAGTTATTCACCCCCTGTGAATTCCTTCATATTCTGTCACTGAGGCCTAGCAAAGACCTGGACCTCTACGACTGCCTAATATGTGCCTGCTAATGGAGGTGGGCTTTCTTTGGTAATTCAAAATTTATGTCAATTGACTGAGACGCTCACAGAATCAAAAACTTTATATAACATAAAGGGATACGGAGTGAACAGTAAATTTCCTCCTCCATCCTATCCATTTTTTAAAATTTAAGTAGAGCAAAAATCATCCTTATTCCATAGTGATAGAGTTGCCTGGGAGCACAGGCTCACTCAGATTAAAAACAGATTCATTCACCAGTCTCCCCTGAGGCTACTTTTGTCTGTGTGACCACATTCTGTCCATTATGGTAAGGCGGAACGAGGTATAGGTGCTGGCCTTAAAGGAAGGAAACTTCCTCTTTTTCTGCTTTTCCTGGGCCAGTCATGGACCACAGACATGGTGTTAGGTACCCTGGCTCATGTTAACAAGGGCGACTTCCCGGGTCACAGGAAGCTGCATGCCTGGACAGGCTTACAGGGCACAGCTACCCTGGCAGCCCGGGATGGCTTGCCTCACCCATGGGGGGTGCATACAATCTGTGTCCTGTTCACACCCCTGGGAGCTGGGTTTCTGCTGCACACACAACTAAACTAATACCTACAGAGGAAGAGGATTTCCAGGAGTGGGCAGCCGTGGTGGTCTGTTCTGGAGATGAGCAGAGAGAGAGAGAGAGAGATACAGGGTACAACAGTGTGGGCTCCCTGGGACACTGTGCTAGGTTGGACAAAGGGAGAGCTGGGCCCCAGGGGCAGCACAGGGAGACTGGAGACTGTTCTCATTTTGTAGCCATAGGGCTGTCCTGGGGGCATGTTTGGTTCTCCAGTTTTACCTTTGGGAGCCTTTTTTTTCTTCCCTTCTCTTCCTGTCCTGTTACAGAGTTCCTTAGTTCATTCCAGCCACGATGACAATCACTGCTGGTAACCTCTCTTCCTCCTCCTCTTCATGTCTGATGGCAGTGGCTGTGGAGGTTGAGATCTTGAGAAGAAACCTCTCAGGTGCAAAAGGAATGAGGGATCATTTGTCATTGGGTTCCATCGGAAATCCCTACTTGCCAAGCCTGGCATGGATGACCCACCTTCATTCCAGGTCCCTCATGTCTTGTGTCCTGGTGATCCCAGATATACGTTGCAAGACTTCACCCTATTCTATTTGTTACCAGCAAGTCACTATGTCCAGCTTCGTTCCCACAGTGGCTGTCACTCAAAGGCATGAATACAAGAGGATGGGCCCTTTGGAATCATCTTAGAGGCTGCCTAACAGGGGTGACTTTGGGAACCACCCGAATGCATGACCTCTCATGGGCTGTGGCCAGGAATGCAGAGACTAGTTTAAATGAAGAGTTCATGTCCAAGGGTGTTGGTGGTCACTCCCTGGGAATCCGGACCAGAATCATGATGCCAATGTTGTTGAGGCTGGATGTGGCCTAAGGCTCCAGCAGTCAGGAGACCACATGGCAGACTCTGACTCAGGATGTGGTGACAGAGAAGCTGGGACAGTGCTGATGCATTTGGCACAGGTGATGTGAGTGGCAGTTGTGTCCTCCACCTGCCAGGGCAGCAGTGACAGCAGTCCTTGCCTCATGATCCAGTGTTGTGAACAGTGGCATCTGTGACCAGCAACATGGACAGTGGTTCTTTTTGGGCCTTGACCTAGGGTAGGACTGTGGATTCTGTTCCTGGTTGTGTGGCCTCAGGACTGTTCTGTAGTGTTTGCTGAAATAAGTGATGTGTAATACTCTAACTAAATATATATATGATCTATATTTCCCTATAAATTTATATACTCATCATGTACAAATATATTTGTCTTATACTTCATATATTTATCTAAAAGACATTTTAATAGATATTACATAAAATTTATATTATATATTATATATTCAAAATTTATACTTATATATCTTTCTGACTACACACACAATTTTGCTATAAATATATATCATTTCAATTAAAACAACTTGGACTCTGGTGTTTAAAACAAAGAGTGAAAATCTATGAGGAAATACTTTTAGAAAGCAATGATTCAGTACTTTTTTCAACTTTCATGGAGATAAAATTGATATATAACATTTTATAAGTTTAGGGGCACAACCTTTTAATTGGATAGATTTGTATACTGCAACATGATTATCATCATAGAGTCAGCCACACTTGCATCATGTGACAGTAACCTGTGTGTGTGTGTGTGTGTGTGTGTGTGTGTGTGTTGCAAACATTTAAGATCTACCTCTTAGTATCTCAGAGATTTTATGTTGAGCCACCTCTATCTGCCACCTGATGTGCCCTATGGGAGATATTGTGTTTCTTCCAGAATATCTTGCAGTTTCTTCCTTAAAAAACCATTTAAATGTGGATGTAAGACTCCTTTCCCCACAATGAGGGCTCTCGTCAGTGACTTCAGTGGTCCTGGTGGAACTTCAAGACTGCTTGTAGCTATGTTACAAAGTACTCAGGCATCTCCCCAGACCCACCATCTTAGTGTGTGTGTGTGTGTGTGTGTGTGTGTGTGTGTATCTGGGGGAAGGAATCACTACTTACTAAGCCCTACAGGAGAGGCTGATGCTGAGCTACGTGAGAATCCCGCGTTATGTGCTTGCCGCTCAGTGTGTGATCTGAAGACCAGCAGTAGCAGCACCAACCTTGTTACAAACCAAGAATCTCCCACTCTACTCCAGACTGTCTCGATCTTCCTTAGCTCAGGAAATTCCTGTGCACACTGAAGGTTGGGTCTCCCTGGTCTATGTGCCTTCTAGGTGCAGAAGCAGAATGTGCAGTATGCTCTGGGTGTGCTCTGATCACTTTGCTTAGCACTGAGGAGTCCAGAGTTTGGTCCTGTTCCTTTCTCTTCTATGGTCATCACCCCCTTGGTGACCCATCTATGCTGAAGGCTCTAAAGATCACTTATATGGTGTCACATCTATTTCCCCAACCTAGATGTTTCTCCAACCCTCCACTCCATATCCAGCTGCCAGCTTCACTTTCATTTCTAATAGACATCTCAGATTAGACATTCCTAAATTGGGTGCCTATGATGCTACTTTCCCAAATGTCCTACTTCCAGAGACTTCCCTGTTTCCATGGAAGCCACTCCACATTTCTACTTGCAGTCTGAAGTATTGGATGCCCTCCTTCTCACACCTCAGAATTAATGCATTAGGAAATGCTGCAAAGTCCATCTTTAAATATATTCAGAACACAATCACTTCCTATTACTTTCCCTCCTCACACCCCAGACATACAGCCAACATCCTACTCCTGGAACACTGCACTAGTTTCCCACCATTTCCATACTTGTTGCTCGTCCTTCACCTCTTGATTCTGCACAGCAACAAATATATGCTTCTGAAGAGAAGTAGTACCAGGTGGATCATTTCTTCTAAACCTCTGACTCCACATCTCAGAGAAAACTCAAAACCTTGCTAATCCCAAGGTGTAGACGTCTGACCTCATTTCACATGCTCGCTGCTCCAGCCACAGTGGCCTCTCACGCTTCCTTGAACACAGGACACACTCCTGCCCTAGTGCATGTGCACTGGAGGTCCCCCTGCCTGGAAAGAACTCCCTGGGACACGCTCTTCAATAATTCTTCATGTCCTGCACATCTCTCACAGGTCACCTCACCAGTGAGGCCCAAACTTATCTCCAGAGTAAAAGTAGACACCTTCCCTGTCCCGCACAAGCATGTTCTGGGTCACCTTCCTAAAAGTACTTCCCAACGTCTAACATACACACTTCGATTATTTACTAGCACATAGTCTGTTCCTTACTACCAGAACATATGTCCCAAAAGGCTGGAAAATTCCACCGGTTTTTGTATCACTGAAGTGTCCTAGATGCCTCAATAGTGTTCCTGAATCTGACACTCAATTAACAGTTGAATAAATGATCCACATAGAGCACCTGTCTCTTCCAGACGAGTCTCAGGCCACAGCTGTTCGTGGCAGCCACCACTTTTCTCCCCAGGCTGGTCCCCCCTCTATGCCACACCTCCTCCATCCCACACCATCCGTCCTGCACAGCACAGGGAACAATGACAGTTCACTCTTCACAGAAGGTGTACTGAGGCCCAAGGTCATATATTGCAGACAAATGTGAATTCAGATTAGATGCTGCTTTCTCCCTCTAGGAATTAGGGTTGGAACCGGGACTAGGAGCTCTAGACCTAAGGGCAAGAGGGCACCCGGTGAACAGAGAAGACACAAACTAACTGAAGTTTAATAAGGATGAGAAACTATCAGATCTCGTCTTTCACTTCAGAATCTGCTTTTTAAAAAGATGGGAAAAAGATGGAAAGAATGACTCAGATTAGCTCTAAAAGGAGAAGGGATGGATGAGTCTGAAAATTCATCTTGCAAATCCACAGAGACTCCTGTGTGCAGGGGCTCAATGGGCTTGTGGGGACAAATAGCAGCCCAAAGACACCTGTGACTGTCCCAGATGGGGGGACACCAGAGGAAAATGGGACCAAAATCTCACACAAGAACAGACGGAGCCTAGGTCTCCATAGAAACAAACATACATAAAACAAAAAGCAATCCTTGGGGGCCTAGTCCTGATTGGGCCCTGAGCCTAGGTTGTCGTGGTCACAGGAAGCTCTTGCTGCACAAGATCTTGCACACAGGAGAGACCTGAGTCCCTGCGATCTGGGGCCTGGTGGGACAGGGTTCCACTAAAGGAACAAGGACAAGGGAGCAGCAACGATGACACAGCTGAGGAGTGACCATGTCAAACCCAGGATGCACAGAGCACCTATTGGGCAGAGTCTTGTCCATGCTGGCACCTCACAACCTCTCCTGTCCCCACCCCAGAGGAAGCACAGCAAACATGCAGACTCTGGAAGTTCTCGGTGCTTCTATTTAGTTCCACTCTCAGGCTTTAGGAATCCTCTTTTTTAAATCAATCCACCAACCCCGCATGGTAAGAAGAGAAGAAAACAACTCGGCATCTAAAGTTTTAAGTTCAAGGAGGGAGTAAGAGCCTCAGCTCCGTGGGACAAGAGGCCCCTGCCTCATTTGAGGAAACGGGAGAGCAGATGAGGGAGACTGCAGGACAGTGAGGGAGCGAGGCTTCCAGCGGGAGAGTCAGGACACTGTCGTGGAAACACCTCAGGGAGTGGGGGCTGCTGGGGCTGAGGGGCTGAGATCTCACCCGACTCTCCTCCCTGCGCAGGCGCGGGATTCAAGGTGGAGGCAGCCTCAAAGGCAGGTGGAGGGGGACCCCAGTGGGGGAGGAGGAGGGGGACTGCAGTGAGGGGGGAGGAGGAGGAGGACCCAGTAGGGGAGAGCAGGGCATAGTGGGAAAGGAATGGGTAGATAATAGGCCGGGGGTGGGGCCAGGTCCAGATATGGGTCTGGGGCAGGGGCGGTGGACAGGTGCCTTTCCTGGTGCCAAGGCTCTTGTTCCTTTCTTTCCGACCTTGCACTTACTCGTCCAGGTCTGGGTCACGGCCAGGGCCCCGAAAGCAGCAGGAGGAGTGTGCAAGGACCCACGACTCAGGCCCCGAGAACCTGAGGAGTAGCTGAGTCCCGGCAGGTGTTGTAGGGACTTTATGACTCCAAACCACGGTGTCGCTGATTGACTTCTTCAGAAACTGGAAATCTAATGGGAGTTCGAAATGGGGCAGTGTCATCAGTATCGAAGCAGGAGGACGTGACCCAGGCTGTGAGAACAAGTAAAACCAGGGGAGATGAGGACTGCCAACACTGGGCATCCCTGCGCCAGACACCGCCCTTGGGAGGAGGACCCGGAGAGCCAGGCCCTCCCGAGGGGGATCTGAGACTTTGCCCTGACCCCTGTCCTCGTGCGGTGGTCAGGTGACTGTCATCCTGTCTTTCTGAGACCTGGCCCAGGGGCTGTGTGAGAAAACTAGGAAGAGACCCACAGGCTGGGCTCTGCCCCCTTTTCCTCCACAGTCCTTCTGGGAATAGTCTCTGAACTGGACTCTCTTACCTCCCACCCCTCACTTCTCTCCCTCTGGGCTCTTCTAGAAGAAAACTCACCTCCAGGGAATTCAATAATGGAGAGTGAGCTAGCCCTGGTAACAGGGAGGGAGGGACACGGGTTTTCTCTTTAGGCCTGGAGAAGCTGTGTCTGATGCACCAGATGGAGAGTCCCACTGAGGCCGGTTTCCTTCTTGTTGATTAACTCTAGTGGCAGCACAATATTGCTAACACCTGAACATCAGGAATCCCATCAGTAAAAGTGATTTTGGCCCCTTCCTACATACAAGTGGCCATACAGCACAGCAGTCAGACTCTCAAAGCTTCTGTTTTCCCAATATATCAGTGACTCCTGTGTTTTAGCATTACCTTCATTCCCTAACCCCAAGATTATCTGTGTGAGTCTTGGACATGTCCTCCGTCCACGGACGCACCATTGTTACTGGATATTTCCGCTGGAAGAGTGGACATACTTTAATCACCTCCAAGTGGGAAGTATTCAGTGCAGTCAAATGCCCTTCACCAGAGTCCATGCATTTCCTGTGTTTGAATTCATACCTAAGGCACGTGCATATTTATTGGGGCTCTTGTATTGTTTTCTTTACCCTGGTTAACATACGGAGGCAATTGTTTTTTAGGTATCCCCCAGAGTATAGTAAATAGTATGCAAAGAATGTCTTGCCACGCCCTGTAGGTAGAGATTTATTAAAAATCTGTGTAATAACATATTTAATCTAAGAATTCCACAGCTTTAGAATTCTTTACTTCTGCTTCTTTTCCACACCCAGCATCTGCAGCCCTTATGTCTCCCTCATCCCTCAGGCCCTCTCCTCCCTTTAGTCTCCACCACCCACTCCCTCCTGGATTGTGGCACTGATGTCACCCCATCTCCTGCCACCTGGGGCTCTTCTCCCCACAGGGGTCAGCGATCCTGCTAATGCGAGTCAGGTCATGTCATGTTTTCACTGAAAATGCTCCAGCAGCTCCGTCTCACTCTTGGGAAGCCTCTAGAATGTAAGGCCTGTGAGCACAGGGGCTTTGGGCTATTTAGGTGAAAGCTGTCTCCCCAGCATAGAAAGCCATTCCTGGTGCATAGTAGACATTAAATTAATTGTTGTTGAATGAATGAATGAAACATGACTGTATTAGAACTTAATTGAATTGCATCACATGAAAATCACTATGGAATACAACAAGAAGTCAGGAAAGGTTTGGTTTCATGCAACTTGTGTGCTTGGTAGCTCACCTTCATTTCCGTGGAAAAAGTGCAATGTGCTGATTTGTTGCATAATGAGCCCGTATCTTCATTTTCTTTTTTTTAGGCCATATTTTATTTTATTTTATTCTATTTTTATTTTACATCTATCTTTTTGAAAAATAATTTATTTTTTATTTGCATCGAAGTTAGTTAGGATATAGTGCAGCAATGAATTCAGAAGATTCCTTAAAGCCCCTTACCCGTTTAGCCCACCTCCCCCCCGCCACCACTCCATCAACTCTGTTTGTTCTCCATTAAGAGTCTCTTATGTTTTGTCCTCCTCACTGTTTTTACATTACTTTTGCTTCCCTTCCCTTATGTTCATCTATTTATATCTTACATTTCTCATATGAATGCAGTCATATGATGTTTGTCTTTCTTTAATTTTGCTTATCATAATATCCTTCAGTTCTGTCCATGTAGTTGCAAGTGGTAATACAATATATATATACACCATATCTTCTTTATCCATTCAGCCATCGATGGACATTTCGGCTTCTTCCATACTTTGGCTATTGTTGATAGTGCTGCTATAAATATTGGAGTACATGTGTCCCTTCAGAACAGCACACCTGTATCCCTTGGATAAATACCTC
>NC_043706.1:29277668-29281871 GCF_006229205.1 Suricata suricatta | reverse complement strand
AATTCTGCTTTTCTCTCTTTCAAAAGACAAGTTTTTCCAGACCTTTGGTCTGCTCTTGTAAAGACTATGTAAATGAAGGGTTTTTCTTTTGTTAAAAAGGCAAAAGCTTTAGGTCTTATCAGGTCTTTGATTGCTTAGTTAAAACTTCTCTGAGGTTAAAAAGGAGTTAGGTTTTGCTAAAAAATCCCAAAGGCAAATAAGATCTTTTATTGCCACTTTGGTTAAATACAGCTTTCAGATTTGTAACAATTTGTAATTCTATTTAGGATATGCTTTGTAACTTCCTAAGGTTTTAATAAATTTCCCAGTATTCAAATGATAGAAAAGTCTTTTAACCAATTAGTCCCTTTCATTGAGGATGCCAAGTTACTTTAAAAAGCACTCTAGTACAATGATACACCTTAGGTCATATTGCATGGGTAAATGCTGCAACTGCTCAAATATATGTGCAGTTTCTAAAGTCTTAATGTTTTGGTGTAAGATCATTACTTAACACCTTTAGTAATCAAAATATAAGTGTCACTAAATTTCTAGATTTTGTCAAAACGTGTTTCTTCTTCAAGGAAAGTTGTAAAAGGGACTTTTGGGATGAATGCAGTATTTGACATCTTTTAGCTTAATACTATAATGGGTAAAAATTTCCAGAGCTAGAAGCTGCATTCAAGCTGAACAAGAATTAGGGACATAGGGTTAAGTAAACTATACCTACAGCGGCTTCCTATATGCTACCTTACAAACTGGGGAAGCAGGAAAGCACGTTGTAGCACACATGCTTTCTGCCATATCAGTGTTAGGGATCCCAAAACAAATAAAAACTGACAATGGAGCAGGATATACTGGGACCGTGTTCTCTAAATTCTGTCAACAGTTACACATTAAACACATCACCGGGATCCCTTATAACCCACAAGGACAAGGTATAGTAGAATGGGCACATCCAGCCTTAAAAAATACCCTTGAAAAGATAAAAAAGGAGGAATGGTACCCCATCAAGGGATCTCCCAGAAATCTTTTACATCATTCACTTTTTATTTAAAAATTTTTAACTTTGGATAAAGAAGGACGCTCAGCTGCTGAACATCTCTGGCACAATGAGACGCAAAGAACCTTTGCTACCGTGCTTTGGAGGGACCCCTTGGATAATAAGTGGTATGGTCCTGACCCTGTCTTGATCTGGGGATGAGGAGCAGTGTGCATCTACTCACGACAAGCAGATGCAGCCCGATGGTTGCCGGAGAGACTAGTAAAGCAAATTGATCATAATACTCAGCCTTCCAAGGAGAAAAAAGTCTCCTTGAGAAATATCTTTGTCTTTTCTTTTAGGGACTATGTTTGGGAAATGGTGGCACCTTCTCTGGATAGTTGGAGAAATAAGATTAAGAAGCTTCAGGAAGACCTGGAGAAGAGGAGGAAGGAACTCATCGACAGTCCTTTCCTCAGTGGATTTCATGGACTTCTACCCTACCTCCTCCCACTTTTAGGACCTATTTCGGGTTTATTGATCTTGGTGTCCTTGGGCCCTGTTCTATTCAATAAGGTCATGGCATTTCTAAGGCAGCAAATAGATGCTATCAAGATGCAGCCTACCCAGGTCCATTATCACAAGCTTGATATGGCCGATCAGGAGGCCGATGAAGAGCTATATTATGGCAAGAGGCACGGGCTGGCTAGCCAATGACAGGTAAGAGAGGCCTTACCATCCTATCAACCTAAGACAGGCTACTCAGGCATAGGCTTCTGGGTGTGCCCACGACGAATAAGAAGGATTGGCAGGCCTCCAACCTAAGACAGGCACAGTCCTTTCCTTGCCCATACTATCATATTCTGGAAGTAGCTCTTTTTTGAAAAGATAAAAAAGGGTGACCTATGGGGAGCTGCCAGAAGTACAAAGATCAGCTGCCTGCAGGCAGGGCAGTGTCGGCCCATCAGGTGCTGTGCTAAAACTTCCTTCTTTACCCCAGCCTTAATCACTTGACCCTGTTTCCTAGCAACCGACCTAGGTCAACTGCCTTGTTTCCCACCTTGAACCCTTTATAAGATGTTTGTGTTCTCTCAATAAATGAGGCTTGATCAGAGACTTTGTCTTGCCTCCATTCTCTGTGCCCCCTGCTGCCAATTCTCACTCCCTCCCTCAGGAACCTGTGTTGACCGACCTGCCAGACGGGACACTCCACCACTCATGCTCACTCTCCCTTTCTCTCTCAAAGTGAATAAACAAGCTTAAAAAATATACTTTAGAAAAAAGTTATCCATCTGAAGGAAATTTTTCAAAGAATGTAAAAACTACCAGAATATCCATGACCTATTCATAAAATTGGTAGTTTATCCTTTCTAATTTCTTTGAACACGGTTTTAAATTTGAGTATAATTGACACAAAATTACATTAGTTTCAGGTGTACAACACAGTGACTCACCTTCTGTCTACCCATGCTGTGCTCACCACAGTGTAGCTGCTAGCTATCACCGCACAATGAGGTTATAGTCTCACTGCCCATATTCTCTGTGCTGTGCCTTTTATTCCTATGACCTGTTCCTTCCATAACTGGAGTCTGTCACTCATTCCCCTCACCCTGGTGCCCATCCTGCCAACCCCCTTCCCTCTAGCAATCATTAGTGAGTTCTCTGTATTTATAAGTCTGACTCTCCAGTTTGCTTGTCTCTCTATTCTTTTGTTCTGTTTTGTAAACTCCACATGAGTGAAATCACATGTACTTGTTTTACTCAGTCTGATTTCACTTCGCAGACATACTGCCCTGTAGGTCCATCCATGATATCACAGGTGGCAAGACCTCATCCTTGTTGTGGCTGCAAATTCTCTCATGTGTATTTGTGTATGTGTGTATATACCACACATCTTTCTTATCCCTTTGTCTAAGGGTGGACACGGGTTGTATCAGTGTGACTTTTGAAAAGAACCTCACTCTCTGAACATCACTGGGATGAGGGCGGCCCTGGGATCCAGTGCCCTGTCCAGGTGCTGGAGCTGAAGGAGACCCTAGGGAGGACTTGACTGAGGAGGAGAAAGGGAAGCTGGGTCTTCTCTTCTTAGTCCTGTGGCCGCACGTGGGGAGGAAGGTCAGGGGACACCCCCCACTGTTCTGCTCTCAGGTGGATTCTGGCTGAGGAACCTGAGTGGGGTCTGGACTGAAAGTCAGGCAGAGATGTCTGAGCAGAAGCCTGGGCGTCAGTGGGGAGAGGAAGAAGTTTCTGAGCCCTGGACTCCACGGGGGTCGGGGTCAGGAGTGAGGCAGGGCTGCAGGAGAGGAGTGCTCAGGAGCCAGTGTGCCATCGCTGAGGTTTCTGTGTCCCTGTGCACCTACTCCTCTAGCCCCCTTGATGATGATACAGGGGAAACCCAAAGTAGAAACACTTCTTTGGGCTCCTTATTTCTAAATGTTTCAAAACTCAGTTCAGCAAAAACCATTTCTTATTTGGAATAGCATCTCAATGTCTCTATGGCACACTGCAGTGTAGATGTGCACACTGGGGTTATAGGACTAAGATGACAACTTTCTTAAAGCTCCTGCCAGAAAGTGTAAAAGGGGTCCTGTGGTGGAGGCACAGCCTGGTGCCCCAGACCTCTCTCTCCCCAGGTATGTGAGACCCAGCTGACACCGGGTGTGATTGCAGCTTGTGCCACAAGCTTCAAGAGTGAACACACACACTTCGTTGGACACTCCTCCTGCCCCAGGGATTGCACAAATACATTTGAGGGTATTTTCCCCTACAGGACAGAGATCACAGCAGGAAAGGTTGTCCTAGAATTGGCTCTTTAATATCATTGGGGATGATATGGCCCTGAAGAGATACCAAGTAGTGGGAGTGCCCTGATAGGCATAGTGCATGAAGAGCACTATTATCAGCATCTGTTTATTCAGCTTTCCCTCAGCTGTTCAACCAAACACCATTGTAGGTGCTGCTGTGCAGGAACTTGCAGATACACATAAGGTCTCAAATCAGCTGACCTTTAAGACAGGGAGAGTACCCTAGCGTGGACTGTCCTGATCAGGTGGGTTTTTAAAAGGGCTTAGTTTTTCCTGAGCAAAAGGATTCAAAGTGTGAGAGGGATTCAACGTGAAGGGGTTCTCTATTGTTGGCGCTGAAAGTGGAGGGGCAGAGTGGCCAACAATGCTTGTGGGCACTAGGGACCAGTTCAGCTGGGAAGGAAATGGGGACTTCTGCCTTAAAATTGTAAGAGACAG
>NC_043706.1:29276076-29277568 GCF_006229205.1 Suricata suricatta | reverse complement strand
AATGCTACCCTCAACAAGTTCACAGAGGAACTTAAGAAGTATGGAGTGACAACTTTGGTTCGAGTTTGTGACGCTACATATGATAAAGCTCCAGTTGAAAAAGAAGGAATCCACGTTCTAGATTGGCCATTTGATGATGGAGCACCACCCCCTAATCAGATAGTAGATGATTGGCTAAACCTGTTAAAAACCAAATTTCGTGAAGAGCCAGGTTGCTGTGTTGCAGTGCATTGTGTTGCAGGATTGGGAAGGGCACCCGTGCTTGTTACACTTGCTTTGATTGAATGTGGAATGAAGTATGTAGATGCAGTTCAGTTTATAAGACAAAAAAGAAGGGGAGCATTCAATTCCAAACAGCTGCTTTACCTGGAGAAATACCGACCTAAGATGCGATTGCGTGTCAGAGACACCAACGGGCACTGCTGTGTTCAGTAGAAAGAAGTGTAAACGAAGGCTGACTTGATTGCGCGCTTAGAGGGAACTCTTGGTACCTGGAAATGTGAATCTGGAATCTGAACTGTGTCACCAAAGTAGTGATGGATGTAGTACTCCTCAGCCACTCTCCTAATGATTGGAAAAAAGCAAACCAAAAAGAAATCCCTCTATAACATGAATAAAATGTTTAAGAAAAGAAAAAGAGAAAGAAAAAAGGGATTAATTCAGTGAAGGATGATTTTCCTCCTAATTGTTGGAGTTTGAATTTCTGCCAGGATTGAATTATATCCAAATCCCATCTTTTTTGCCTTTTCAAACTAGGTCTCTAAGGAAAACCAGCAGAACATTAGCCTGTGCAGAACCATCTGTGTGGGGAGCACACTTTTCCATTATGCTTGGCACATAGACCTCCCTGCTATGGGACTTTCTTTTTTTCTTTTCTTTCTTTCTGGTGGTGGTGGGTGTATATTCTTCTCTTCTCTTTCCCCATCCCTCTTTTTCTCCCCCGATACAAGTCGTAGATGGAATAGGAGAAGCCCTTACTGCTGTAGACGTGTGTGCAGTCTGGCAGCCTTAAGCCCACCTGGGCACTTTTAGAAAAAACAAACAAACAAAAAAACAACAAAAAAAGAAACAAAAAACACCAAAAAAAACCACATACAAAAAAGCAGTGGCATATATATTATATGATCCAGGCGGTTTTTAGTCTTTACTGATGATGGGGTGTTCGTGTTAGGTTTTTTTCTTGAAAACCCTATTTAACATTAGGCAACGTAGCCAAGAGCCTTTTGTTTTCATTTTTGTTTTGGTAAATTAGTGGGGAAATGGCATTTTAAGAAGAGTCTTTTTTCTCAAAGAACTTAGCTGAGAGTCAAATTCTTCTCTTTTCCAACCAATGAAGCTAAGTGGGTCTCCCAGAAACTTTTGCTTTCTGAAGGGGAGTGCTCCAGGCCGTCACTAAAGATGTGTACAGGTGGAGAGGTAGTATCCTCTGTACATCTTCTAGAATTGTGGGTAGTAGCATTACTCGGATTTTCTAATGATGTCAGAGAATGCT
>NC_043706.1:29274895-29275976 GCF_006229205.1 Suricata suricatta | reverse complement strand
AAAAAAAAAAAGCCAACTATTTCTGAGGCCAGTCTCGGTGTCCAGAGTCGTCAAGGCAATGTTAATTATGGCACATAGAACCCCCAAGCTCACTTGTCAGCGAAAACGCTGTGCTGAGCCTGGCAGAAGTCTGCCCTCACGCTCAGAATCGCCATAAATGTGCAGCGTATATTCCAACGGAAAACGCTGGCGAGCTGGGGACTGGGCATTGAAGTCCGGCGGCGGCGGGAGCGAGGAGGCGCCTCTCTCCTCAGTCACCTCGGAGGCGGCGGCGACGACTCCCCCCCAGCCTCGGCGCGCGGCGCGAGACACCCGGCCCTGCGGCGACGGTGGCGAGTGTCCACGAGTCCGTCTTGCTGCTGCTGCTGCGGCCGCCGCTGCGTCTCCTGCTGCCACCGCTGGCCCCGCTCCCGCCGCTGCCCTGTGGCGTCGTCTCGCGCCTTGCCCTGCCTCCGCTGCTGCTCCAGCCGCTACCGGACTGACAGCGGTTACAGCCCGGCCTATCGCGCCGCCCAATAAATTGTTTTTTAAAAAGAAGATCTCAAATCAACACACAAACTCTAAACTTAATGATGTACATACAGACAAAACCCAAAGTTACCAGAAGAAAATAAATAATATTAGAGCAGAGATAAATAAAGCATAGAAAAAAGATCAAGAAAATCAATGACACTAGAAGTTGGATCTTTTAAAGATCCATAGAGTTGACAACCATTTAGCTGGACTAAGACAAACATAAAGTTACTAAAATCCGAAACGTAAGTGGAGATTTTACTATCTATTCCACAGAAATAAAGAAAAACAATTATGTACTTGCGGGGGACCAGCCCACGCACCAGAGTCCAAGGGTCTCTGAGTAGGGGGTTGGTGTCGGTAAAATAGCTATAAGAAAGAACACAGACAACATGAATGGTGGAAGAGACCACACTTTACTGTGAAACTTGGTGTCTTATATACCATAGGTGATTACATCATTTTTCTAATGATTACATTGTTTGTTACTTCCAGAAAAATTATTATTTCCAAGGTAGCAAAAACAGAAAATCAAAATAGAAACGAGGTACAACACAGAAGATCAAAA
>NC_043706.1:29271164-29274795 GCF_006229205.1 Suricata suricatta | reverse complement strand
CCCGTAACTAGGGAGGAAGTTTTAATCAGAAAATCTGCCCAGTTACTGAAACCATGATTACCAAGTGGCATGATTAATAGGAGAACTAACCCCAGTCTCTGTTCCACTTAGGTCAAGCAGTCAAGCACACACATTTTCAAGTAGGGGAAGCAGGGTCCCAAAGGCCACACAGCACTTCTGGCTGGATGGACCCCAACATGTACTGACCCATCCGGCAAGTTGGTCAACGCAGGTCCTGAGGGAGCAGGTGAGAATGGGGTAGGGCAGGGATCACAGAGAATGGAGGCAAGATAAGTCTCTGATCAAGCCTCGTTTATTGAGAGAACACTCACATCTTATAAAGGGTAGAAGGCAGGAAGCAAGGCAACTGACTTTGGTTGGTTGCTAAGAAACAGGGTCAAGTGATAAAGGCTAGGGTACCAAACTGAAGTTTTAGCACAGCACCTGAGGGGCCGACACTGCCCTGCCTGCAGGCAGCTGATCTTTGCTCTTCTGGCAGCTCCCCACAATGTACCATCAAACTGGATCACCTAGAACAAATTAACAAATGCCTAGAAACAAACAAACAAACAAACAAAAACTAGCAAAACTTCATCACAAAAAGATGGAATAACTGAATAGAACCATAACTAGCAGGATATTGAATCAGTCATCAAATACCTCCTGACAAAGAAAGTCCCAGATCTGATGGATTTACTGTGAATCCAACCATTTAAAGAACACCAATCCTCAAATTCTTCCACAAAACTGAAGACGCAAGAACACTTCCAATCTTTTTCTATGAGGCCACATTGTTCTGATTGCAAAGCCGGACAGACGACAATAGAAGGAAACTACACACCATTATCTTCCAGTATATTCACATAGGTGCCAGCAAACTCCTAGCAAACTGACTTCAGCAGCGTCACCATGATAAACTGGGATGTATTCTTGGAATGCAAATGTAGTTCAACATATAAGACAATGAATGTAATATAGCACATTAACAGAATGAAAAGGAAGCACAATCATTTCAGATGACGTAGAAAAACAGCATTTGACAAAATTCAACACTCTTCTTATAAAAACATTCAACATGGAGGAGGGTACTTGGGAAGAGCAGTGGGTGTTATATGGAAACCAATTTGACAATAAAGTACAAATAAAAAAAACACTCAACAAATAGGAACAAGAAGGAAACTACCTCAACATAAAAGGACCATGGATGAATACACCACAGTTAAATTCATACTCAATGTGAAAGGGTGAATGTTTTTCCTTTACAGTTAGAAACAAGACAAGGGTGCCCATTTTGCCACTTGTGTTCAACAAAGTATTAAAAGTTCTAGCCAAAATAATTACAGGAAAAAAAAAAGACTGAAAGCATTAAAATCAGAAAGGAAGAAGTGAAACTGTCTCTGTTCCCAGATGATATCATCTTATATGTAGAAATCCCTAAGGATTTCACACAAACAGGCTCATAAAATTGTTAGAGCAAATGAAAAAACCCAACAAAGTTTCATGATAAAGATCATACAAAAATCATTTCAATTTCTATACAGTAACAATGAACAATCTGAAAAAGAAGGGTTAGAAGAAAATTCCAGTTAGAACTGATTTAAAAAAATAAGACTTGTTTATTACATTAAACAAGCCAGTAAGACACTTGTTCACTGAAAATTACAAGACAGTGACTAAAGAAGTTAATGAAGATGTAAATCAATGGAAAGACACTCTCTTTTCATACAATCCAGCAATTTTGCTTCTTGCTATTTACCCAACAAGGTTGAAAACATACCCACAGAAACACCTGCACACATGTCATTCACTCTACCTTGAGCTAGTTTATCATAAAAGGACAAGAAGATCATTATGGTTTTTAAAATTTCTTCATAGTTTGTACTTAAGCAACTCAGGATTGGGATTTACTTCTTGGGGATATTCTGTAAGCCTCACTGCACACACACAGCTTCTGTCAGATAGGACTGAAATTAATTGTTAGTGTTCAATTGCTCACACGATTTTAACTTTACAGTTTGTTAGAAAACAGAACAATTGCCTTTCAAAAATAAAATACATATAAATTACAAGGCCTCTGTCAAATTAACATATGATCTCACATGCCAAGTTAGAAACAGATAGCCACTTTTGAAACATGTGTCCTGTTTTTCTTTTTGATGTATCTCAAGAGTTTATTTTTGCTTTTGTTTCCCTTGCCTCAGGAGACATATCTAGAAAAAGTTGCCATGCACAATGTCAAAGAGGTTACTGTCTGGCTTCTCTTCTAGAATTTTTATGGTTTCAAGTGTCACATTTAGACCTTTAATCCATTTTGAATTTATTTTTTGTGTATAGTGTAATAAAGTGGTTCAGTATTTTTCTTTTCCACGTTGCCATCCAGTCTTCCCAACACCATCTGTTGAATAGACATTTCCCATGGGATATCCTTTCTGCTTTGTAAAAGGTCAATTGACCATATAGTTGTGGGTTTATTAAAAAGCTTCTGCACAGCAAAGGAAACAATCAACAAAGCTAAAAGTAAACCTATGAAATGGGAGAAGATTTTTGCAAATGACGTATCTCATAGAGGGTTAGCATCCAAAATATATAAAGAACTTCTAACACTCAACACACCAAAAGAAATAATCCAATTAAAAATAGGCAGAAGACGTGAACAGACCCTTCCTCAAAGAAGACATCCAGATGGCCCAGAGACACAAGAAAAGATGCCCACCATCATTTACAATCACGGAAATGCAAATAGAAACTGCAATATCACCTCACGCCTGTCAGAAGAGCTAATCAGCAACACAAGGAACAACAGGTGGTGGCAAGGATGTGGAGAGAAGGAACACTCCTGCACTTTTGGTGGGAATGCGAACTGCCGAAACTCAGCTGGAAAACACTATGGAGGTTCCTCTAGAAGCTAAAAATAGAACTACCCTAGGATCCAGCAATCACACTACTGGATAAGCACTAATTTGAAGGGATACATGCACCCCTATGCTTATAGCAGCATTGTTTACCATAGCAAAGATATGGAAGTAGCCCAAGTGACAAACCACAGGTGAATGGATAAAGAAAGGTGGTGTGTGTGTGTGTGTGTGTGTGTGTGTGTGTGTGTGTGTGCATGCAAATGTGTATATATAAAATATAATATGATTCAGCCACAAAAAAGAATTAAATCTTGCCATTTGCGACCACATGGATAGAGCTAGATAGTATAATGCTAAGTGAAAAAAGTCAGTTGGATTAGACAAATACCACATGATTTCACTCAAAGGTGGAATTTAAGAAATCAAAGAGTAAAAGAGAGAGGGAGAAAGCAAGAAGCAGGCTGTTAATTACAGGGAACAAAATGGTGGTTACAGGAAGGGTGGGGGTGGGGAGATGGCTGAAATAGGTGATGAGGATTAAGACGTGCATCTGTGGTGATGAGCACTGGGAGATGCATGGAATTATGGAGTCAGTATATTGTATACCTGAAACTAGTATAACACTGTATGTCACTAACTGGAGTTAAATAAAAACTACAAAAATGTTTTTTTATAAGGCATCATTGATACACAAAGACCTGTATGTATTTAATGTGCACATTCTGACGACTAATCCTGTGCCTAAATTATGATACTATTACAGAAAGGGGGGGGAA
>NC_043706.1:29268096-29271064 GCF_006229205.1 Suricata suricatta | reverse complement strand
CTGTCTCTTACAATTTTAAGGCAGAAGTCCCCATTTCCTTCCCAGCTGAACTGGTCCCTAGTGCCCACAAGCATTGTTGGCCACTCTGCCCCTCCATTTTCAGCACCAACAATAGAGAACCCCTTCACGTTGAATCCCTCTCACACTTTGAATCCTTTTGCTCAGGAAAAACTAAGCCCTTTAAAAAACCCACCTGATCAGGACAGTCCACGCTAGGGTACTCTCCCTGGCTTAAAGGTCAGCTGATTTGAGACCTTATGAGTATCTGCAAGTTCCTATACAGCAGCACCTACAATGGTGTTTGGTTGAACAGCTGAGGGAAAGCTGAATAAACAGATGCTGATAATAGTGCTCTTCATGCACTATGCCTATCAGGGCACTCCCACTACTTGGTATCTCTCTCTTCAGGGCCATATCATCCCCAATGATATTAAAGAGCCAATTCTAGGACAACCTTTCCTGCTGTGATCTCTGTCCTGTAGGGGAAAATACCCTCAAATGTATTTGTGCAATTCCTGGGGCAGGAGGAGTGTCCAACGAAGTGTGTGTGTTCACTCTTGAAGCTTGTGGCACAAGTTGCAATCACACCCGGTGTCAGCTGGGTCTCACATACCTGGGGAGAGAGAGGTCTGGGGCACCAGGCTGTGCCTCCACCACAGGACCCCTTTTACACTTTCTGGCAGGAGCTTTAGGAAAGTTGTCATCTTAGTCCTATAACCCCAGTGTGCACATCTACACTGCAGTGTGCCATAGAGACATTGAGATGCTATTCCAAATAAGAAATGGTTTTTGCTGAACTGAGTTTTGAAACATTTAGAAATAAGGAGCCCAAAGAAGTGTTTCTACTTTGGGTTTCCCCTGTATCATCATCAAGGGGCTAGAGGAGTAGGTGCACAGGGACACAGAAACCTCAGCGATGGCACACTGGCTCCTGAGCACTCCTCTCCTGCAGCCCTGCCTCACTCCTGACCCCGACCCCCGTGGAGTCCAGGGCTGCTCAGAAACTTCTTCCTCTCCCCACTGACGCCCAGGCTTCTGCTCAGACATCTCTGCCTGACTTTCAGTCCAGACCCCACTCAGGGTCCTCAGCCAGAATCCGCCTGAGAACAGAGCAGTGGGGGGTGTCCCCTGACCTTCCTCCCCATGTGCGGCCACAGGACTAAGAAGAGAAGACCCAGCTGCCCTTTCTCCTCCTCAGTCAAGTCCTCCCTAGGGTCTCCTTCAGCTCCAGCACCTGGACAGGGCACTGGATCCCAGGGCCGCCCTCATCCCAGTAATGTTCAGAGAGTGAGGTTCTTTTCAAAAGTCACACTGATACAACCCGTGTCCACCCTTAGACAAAGGGATAAGGAAGATGTGTGGTATATACACACATACACAAATACACATGAGAGAATTTGCAGCCACAACAAGGATGAGGTCTTGCCACCTGTGAAATCATGGATGGACCTACAGGGCAGTATGTCTGCGAAGTGAAATCAGACTGAGTAAAAAAAGTACATGTGATTTCACTCATGTGGAATTTACAAAACAGAACAAAAGAATAAAGAGACAAGCAAACTGGAGAGTCAGACTTATAAATACAGAGAACTCACTAATGATTGCTAGAGGGAAGGGGGTTGGCAGGATGGGCACCAGGGTGAGGGGAATGAGTGACAGACTCCAGTTATGGAAGGAACAGGTCATAGGAATAAAAGGCACAGCACAGGGAATATGGGCAGTGAGACTGTAACCTCATTGTGCAGTGACAGCTGGCAGCTACACTGTGGTGAGCACAGCATGGTGTAGACAGAAGGTGAGTCACTGTGTTGTACACCTGAAACTAATGTAATCTTGTGTCAATTATACTCAGATTTAAAATCGTTTTCAAAGAAATTAGAAAGGATAAACTACCAATTTTATGAATAGGTCATGGATATTCTGGTAGTTTTTACATTCTTTGAAAAATTTCCTTCAGATGGATAACTTTTTTCTAAAGTATATTTTTTAAGCTTGTTTATTCACTTTGAGAGAGAAAGGGAGAGTGAGCATGAGTGGTGGAGTGTCCCGTCTGGCAGGTTGGTCAACGCAGGTTCCTGAGGGAGGGAGTGAGAATTGGCGGCAGGGGGCACAGAGAATGGAGGCAAGACAAAGTCTCTGATCAAGCCTCATTTATTGAGAGAACACAAACATCTTATAAAGGGTTCAAGGCGGGAAGCAAGGCAGCTGACCTAGGTCGGTTGCTAGGAAACAGGGTCAAGTGATTAAGGCTAGGGTAAAGAAGGAAGTTTTAGCACAGCACCTGAGGGGCTGACATTGCCCTGCCTGCAGGCGGTTGATCTTTGTTCTTCTGGCAGCTCCCGACAGTGGAGGGGCAGAGAGAGAGGGAGAGAGAATCCCATGCAGGCTCCACATTGTGTGGTGGAGACCAGTTCAGGGCTTGAACCCACCACAGTGACATCATGGCCTGAGCCATAACCAATAGTCAGACTCAGCCACCCAGGTGCTCCTTAATTGCATAATTTTGAAAAAGTACACATTTTGTGAACTAAAATTGAGTAACAATTAAGACCAATGAATAATGATTGGAGGGGGAAGCCACACTGAAATAAGTGTACGTGAAAAAGCTGGAAGAACTATGTGAAATGGATGAATTCATACAAACAGACAACCTATAAAGACTTAATCATGAAGAAACAGCCAACCTGACAAGACCCATAACTAGTAAGAAGGTTGAATCAGTATCAAAACAGAAAGACACATTCTGGATCAGATGGCTTCACTGGAGAATTGCACCAACATTCCAAGAAGAATAAACACCAGTCTCCTTAGTGTCTTCCAGAATTGAAAGAGAGCACACTTCCTGACTTGTCTATGTTGCCAGCATTACCAATATCCCCAAAGCAAACAAAGACATTACAAGAAAAGAAAACCACCTTTTATTGCCCTTGGACTTGGCCTCCCCAGCATGGTACACAAGCCCAAAGCC
>NC_043706.1:29266962-29267996 GCF_006229205.1 Suricata suricatta | reverse complement strand
ATGTCACTAACTGGAGTTAAATAAAAACTATAAAAATGTTTTTTTATAAGGCATCATTGATACACAAAGACCTGTATGTATTTAATGTGCACATTCTGACGACTAATCCTGTGCCTAAATTATGATACCATTACAGAAAGGGGGGGGAAGGGGTTGTGGAGGGGCCACTGTCTTTATCTCCTCAAATTATGCTAATAGGACCAAGGACACATTCAGACATCTTTTAGAGATGGGGTTCTTCATGTCACAAAGTGGCAGTGAGAACAAATCTTGTATCACTCAGTCCCCCATGAGGCAGCTGGCCCAAATGTGAAACACAATCATGAACACATTCAAGTCAGTCATTATAAGTGGTGGTATTTAGAAAAATCCTCCACACACTCAAAATGTTCACCTCCAGTGGATTCCCTTAACCCAATCTCATATCCTCTGTCCCAAACCCTCCCTACTTTAGGCCCTCAAAGGTCTAACCATTATATATACATATTTAAAGTCATATTTATATTTGAGAGAGAGAATGGGGAAGGAGCAGAGAGAGAGGGAGACAGAGTCTAAGCAGGCTCCAGGCACTGTCAGCACAGAGCCTTATGTGGGGCTTGAACTCATGAACTATGAGATCATGACCCAAGGTGAAGGCAGATGCTTAACCTACTGAGCCACCCAGGCACCGCGAAGTTCTCTCCTTTAAAAGCACTGGGAGACATATCAGAGCCCTGGGCACTGTCACAGCCACAGAACCAACAGGACATGGCCAGAGCCCCAGGAGATGAGACTAAGGGAGGAGCTATGGGGTGGGTGAGCTCCTGATGGGGTCTTGTCTACACCAGGGCCTCAGGGATCACTCCATCCACACTTACTTGCAAACTGAGTGTAGCTCCATCTTTTCCCCCATGAGAAGAAAACATTATGTCAAAGGCCAGGGAGAAGGTTGGGCCATGAGGTCCTAAAGTAACCCTCGAAATTTTGAACTTCTAAGAAATTTCCAGAACTTTAGCTACAGACCCAGGGCAATATTACATAATATGAGGTAAGGA
>NC_043706.1:29264865-29266862 GCF_006229205.1 Suricata suricatta | reverse complement strand
AGGAGGCTCAGGGTCTCTGAGTGGGACGACAGAGACTTCTGGGCCTCACTGGTAGAGGAGGCCCGTGGCTCAGAACACCAGGGGTCAGCCCTCCAGTGAAGTTGGGTGTGGGACAGAGAGCAAGGCCTGAGGGAGGAAGGCACCCAGTGGTGCCCAAGGTGAATACCAGGGTCAGAGACACCTGCTATGAAATTCTTTCAGAGATAACCCTCTCCATCTCCTTAGAGACTGGATCCGCTCAGTGTCCTGATGGAAGGATGAGTCCCCTGAGTGTCTCTTTCTGATACAGGATCAGAAAACCCAGGGGAACTCCTCACACTCGGGATCCAAGGAGAGGGGCAGGGAAGAATTCTGGTGTCAATTCCATCTTCCTCCCTTTTCGGTGGGGCAGCAGGAGGTACAGCCCAGCCCTAGGGGAGATCAGGGAAGCTTGGTGGCCTCACATACTTTCTTCCCTCAAGGTTTCTTTCCCTTCCTCCAGGCACCTGAGGAGCCACCGCACGCACTCCCTCTGCAGGTATCACCCGGTAGTGCTGGGCTGCTCGGTCCCCTCCCACTGGCGCCTGTGATCCAAGCCGCCTCCTCGGAGCCGCCTCCTCGGCCTCCAGG
This sequence comes from Suricata suricatta, assembly GCF_006229205.1. Lineage (NCBI taxonomy): Eukaryota > Metazoa > Chordata > Mammalia > Carnivora > Herpestidae > Suricata > Suricata suricatta. Next base: position 29,266,253 of record NC_043706.1, on the reverse strand, counting down.
AGCGCAGGTCCTCCTTCAGGGCGCGGTAACAGGCGCCTTCACAGGCGAATTGTACAAACCCCCTGAGGAGGCTCCCATCGGACCCCAAGTTGCAACAAGAAGTCCCTTGGAAGGAGTGAGACCCTGAAACCGCCCCGTAGCCAGCCCCTCCCACTATCTCGCCCTACGCAGACAGCCCCGCCCTATAGGCCGCCCCCGCAGTCAGCCCCCTCACCCCCGCCCCGCCCCGTCCCGCAGGCCGGCTCCCCGCGGGGACTTGCTAAAGACCTCAGAAACTGTACACTGTATTCGATGGAATCCCCGCGGGCTCTTCCCGGGTTAGGGGACCTCTGGAGGGTCTCCTGGCCTCGAGGTGATTCTCGGACCCCGGGATTCGAGGAGACCCCAGGCGGTCCAAGGGGGATTCAGGGACTCGTGACCTGGACCCGGGCCCCGGTCACTCACCAGACCCATTCTGGTCATAGTAGTGGAGGGCGGTGTGCAGGGTCGCCTGGGGGTCTGTGCGTGCACCTTCGCGATCTCCATCTGCTCCTCCCCAACTGTGGACCCTCCTGCGCCACCCACGGCGCCCACGGCTCCACCCTTGGACTCGCGGCGTCGCAGTGGAGTCGCAGGAACTGTGTCTCGTCCACGTGACCCACCGGGACGTGGCCCGAGGCCAGGCCCGGACACCGCGGTGTGGAAACACCACAGGGATGGGAGTTTGTGGGCGCAGAGGGCCTGAGACCCCGACCGACCCTCCTCCAGGCGCTGGTCCCTGGTCCCTGGTCCCAGGTGGAAGCAGCCTGGAAGGCAGGGGGAGGGGCACCCGAGTGGGGGAGAGCAGGGCGGAGTCGAGGAGGCACCGAGGAAGACAGACCCACCGGGATGGGGCAGGGCGGGGGAGCCTCTAGAGTGGAGGCAGCGGCCCCTTCCCAGGTGGTCCAGGGTCCCCAACAGGCAGTCCCCTTGCTTCTACCCATAACAGGCTCTTTCTTTTTGACCTCACATTCACTGTCTCAGGCCACAGTCATGGCCAGGCCCCTGAAAGCCCCAGGAGGAGGGTTCAAGGCCCCAGGATCCTCATTCTTTGTAGGATCTAAGTCTCAGCAGGTTGGGGATCAGGACAGGACAGGGACCACAGTGAAGCTGATAGTCTTCTCTAGAAACCAGACAGACTGACAGTTGGTGTGTGAACAAGGGTCTCTTCATGAGTCCCAGACAGGAGGACCTGACACTGGCTGTGACAGGGAGAAGTGAAACCAGGGAACATAGGGACTCCCCAACACCAGGCTTCCCTACCTTTGTGCCCTTGTGCCTTGGACCCTGAGAGCCACACCCTCCAGGACCAGGGACTGTGCCCCACCCTTCTCCTCTTGCAGGGGGCTGTCTCTGTCACACTGTTTCCC
>NC_043706.1:29263574-29264765 GCF_006229205.1 Suricata suricatta | reverse complement strand
GTCACCTTCCCTTTCCCTCCCAGAGCCCTGCCTCACTCCCACATCCCCATCATGGGAATCATTGCTGGTCTGGCTGTCCTTGGAGCTGTGGTCATAAGACCTGTGGCCTAGAGGAGGCAGAGCTCCAGCAAGGAAAGGGATGAGGTCTGAGTTTGCCAGAGGCCTGCTCTGGCTGGTCCAGGGCTCCCTGAAGGGGTAGCGGTGGACGGGAAAGAGAGATTCACACAGTTTCTTTCTCTCTTGGCATCATCTTCCTGGCATCATCTTCTTCTATCATCTCCTTTTTATCATCTCCTATCTCGCCAGGTTTTGGGCCTTTATTTATAGATTTACAACATCAAGAAGTGGAATTTTTACAAATAATTCTCAGTGATAAAGATGCTTTGAAAAGGGTACATAAACAGGTTTTACAGAGGCATTTCTTAAGGACTATTCTAATTACAATGAGGTAACTTACACATCATAGGATAACAGGATATTCTCAGTGAAAAGCAGATAACATACACATTTGTTTGAACCGGTAGTAAATCTTACAACTAAGAAGATAGCAGGGTGTTTTCAGTGGGAAACAGATAGCAAACACATTTTATAACAATAACGCTAAAATTCAAGCATAAACAGGGCTAGGAGGCATTCTATTTGGCTCACAAGAGGAAGGATATATTCCCAATGGTTAGTAAGTAAACCTTTTGTCAACCTTGTTCTTTGAGGTTGAAGGTGTAAACGCCATAGGCCCCTAGAAGAGCCGGCCTTTGCATATGAGTTTAAGTTGTAACTACTCTTACCTATCCTCACAATGGGTACCAAATTAGCATATGTGTGCCCAGTAACTTATACGTGGCTCTTGTTTGTTTCTTATTCCTAAATTAGGCCTTTTCTCTGGTCCAGGGTAAACATTATTTTTGTGTTCTTTAACCCCCTTTATATCCATGTCTTAAGTTTGTGAAGCTCAATAGAAGAGCCTTTCTACAAACATCTGCAGACTTTGTTTAACTTCCCCTTTTTAGAGGTGGGAATATGCTTCCTCCCATGAGGTATCTGGGGAATATCGGTCTGATTTGGAACATTGTGAGGCCTAATCAATAGCAACAGGCTTAATTTTACATGAGCAATCAGTTAACAGAAGGAGATGCCAGCTTCTGTCACCTGTGGCAGGAGCCGTGCTACGTCTACCATTTCCTTACTGTGACC
>NC_043706.1:29258220-29263474 GCF_006229205.1 Suricata suricatta | reverse complement strand
AAATTTTAATGGATCTGGACAATTTTTGTGGGAGGATGGCTAAATGGCCTGAGGTCCCATATATTCAGGCCTTCCTGGATCTACGCTCTTGCCCATCCCTCTGCTCCTCATGCTCCACAAACCAAGTTCTCTTGGCCAGAACTCCTCAGTCCCCTACCAGAAAGGCCAAAACCACTCCGTCACCTCTCTCCAACCCTCCCGAAATTCTGTCACTTCCCCCTCTCCGCCCTACACCACCCTCATACCCTGGTCCTGATGCCTCACCTCCTTCAGTCCCCCCCTCTACAACCTGCCCCACCACTTCCTACACCACCCACCTCCATAGTCCCTTACTCCTCTACTGCCCCACTACAACCCCTGACTCCCCACCCGTGGCCACCCGGACCCAGAGAGGTCACTGGGGCTGAAGGCGTGGTCCGGGTCCATGTCCCTTTCTCTCTCCAGGACTTATTCCAAATAGAAAAGTGCTGAAGGTCTTTTTCCACTAATCCTGCAGCCTATATTAAAGACTTCTACTACCTCACCCAGGCATATGACCACATCTGGCATGACATTTTTGTCATCCAAGCATCCACCCTCTCCTCCAAAGAGCGAGACTGCATCCTGGCAGCAGCCTGGGACCATGCAGAGCAGGCCCACCTTATAGACCCCACTATGCCAGTGGGGGCCCTCGCTGTCCCAGCGGTAGACCCTGGATGGGACTACCAGGCAGGACATGATGGCTGCCCTGGGTGAGACCAGATGCTTCAGTGCAGGCCACTTCCAACAAGGTGGTCAATTTTGATAAGCTGAGGGAAATCTTACAAGGCCCCGAGGAAAATCCTGCTATTTTTCTCAACCGCCTCACTGAGGTGCTCACTCAATACACCCGCCTTTACCCCACTTCTCCCACCAGAGCCAAGGTTCTTGCTACCCACGTCATTACCCAGTCAGCTCCAGACATCCATATAAAGCTAAAAAGGGCAGATGAGGGCCCCCAAATCTCAATACAGGACTTGGTGAAAATGGCATTTAAAGTCTTTAACTCTCAGGAGGAGACAGCTGAAGCCTGTCACCAGGCTCACATAAAACAGAAGGTAGCACTTCCAACCCAGGCCTTGGTGGCAGCTCTGAGGCTGCTGGCAGGCCCCAGGGACTGACAAATGGGGTTCCCCACAAAGTCCACCCTGCCAGGGGCTTGCTTCAAATGTGGTAACAAGGGTCACTGGGCCCACCAATGCCCCAACCCTGGGACCCCAACCAGGCCCTGCCCGGCCTGCCAACAGATGGGGCACTGGAAGTCAGATTGTCCTTCAGTCAGATCATTGTCGGCACCTCCACATGGAGGACCATCTGACCAGACAGTCACCTCACTCGAACTCCTCAGGTTGTCGGCCGACTAACGAAGCCCGGACTTGCCCCCCCCCCACTCTCGCCGAGCCCAGGGTAATGCTGCAGGTAGCGGGTAAGTCCATTTCCTTCTTTGTGGCCATGGGGGCTGCCTTCTCCGTCTTGCCGTCACACTCGGGCCCTACTCTTCCTTCACCTGTCTCAGTAATGGGGATTGACGGCATCTCCTCTTGCCCAGTCAAAACCCTCCCACTCTCTTGCTCACTCGATGGATTCCCCTTCTCTCACTCCTTCATGTTATTCTGCCATATCCCATTCCTATCCTGGGGCATGATCTTTTCAAAAAACTGGGGGCCTCTGTTTGTATTTGCCCCCTTTCTGCTCAAACCACTCTCTTACTGATGCCTCTTCTCTCTCAGGATCCTGACTCTCACATCCCTTTCCGACCCTGTCAACCTGTCTGTTTGGGATACTTCCAAACCAGTGGTCGCCACTCACCACCAACCTATCCACCTTTGCCTTAAACAGGGCGTTGGCCTTCCCTCAAGGGCCCAATTCCCCATATCAGAAGTCCATAGGTGGGGCCTGAAGCCTATCATTACCTGCCTATTAAAAACAGGGGCTCCTTATTCCTACTAACTCCCCCTTGCAATGCCCCCATTCTTCCTGTCCGCAAACCCTCAGGAGCCTACCAGCTGGTCCAGGACCTCCGCCTCATAAATGAGGCAGTAGTGGCCCTACACTCAGTAGTCCCCAATCCTTATACCCTTCTCTCTCACATTCCTCCTTCTACCACACACTTTACTGTCCTTGATCTCAAAGACACCTTCTTCACAATGCCTCTACACCCAGACTCTTACTTTCTGTTTGCCTTCACTTGGGAGGATCCTGACACCCACACCTCTGGGTCAGCTTACTTGGACGGTCCTTCCACAGGGTTTTAGAGACAGTTCCCACATGTTTGGACAGGCCCTCGCTGGAGACCTCATGTCCTGTGATCTAGAGCCAAATACCCTCCTCCAGTATATGGATGACCTCTTACTCTGTAGCCCTTCTCTTCGTCACTCTCAAAAATGGACTGTCATTCCCCTAAACTTTTTGGGTGCACAGGGCTACTGCATTTCTCCATCTAAGGCATAACTATGTATTCCTACTGTCACATAACTAGGAATTTTCCTAACCCTCAAACTTCTTAACCCCTTCCACTGGCGTTTCCATTTACAGGAGACATGGTCCCAGGAGAAAACTACCTTCACTAAACTCAACCTATGCAGACTGCCAACTAAAGGTTGCCAAACTCTCATCTCCCTAAAGTTTTCTGCTTTCCATTCGGCCCCCCAGGGGTGGTCCAACCCGGCAATCTGTTTCTCTTATGATCAAATTGACCAGTCTTGTCACACCAAGTGGGGCCAAACAAATGGCGGCTGCCCCTACATTTATTGTAAGATCCACATAGTCCAATAGACACCCAGGATATTCTCTGCCATCAGCACCGGCTCACCTCCAATGGCAGATCAAAATACTACCTGAACTTTCCTGACCTCTGGGATGGCAGGTGGGTTAAGGGGTTTGAAGAAAAAATATACAGGTGGAGCACCGACTCCTATCCCACAGGCTCTCTCAAAAATTTCTGAACATACACTTGTGTTATCCCAGAAGTCCTTTCCTCCCTCAATACCCAATCCGAAGCCATCCATCATCAGCAAAAGACCTTATTAACCAATCTACAGCCTCGTCCCCCTTCCCAAAAAGACCCCTTCTCTTGGGTCGCCTTAATTCACCACGGAACCTGATTAGCCAATATCACAGGCATGTCAAACCTCTCCAACTGCTTTATGTGTGCTGCTCTAAATCATCCTCCTTTAATTGCAGTCCCCCTGCCCCTGCCCTTTAACTCCATTTCTCCATCACCTACCTCTATGCCTTCTCAAACTAACCTTCAAAATATCCCCTTACTTCAGTACCCCCTAACTCTACAGTTTTCTGTCTGCTACTTGATCCCCAATTCAGTCATCTGCAACACTACCCTCACCAACCCCGCCCCCACTATGCTTCTCCTTGTGGGTTATTCTGATGTAACAGTACCCTTTCCAAAATGGTCAGCTCAAGTCAGACTCTCCTGTGTGTTCCTGTCTCCCTGGTTCCCCAACTCACTCTATATGACAAAGTTGCATCTCTCCTCCTCGCCTCACTACACCCAGCCCCAGCTTCATCCAAATGAGTAATTTTCCTACCCCTCGTCTTAAGGGTTTCCCTGGCTTCATCTCTGGCGGCTGCTGGGCTGGGTCGTGGGGCTCTCATTCATTCTACCAGCATCTCTAGGGTCCTCGTTGAAAAACTTCAGCTGGCAGTTGAGGCCTCAGCAGAGTCCTTAGCATCCCTCCAATGCCAAATAACCTCTGTCACTCAAGTGGCCCTCCAAAATCGCTGTGCCCTTGATCTTCTCACCACAAAGGGGGAACCTGCCTTTTTTTCCGGGAAGAATGTTGCTACTACATCAACGAATCTGGGGTGGTCAAAACCAACATCGACGCCCTCACAACATTTAAGGAGGACCTCCAATATCGCCACCAGCAGCCAAACCCCATGCCTAACTGTTGGCACTCCACTCTCCTAACCTGGTTAGTGTCATTCTAGAGCCCCTCCTAATCCTTTGCCTTTTATTAACGCTGGCTCCTTGCATTTTAAAGTTTCTCTAGGAATGGATTCATGAAGTCTCCCGGGTCACAGTCAATCAGTGCCAGAGTCCCGCCCTGGCTGGTCCAGGGGTGTCCCGAAGGAGGGGTGGCATTGGTGAGAAGGAATAGACACAGACGGCTCAGGTGAACTGATCTGGGCAGTTTATTGATTTTTCAGCAAGCTTATATATGCTTTCTACTCTCTATATATTTGCATCAAGCTATTGTTTTTACTCTCAGAAAGTTCTCAGCGAATTGATCCAAGAGAAAACTTTTCTGGTTATTTCCTTGCATTACTGCTTTTCTACTTTAAATAATTAATCATTAATCTTACTATTTTTATGTCTGACAAGCTAGAGGGCCAGTTATTTTTTTATATTATAATTCTAATTGTTTGAGCTGAAACTGGTAAGGATAACTGAAACTGGTAGAGCCTATTCTTTAAGAAATTGGAGCATGATTGCTTTCTTGGTAACTGCCCATTGTTTGTTTGTTTGTTTTTGATACAGAGACAGACAGAGCATGAGAGGAGGAGGGGCAGAGAGAGAAGGAGACACAGAACTGGAAGCAGGCTCCAGGCTCTGAGCTAGCTGTCAGCACAGAGCCTGATGCGGGGCTCGAACGCGCGAATGTGAGATCTGACCTGAGCCGAAGCTGGAGGCTTAACCGACTGAGCCACCCAGGCGCCCCTGCCCATTGTAACCTACTACAGGGGCATGCTTTATTCAAGACGCCCTTAATGATTAACTGATTGCTAAGTTACAGGGAAAGGCCCAGTAAGACAAAATGAACTGATTGACTAAGCTGATTGATTAGAAGAAGGGATATCAGTAGCTTTGCTTCCAGAGAACTGCTTTGCGGTCTTCTCTTGTCGACCTCCTGGGCTTTGCCATCAGGTGGGCGTTGAAGGTCAGCTCGAGGCAAAAGAGCTCCTATTGCACCCTTATACCCACCTCCCCACCAAATCCCGACCTATGATGAGCCCCCACTCTGCCCCTCGCCAGCAGGAAGCAGCCAGATTTGAGTTGGCACCCACCATACCAAAAAGGCTGACATGTTTGGCCTCAGAGGCGGGTGTGACCTTCAGGCCCCCAGACAACAAAAGCCACTCACTACCTCAACAATCCCCCATCCAGGGACTTTCAAGGGAACCATTCACCTAACTTTTAGGTCCTCGGCAATGGACACGTCCTCACCGGGAACACTTCATACCCCACCTCCCCCCCAACCAACTCCATAACAAATGC
>NC_043706.1:29254670-29258120 GCF_006229205.1 Suricata suricatta | reverse complement strand
GGCTTTGGGCTTGTGTACCATGCTGGGGAGGCCAAGTCCAAGGGCAATAAAAGGTGGTTTTCTTTTCTTGTAATGTCTTTGTTTGCTTTGGGGATATTGGTAATGCTGGCAACATAGACAAGTCAGGAAGTGTGCTCTCTTTCAATTCTGGAAGACATTGAGGAGACTGGTGTTTATTCTTCTTGGAATGTTGGTGCAATTCTCCAGTGAAGCCATCTGATCCAGGATGTGTCTTTCTGTTTTGATACTGATCCAACCTTCTTACTAGTTATGGGTCTTGTCAGGTTGGCTGTTTCTTCATGATTAAGTCTTTATAGGTTGTCTGTTCGTATGAATTCGTCCATTTCACATAGTTCTTCCCAGCTTTTTCACGTGCACTTATTTCAGTGTGGCTTCCCCCTCCAATCATTATTCATTGGTCTTAATTGTTACTCAATTTTAGTTCACAAAATGTGTACTTTTTCAAAATTATGCAATTAAGGAGCACCTGGGTGGCTGAGTCTGACTATTGGTTATGGCTCAGGCCATGATGTCACTGTGGTGGGTTCAAGCCCTGAACTGGTCTCCACCACACAATGTGGAGCCTGCATGGGATTCTCTCTCCCTCTCTCTCTGCCCCTCCACTGTCGGGAGCTGCCAGAAGAACAAAGATCAACCACCTGCAGGCAGGGCAATGTCAGCCCCTCAGGTGCTGTGCTAAAACTTCCTTCTTTACCCTAGCCTTAATCACTTGGCCCTGTTTCCTAGCAACCGACCTAGGTCAGCTGCCTTGCTTCCCGCCTTGAACCCTTTATAAGATGTTTGTGTTCTCTCAATAAATGCGGCTTGATCAGAGACTTTGTCTTGCCTCCATTCTCTGTGCTCCCTGCCCTACCCCATTCTCACTCCCTCCCTCAGGAACCTGCGTTGACCGACCTGCCAGACGGGGCAAGTGGCACCCAATGTGTACGGCATAAGTACGAGGGACCTGGTGAAGAACACCAATCGAGGAAGAAAGAGAAGAAAGAAGAGAAAAAAGGTAGCTACCGAAGTTTAAAAGAAATTAAAAAGAGTCGACTGCACAGGAACCTGCCACGTAGCCCATGGCTCGGGTGAGTGATTGGTGATTTTAGGGCAGGAATTAAGCAAATGGTCTAAACAGAGACCCTCAGGGCACAGGGAGTAAAGGTTAAGAAAAAGCAATTATTAGAATTTTTTCAGTTCCTCCATGAAGTCTGTCCGTAAGTGTTTTTCTAAATATAGATAGAGAATAAGGAAAGTCAGTAAAGTAAAGAGATTGCCCAGTTAAGTGTTTTTCTAATGTCTCGGTTTTGTTTGTAAAACCTTTGTGGGAGGGAATGTTATAGCCTCTGGGGGGTGTGTGTGTGTGTGTGTGTGTGTGTGTGTGTGTGTGAATGTGTGGCTCGGTTTGGCTTGCCTGCCGGGTTCAAATTTGTGGCTCCATGGGTGGGAACCTTTAAGGTCCCCAGAAAGCCTACGGAGTCCGAGTGGGCCTGGTCCGCAATACCATGGTGAAAAGCATATGGTCTATGGCAGCATCGGAATAGTTTCCGATTGTAAGTCACAACGCTGAGTCCGCTACGGCTAAGCTTCACCTGAGCTCCTTCGGGACATGGCCAGACAAGCATCTGATTGGTCTCCTCATTAGAGGAGGCTCCCTACCCTTTGTTTGTCTTTGCATCACCATATCATAAGAAATAGGGGATAAGAAATAAGGGATGGGCAATACAGCTTCTAAAGAGTCTGTTCTACTTGTTTTGGGTTGCTGCAAACCCCCCTGTAGAGATAGGCAGAGTTAGAGTGATGGATAGGTAAGAACTTGAGAAGCTTTGGGTCATAAAGAGTCTAAAGAAAGAGAACTCTTTATTGATATAAAGAATGTAAATTAAGTTTTGAGCCACATATAAATTTTAAATGCACATGTGCTTTTTGTCTGGGGTATCAAGTGGAAGACTGGATGCAGCATTACTTCCCACCCTGGGACCGCACCGAGACGTCAGTCAGCCCTTTAGTAAATCTGTGTTCCTTTGTCTTGTAGAAGTGAGGGCTTCTTCCTCATTCATTTCCCAGGTTGATGGCTATAATTAGAACTAAATATTGTTGGTCTACCTCAGGACAGAGACCTGAAGAAATGTTTCCCAGCAGCTGCTGGACACTCATTTTCTTCCAGGGAGACTTCTTTCTCTTCTCTGGACTGACATGGATTGCCTAATTCTACTGGCTAAACAAAACAAAACAAAACAAAACAAAACAAAACAAAAAGCTTCAAGCCTGCTCCTCTGTCAGAGCTGACAAAATTTTAAACTGGGAATTCTCCTTCTCTCCCCCTGGGGAGCCTCTCCTGGCTCTCCCTTCCCCCATTATTCTGTACCGCCCAGTTGCCCAGGGCGGCCAGAGGGCCATCACGTTGCCATCCGCTGGGTGGGGAGAGACCAATTTGCATAACACCAGCTTCTCCCTCTGCCTTAGGTGATAAAAAACAAAAGACCACAAAAATCAGTTTTTTGCACCAAATTTCGAGGTTAAAATCAACTATAGGGAACAAAGTGTCTTACCTGGGCTCAAGCAAAACTTATTCAGTGTTTAAACTTAAGTCTGTTGGTTTGAGATAAAAACAGAAATTTATGTTCTATCTAAGTCTGCCAGAAGTCAAATAGGTTCTTATGATCTCTGCTCCAATTTTTAACAAGTGTATGTTAAAAGAATGGTTAATTTGGTCTGTTCTATAGTTTTCATGAGTAATTGTTAAAATAGATTTAAAGGTTCTTAGTAACGTAAAACGTTAAGGTTTTACTTGGCAATAAATTGAGATTGAATTCATTGGCTGTCTAACAAGATCAAAACTAAAGCACAAGCCACAACTAGTGATTGATATATTGATATAGGATGAGGCCTGTAGATGCTTGGGCTTTTGACTTGTGGCAAAACAACTGGGGATATTTAAAACTGTTAAAAAGCTGCTTTGTACTTAATTGGTTCATAAAATTTCCATGTAAGAAAAGTTCTGGTATAAACATCTTTCAGTTAGTTACTAAGTCCTCAATAGGAGACCAAGTTTTCTAAGAGTTAAAATTCTAAGTGTACTCCAGACTGATGGGGAAAAAATTTAAAAAAAGGAAAGCAACCCTGTATGCAGGAAATTGGGGATATGTAAGGAAAATATAAGAAATAAAAGTGCATTTTTGTTAAGGGTAAAAGAAAGTAACTTTGTCCTAAATGAGATTGGTTGTTTGGAAAGAAATGGCTTTGGGATAAAGTTTAAGGGAAAGGAAATCATTAAAAAGAATTTTATGTGTGAGGTTGAGATAAATGGAATATTAAAGGTATATTGGTATAAGGTTGAAATTCTGCTTTTCTCTCTTTCAAAAGACAAGTTTTTCCAGACCTTTGGTCTGCTCTTGTAAAGACTATGTAAATGAAGGGTTTTTCTTTTGTTAAAAAGGCAAAAGC
>NC_043706.1:29249989-29254570 GCF_006229205.1 Suricata suricatta | reverse complement strand
CCAGTTACATGAGACCAATACTCACTGGAGGAGGAAATGTCATCCCATCAGGCAGCTCACTACTCCTGACCTCAGTGTGACCCTGCACCTCACTGAGGATCTTGGCATCTTTCTTATCTGAAGCAAATGTGATCACCAAGCCCCTGGGTTACTCTGGCCTGCTTTGTGGCACCTGGAAGGAGACAGGGGGTAGTCCTGGACAATGCCAAAGTTGGAAGACACCAGAAGAAGGGATGACAATGTAACACATAGGAAGGGATGAAGACATAGGAAATCAGAGGGTGGGAAGGGACACTGGGATATCTCTGTGTGGTGTGCATCTTAGTGGATGCAGGTAGGTGTGGGGATCCCCAAGTAGGTAGTAGTTGATTGCAGTGTTCACCTGCTCAAGGTCCATGCCTCGGCCACATAAGTTTGTGGTCATAAGAATTTATCATTGAAGATCTTTAAACTATTGACAACAAGAAAGCCTTTGTCAGAAAGGAAATTAGAAAAATGTTCACAGTCCTTTCACTTGGTGGTCTGATTTCATCCCAAGGACACAAAACATCATTCCATCTCTGACTCACCTCTCCTCCTAAAGGGGTCACTCAATGGATGGCAATGGCTGGGAAGTTCAGCTCCACCAGGAGTTGGGCCAGGGCAATGCAATGCAGCACAGACTTCACAAAGATCTCTGTGTGGAGAGTAGGGGGAGTGAGCCCATGGGTGTTGTGTGTGTGTGTGTGTGTGTGTGTGTGTGTGTGTGTGTGTAGGGGAGGAGCCAATGTGCCAGAGGAGGAGATTTCAGGAAGTACACTCTTTACATAAATCCTGCTAAGTTCCTTTTATTCCCCCCACATTATTCCTTTTTTGCTCTCAGAATAGCTTACTCTTCCTTTCTCTCCTCTGGTTCTGATTTTCTTGAGCACATTGGCCTCTGAGAAGATACAGAACTGTAACCAAATTTGGCAAACTTGCTAGGACACAGGAATGAGGTTACTCCATGAAAAAGGACTAAATATGGGAGGTAGGGTCTAGAATGAACAACACTCCTGTTTATAAAACATTAAACCTAGAACCAACCCTAATTCTTGGAGTAGTTTTTGTGTGAATAAGTTACACAGGCTGAGAGAATGCTTCTCCTCAGGGAATGATACAAGAAGAAAGAAACACATTTAAGAATCCTGGGGCACCTGGTGGCTCAGTTGGTTAAGCATCCTACATCAGCTCAGGTAATGATCTCAAGGTTTGTGAGTTCAAGCTCCATGTTGGGCTCTGTGCTCACAGCTCAGAGCCTGGAGCCTCCTTCAGATTCCATGTCTCCCCCTCTCTCTTCCCATGCTCACACTCTGTCTCTGTCTCTCAATAAAAAAAAAAGGTTTGACAAAATTAAAAAATAGAACCCTAACTGGACCAATGTAGATTGGGATTTTTAAGAATTAAAAACCCTTCCAGGCTTCATATTTGATGTTTGCTTTATTTATTGGTATTTTCATTTATTTGAATATCTGACCAGCCCAGTCATGGGACATCATGGCAGCTCCCACCTCCCGAATGCTCTGCCCCTTGGTATCCACTAGAAACATCACCCATTTGGCCAAAAAACACATAGTCAATGCTCATCATTCACAGATTCTGAATTTACAAATTTACCTATTTGCTAAAATTGTGTTAAATGCAAAATCAACACTCAAGGCACTTTACCATCATCCAGGGACATGCCCAGAGCAGCAAAATAGTCACCTGAAATGCATGTTCTCAGCTGAGGTCAAATTTTTTTGTGTGACTTGAAAAAGTCCTTCTCAGACATAAAAAGTTGCAAAGACACTCTCAGCACCAGAACACAAAACTTATGGCCTTACTTTGTCTAATGAAACATGTACTAATAAGCTGGCACAATCAGCACAAAACTGTCATGTGCTGAAAAAAGACACGAGTGTACAATAAGGAGTCTAGAAATAACCCCACGTGGATACTTGATTGTTGATAGAGATAGGACTTTAGGAAAGAGGAAAAGGATGGAGTTTTCAATGAAAAGTGAATCAACTATTAGCTATTCATGAAGGAAAAAAATAGATACAACCTGTCCTTCACACCATACACATGCAGAAAGAAATCGATTAAAATCCATAAAATTTCAGAAAGGATTACAGAAAAGTATTTTTTATGACTATGATTTAAGAAAGAATTTGTTAAACAGAATCCAGAAGATATTTGTGCTAGAGATGAATTCCTATGTGTTCTTAGATAAAATTAATAACTGCTGTTCATCAAAAGATGTCATTATGAAAGTGAAAAGACAAGCCATTTGTTAGGAGAAGTTGTTTGCAACACGTGGTACCAAGCAAGTGCTAGACCACAGAGCATGTAAACACCACTCAGATCAGTGAGCCTAAGACAGACTACTTCATAAAGAAATGGCGTGAATCGTCCCCTTCGCCAAACTCAAGTGGAAGCCAGAAGCCAAGGGAGCATTTGGAGATACAGGAAGGAGTTCATTCCATATGTGGTCGACAGAGGATGGTCTCCCAGGGCACAGAGCAGGTGAGCATGGGAAAGCAGAGGACTGAAATATTACAAAGAAGGAATCTAAATAATAAACATGGATGTGGAAATGTGCTTTCTCTCCTTTGCTAATGGAAATGCAAATAATAACCATAGTGAGAGACAGTGTGAATGCACCTGACACATGCTGCGTGGAAGATCCCAGTCTCAAAGACCCATGCGGTGTACGATTCCAATTTCAAGAAATGTCCATAATACGCAAATCTACAGAGACAGAAAGTACATCAGCGGTTGCTGAGGGCTGGGGGAAAGGCGATGGGAGAGAGGGGGAGTGACTGCTAATGAGTACATGCTCACTCCTGGGGTGATGAAAATGTTCTGGAAATGATTGTACCACAGAGGCACAACTCTGTGAATATATTAAAAATGATTGAATTGTACACGTAAATCAGTGATTGGTGTGTGGGTAACATCTTCATAAAATTATAATAAAAACCCATAATGAGATATAATGCTATATCCACTAGAATCTCTAAGTCACACTGACTGAAGAAGTGGCGTTGGGGCAGATGGTGGAGCAGGAGGCATCAGTAATCTGCATCTCTACCTGGACAACAGGTGCACTGATGGAATGTGCTAGAACTGTTGTGGAAGCTGGTGGGTATTGAAAGCTTGGAACTTCCAGGTGAAAGCCTTGGATGGTGAATTGCAGTTAATTTCAGTCATTTTCAGCCTGACACCATAGATGGGGATACCATCTCCTGAGCCCCAGGCCTCGAGCAGATGCCCAGAGTGATTCCTACAGCAGTTTGAACACAGCATGTGGAAGCTAAGGTGAGTCATTAGGACAGTGTCCTCCAAACATCAGGAATAAGTGTTCTGATTGCTGCTTTTGGTTTAGGAGATGCAGGAGACACATAGGCAACCGTGTTTGCAATCCCCACCACATATATGACAAGCCCTCTCTCCTTTGATTGAAGGAACTTCAAGGGTATTTAATGACCTGAGGTCTTTCCCCTGCTTCATTTCCCCTTTTTTCCATTTTGCAAGGGAAGCATGTAAGAACTAAAGCATCAAAAAACAACTGCAAATACAAAGACATTTAGTAAACTACATGTGCCCAGGGAAGGGTACAGGCTCATAAATGATCTGAAAGTCTGAGCAAGTAAGGGAGGGTCAGAGAGACTGGGAGAAAGAATCTCAAGCAGGCTCCACAGTGTCAGTGTAGAGCCTGACATGGGGCTCAGCCCACAAACCATGAGATCAGAACCTGAGCCGAAATCAAGACTTGGTCGCTTAACCAACTGAGCCATTTTGGCACCCCAAAACACACTTTAACTAAAAAAGTTACAAAAGACAAGGAATATTACATATTACTACATCTTTCAATACAAGAAGATAGAATAATCATACACATTTACACACCTAATAATTGACTGAAAATATAGGAGGCAAAACCTGACAGACTGAAGGTGGAAATACACAGTTCTACAATAATAGTTGGAGGCTTCAACACCCTTATTTCTAGATGGACAGACAGAAAACAGAAATAGAGGACACAGAGGACGTGAACAACACGGTGATCCCACTAAATGTAACACCGTACACACAACACTCTAACCCAAAATACAGAACACACGGTCTTTCCAATGCACCTGGATGAACTCCAGTTTTGATCATATATAGGCTACAGATTCATTCTCAGTAAATTTGAAAGATGTCACACAAACCATCAAATATATCACACGGGAAAGTAGGAAAAATTTAGAGACAAACAAAAGTGAAAACACGACACACCAACACTTAGGGGATGAAGTGCACTATGTGGGGAGGGGGAATTTATAGTTACAGATGCTTACATTAATAAAGATGAAAGAATTTAGAAATAAAGTGACACCTCCACCATCGGGTAATCTACAACAAAGGAGGCAAAAATATCCAATGGGAAAAAGACAGACTCTTCAACAAATGGTGCCGGGAAAGTGACAGCCACATCCAAGAGAATGAAACTGGACCACTTTCTCACACCACACACAAAAATAAACTCTAAACATTGAGACCTGAAACTATAAAATCCATAGATGAAAACATAGG
>NC_043706.1:29248619-29249889 GCF_006229205.1 Suricata suricatta | reverse complement strand
GGTTCTCTATTCTATTCCATTGGTCTATGTGTCTGTTTTTGTGCCAATACCATACTGTCTTGATGATGACAGCTTTGTAGTAGAGGCTAAAGTCTGGGATTGTGATGCCTCCCGTTTTGGTTTTCTTCTTCAATATAACTTTGGCTATTCAGGGTCTTTTGTGGTTCCATACGAATTTGAGGATAGTTTGTTCTAGCTTCGAGAAGAATGTCGGTGCAATTTTGATGGGGATTGCATTGAATGTGTAGATTGCTTTGGGTAGTAATGACATTTTCACAATGTTTATTCTTTCTATCCATGAACATGGAATATTTTTCCATTTCTTGGTGTCTTCTTCAATCTCTTTCATAAGTTTTCTATAGTTTTCATCATATAGGTCTTTTACTTCCTTGGTTAGGTTTACTCCTAGGGATTTTATGGTTTTTTGTGCAATCGTGAATGGGATCAGTTTCTTGATTTCTCTTTAGGCTCCTTCATTTTTGGTGTATAGGAATGCAACCGATTTCTGTGCATTGATTTTGTAGCCTGCAACTTTACTGAATTCATTGATCAGTTCTAGAAGGCTTCTGGTGGTGTCTGCTGGGTTTTTCATGTAGAGTATCATGTCATCTGCGAAAAATGAATGTTTGACTTCATCTTTGCCAATTCTGATGCCTTTTATTTCCTTTTGTTGTCTGATTGCTGATGCTAGGACTACCAGCACTATGTTAAACAACTGTAGTGATAGTGGACACCCTGTCGTGTTCCTGATCTCATGGGGAAAGCTCTCAGTTTTTCCCCATTGAGGATGATATTGGCTGTGGGCTTTTCATAAACTGCTTTTATAATGTTTAGGTAGGTTCCTTCTATTCCGACTTTCTCAAGGGTTTTTATTAGGAAAGGGTGCTGTATTTTGTCAAATGCTTTTTCTACATCTATTGACAGGATCATATGGTTTTTATCCTTTCTTTTGTTAATGTGATGGATCACATTGATGGATTTGGGAATATTGAATCAGCCCTGTAACCCAGGAATGAATCCCACTTGATCATGATGGATAATTATTTTGATATGCTGTTGAATTCGATTTGCCAGTATCTTGTTGAGTATTTTTGCATCTGTATTCATTAAGGATATTGGCCTGTAGTTCTCTTTTTTGGCTGGGTCTCTGTCTGGTTTGGTGATGCTGGCTTCATAGAATGAGTTTGGAAGTTTTCCTTCTATTTCTATTTTTTGGAATAGTTTGAGAGGAATGGGTATTAACTCTGCTTTAAATGTCTGGTAGAATTCC
>NC_043706.1:29247143-29248519 GCF_006229205.1 Suricata suricatta | reverse complement strand
TGGGCTCTTATTCATTGGAAGATTTTTGATAACGGATTTGATTTCTTCACTGGTTATCAGTCTATTCATGCTTTCTATCTCTTCCCATTTGAATTTTGGCAGTGCATGTGCATTTAGGAATCTGACCATTTCATCTCGGTTGTCCATTTTGTTGGCATATAATTTTTTGTAGTAATCTCTGATGATTGCTTCTATTTCTAATGGATTGGTTGTAATAGATCCTTTTTCATTCATGATTTTGTCTATCTGGGTGCTCTCTCTTTTCGTTCTGAGGAGCCTGGCTAGAGGTTTATCAATTTTGTTTATTTTTTTCAAAGAATCAACTCTTGGTTTCATTGATCTGCTTGACTGTTCTTTTGGATTCTATATTGTTTATTTCTGCCCTGGTTTTATTATTTATTTTCTTCTGCTGGGTTTGGGGTGCTCTTGCTGCTTCCCTTCCAGTTCCAGTAGGTGTTCTGTTGGATTTTGAATTTGTACTTTTTCTACTTTGTTGAAATTGGCCTGGATTGCAATATACTTTCACTTAGGACTGCCTTTGCTGCGTCCCAAAGATATTGGATTGTTGTATTTTCGTTTTCATCTGTTTCCATATATTTTTAATTACTCCTCTAATTGCCTGATTAGCCCAATCATTCTTTAGTAGGGTGGTTTTTAACCTCCATGTTTCTGGAGGCTTTCCAGACTTTTTTTGTGGTTAATATCAAGTTTCATAGCATTATGATCTGAAAGTGTGCATGGTATGATCTCTATTCATTTATACTTATGGTGGGCTGCTTTATGCCCCAGTATGTGATCTATCTTGGAGAATGTGCCATGTGCACTTGAAAAGAAGGTAAATTTCCTAACTTCAGGATGCAGAAGTCTAAATATATCTATCAATTCCAATGTGTCCTACAGGTCCATTGTTTCTTTAGTGATTTTCTGGCTAATTGATCTAGCCATTGCTGTCAGTGGAGTATTAAAGTCCCCTGCAATTAGCACATTCTTATCAATAAGATTGTTACTGTCTGTAGTTAATTGTTCTATGTATTTGGGCACTCCCAAATTTGGTGCATAGATATTTATTATGGTTAGCTCCTCCTGATGGAGGACCCCGTAATTATTATATAATGTCCTCTTAATCTCTTGTTACTGCCTTTACTTTAAAGTCCAGTTTGTCTGATATAAGTATGGCTACTCTGGCCTTCTTTTAGCTTCCAGTCACATGATAGATATTTCTCCATCTCTTTACTTTCAACCTGAAGATATCTTCAGGTTGAAAATGAGTCTCTTGTAGAGAGCAAATAGATGGATTTGGTTCTTTTATCCATTTTGCTACCCTGTGTCATTTGGTTGGAGCATTCAGTCCATTTACATTCAGTGTTATTATTGAA
>NC_043706.1:29245231-29247043 GCF_006229205.1 Suricata suricatta | reverse complement strand
TAACACCACATTTTACTTCTAAAAAGAATGTATTACTCTCTGTGGATGGCATATCACTCTTTGTGGTACCTGAGACATTAGCACATGATTCCTCCACTAGTTCTTTCCTTCAGCTCCACACTGCATCCTTTCCCACCATTGACACTTCCACCACTATGGGGTCTGAATGATGGTATTTGAATATAGCAGGGCCTGGATCTTTCTGTTCTGGTTCCATTCAGAGCTAGGATCCTTCTAGGTCTTTCAGAAGTGAGCCAAACAACACACCTAGGTGTGAAATGTGTGCTTCTAGAAACCCATGTGTCCCCTGGGCCATGTCCTTCCTTCTTTGCAGTGAGAGATGCAACAAGCCATTACCTGTGTCTTACCTTGGAGGAATATCCCTGCATGCCCCTGACCTGTGGATCCATAAAACTTAATCAGGTGGCCACTCCCTGCATCTTTTTTTTAAATTCATTTACTTCCTTTTTAAAATTTAGACAATTAATGGAAATTACCATGATTTCCCTAATTTGCCATAATTTTTAAACATATAAGGTAAAATTTATCATTTTAGCCATTTTTAGGTATCCCGTTCAGTGGTTTAATGTGCATTCATTCTGTGAGGCAACCATCAACACCATCCATCACCTAAACTCTTATCATATTCAAGACTGAAACTCTTCATCCATTAAAGAAAATCCCTCATTATCTTCTTGCCCTATCCCCGAGAAACTACATTTCTACTTTCTGTCTCTAAGAAGTTGACAATTCTCGGTACAATACATAAGTGGAATCATACAATTTTGTGTTTTGGTGGCTGGTTTATTTCTGTTAGCACAATCTTGTCAAGGTTCATCTGTGTTGTAGCGTGTGTCGGGTTGTTGCTTCTTTTTAAGGCCATATAGCATTCCATTGTATGTATACACTGTATTTTGCTTATCCCTTCATCTATTGATGTACAATTGGGATGCTTAATCCTTTTGGCAATTGTAAATAATGCTGCTTATGAGTAGGGATTTAGGAATATCTGCTCATGTCTCTTCTTTCAATTCTTTTGGGTATATACCCACAAATGGAATGGCTGAGTCATATGATAATTCTATGTTTAATTTTTTGAGGAAGTTTCATACATATTCCATAGTGTCTGCTCATTTTGCATTCCCAGCAGTGTACAAGGGTTCCAATTTATTAACCTGTTCACCAGCACTTTCATTTCATTATTTCAAAAATAGTAGCCATTCAAAAAAAATAGTAGCCATTCTAGTGGGTGTGAAATGGTATCCATGAACCCTCATTTGTCCCCTTGTAAAAGTGCTGGAAGAAACCACTTCTTCCCCTAAGAATTGGTATCTCACTGTGGTTATGGTTTGCATTTCACTAGTGATATCTTCTCATATGCATGTTGGCCATTGTAAATCTTCTTTGGAGAAAATACCTATTCAAGTCCTCAGCCTCAAATCTCATAAGATTTGTGATTTGGAAATATTTTCTCCCATTCTATGGGTTATATTCTTTTTTTAATATAACACAATTTATTTTTTTAACATATGCAATTATTTTCCATCATTTACAATACAGTAGTTATAATAACACTCCAAACAGAAAAGCAAAGTAAAAAATCAAAACCCCCACTTCTATTTCATGTAATTAGACTTATACAGAAATTAGAAGGTTAAGTACCAACTAGTTAATCACCTAATTTCACAGCTATCTGAAGTAGCAATCATTATATAACAGCTTATCTATGATACATTGAAGATAAATGATACAATTTATTACTTGCCCATAAGCTAAAACACAGCCTGCTTAATACCTTTCCTTAAATTCCAC
>NC_043706.1:29243410-29245131 GCF_006229205.1 Suricata suricatta | reverse complement strand
CCCAAAGGCTAGACTGGTCTCTGGGTTTTGTGCTTCTTCCATCCAAACCAGTTGTCCTGTCCACCTCAGGATGGTCACATGGACGCAGGTTCAGTGGCCCCGAAAGGTAAACCGAGCTGTGGATTTTCTGATTCTTCTTCCTCAGAATCTCCCAACACACACGTGACCCGCCACCCCATCTCTGACCGTGAGGTGACCCTGAGGTGCTGGGCCCTGGGCTTCTACCCTGCGGAGATCACCCTGACCTGGCAGCGTGATGGGGAGGACCGCACCCAGGACACGGAGCTTGTGGACACCAGGCCTGCGGGAGATGGGACCTTCCAGAAGTGGGCGGCAGTGGTGGTGCCTTCTGGAGAGGAGCAGAGATACACGTGCCATGTGCAGCACAAGGGGCTGCCTGAGCCCGTCACCGTGAGATGGGGTAAGGAGGGTTTGGGGCAGAGCCTCGTGTCAGGGAAAGCAGGGCCCTCCTGGAGAATTTCACAAAGTCAGGACTGAAGCCAGAGGCGTGGGCCCCTCACCTTCCTTCTTTTTCCAGAGCCGCCTCCTCAGCCCTCCATCCCCATCTTGGGCATCATTGCTGGTGTGGCTGTTGCTCTCCTTGTGGTCACTGTGGTGGTTGGAGCTGTGATCTGGAGGATGAAGCGCTTAGGTAGGAACAGAGTGAGGGGATCTGAGGTCTCTTGTCCCACTGGGGGGTTCCTGGGTAGCACATGATCCTGCCTTGTTCCTGGGAAGTACCGTCCACACACACGCACCTGCCCACTCTGGAGCTGTTACTGACATTCACTCTGGAGCAAAGCACTTGTGAAAATGAAGGATAGATTTTCACTTGATAATTCTGGTGACAGGGACCTGATTCCCAGCAGTGATAGGACAGAGAGGAAGGACCCTGCTGAGGACAGACCTCCAGAATGTCAGGTGGTCCTTTGACACACACACCCCCCACCTCTTTCTTCATGTTTCCTGATCTTGTCCTGGGTATTAAGTCAGAATTCTGGAATCTTCATCGTGGACCAGGACTAGGAGGCTGCTCTAGGATCCCATGGCCCAGCGGCCCCAGGTCTCTAACATGGTATTTCTTCCCACAGGAGGAAAGGGACCGAGCTACTCTCACGCTGCAGGTAAGTGTGGAGGGGTGATCCCCGCAACCCTGGGGTCGTGTAGACAGGATCCTGTGGGGAGCTCATCCCCTTTAATCTCTTCTCCTGTGGCTCTGATCATGTCCTGTTTGTCCTACTCCAGGCGATGACAGTGCCCAGGGCTCTGATTCATCCCTAATGCCTCCTAAAGGTAAGACTCCAGAGGGCCTGAAGTGGGGAGTTGGGACACTAGGGACACTTTGACATGCAAGGGGCTGTTGAGGATGAGGCACTTATGTGACTGACCTAAATGTGTTCATGTTTAATTTTTTCACAGTGTGACACCAGCTGCCCCTGGGGGACTGAGCGATGCAAGACTTGTCCCTACTCCCACCTGGTGACATCAGGAGCCCCTAACTTTTCTTTCTGCAGATGGTGTCAGAACGTGTCTGTGTTCCTATCAGCATATCGTGAGGACGCAGGAGACTGGCCCACCCTGCCCACCATGACTCCTCCCCATTCTTGGTTCTGTTCCCTTTCTGATCTGCTTTCCTGTTCCTGCAGAGACAGAGCTGGACTGTGTCCATCCACTTGTTGGACTCTGTACTGATATCTTACTTCCCTACTGAAAATGAGAAT
>NC_043706.1:29237917-29243310 GCF_006229205.1 Suricata suricatta | reverse complement strand
ATTCTCATTTTCAGTAGGGAAGTAAGATATCAGTACAGAGTCCAACAAGTGGATGGACACAGTCCAGCTCTGTCTCTGCAGGAACAGGAAAGCAGATCAGAAAGGGAACAGAACCAAGAATGGGGAGGAGTCATGGTGGGCAGGGTGGGCCAGTCTCCTGCGTCCTCACATATGCTGATAGGAACACAGACACGTTCTGACACCATCTGCAGAAAGAAAAGTTAGGGGCTCCTGATGTCACCAGGTGGGAGTGGGGACAAATCTTGCATCGCTCAGTCCCCCAGGGGCAGCTGGTGTCACACTGTGAAAAAATTAAACATGAACACATTTAGGTCAGTCACATAAGTGCCTCATCCTCAACAGCCCCTTGCATGTCAAAGTGTCCCTAGTGTCCCAACTCCCCACTTCAGGCCCTCTGGAGTCTTACCTTTAGGAGGCATTAGGGATGAATCAGAGCCCTGGGCACTGTCATCGCCTGGAGTAGGACAAACAGGACATGATCAGAGCCACAGGAGAAGAGATTAAAGGGGATGAGCTCCCCACAGGATCCTGTCTACATGACCCCAGGGTTGCGGGGATCACCCCTCCACACTTACATGCAGGGCGAAAGTAGCTCGGTCCCTTTCCTCCTGTGGGAAGAAATACCATGTTAGAGACCTGGGACCGCTGGGCCACGGGATCCTAGAGCAGCCTCCTAGTCCTGGTCCACGATGAAGCTTCCAGAATTCTGACTTAATACCCAGGACAAGATCAGGAAACATGAAGAAAGAGGTGGGGGGTGTGTGTGTCAAAGGACCACCTGACATTCTGGAGGTCTGTCCTCAGCAGGGTCCTTCCTCTCTGTCCTACCACTGCTGGGAATCAGGTCCCTGTCACCAGAATTATCAAGTGAAAATCTATCCTTCATTTTCACAAGTGCTTTGCTCCAGAGTGAATGTCACTAACAGCTCCAGAGTGGGCAGGTGCATGTGTATGGATGGTACTTCCCAGGAACAAGGCAGGACCACGTGCTACCCAGGAAACCCCCCCAGTGGGACAAGAGACCTCAGATCCCGTCACTCTGTTCCTACCTGAGCGCTTCATCCTCCAGATCACAGCTCCAACCACCACAGTGACCACAAGGAGAGCGACAGCCACACCAGCAATGATGCCCAGGATGGGGATGGAGGGCTGAGGAGGCGGCTCTGGAAAAGGAAGGAAGGTGAGGGACCCACACCTCTGGCTTCAGTCCTGACTTTGTGAAATTCTCCAGGAGGGCCCTGCTTTCCCTGACACGAGGCTCTGCCCCAAACCCTCCTTACCCCATCTCACGGTGACGGGCTCAGGCAGCCCCTCGTGTTGCACGTGGCACGTGTATCTCTGCTCCTCTCCAGAAGGCACCACCACCGCCGCCCACTTCTGGAAGGTCCCATCTCCCGCAGGCCTGGTGTCCACAAGCTCCGTGTCCTGGGTGTGGTCCTCCCCATCACGCTGCCAGGTCAGGGTGATCTCCGCAGGGTAGAAGCCCAGGGCCCAGCACCTCAGCGTCACCTCACGGTCAGAGATGGGGTGGCGGGTCACATGTGTCTTGGGAGATTCTGAGGAAGAAGAATCAGAAAATCCACAGCTCAGTTTACCTTTGGGGCCACTGAACCTGCGTCCATGTGACCATCCTGAGGTGGACAGGACAACTGGTTTGGATGGAAGAAGCACAAAACCCAGACACCAGTCTAGCCTTTGGGACCTCCGGATCCGTGTTAAGTTCTAGAATCAGGGAGAGAGCGGGGGTAGGAGGCTGCAGGTCTAAGGTGGGGACCACACCCCGGACTGAGGTGGAGGGTGAAGGAAAACAAAACCCGGAGTCAGATCTCCAAAGACGTTCTCAGTGTGAACAAGGCCTGAGAGGGAAGGTCAGGGGTCACAAGGTGGCTGCCAGGGTCAAAGGGAACTGCTGGTGGGTTATTTCAGGGATGGTCTCAGCCTGCATCCCAGGGGGAGACTGGATTCCTCAGGGTCCTTTAGAGAAAAGCGCCCTCTAGGTGAGTCACTCTCTAGTAGGAATATAAACACAGAGGAGGATCTCCCTCTTCCCACCCGTGGGAGGGGCGCTGTTCTGACTCTGAGTCCATTGTCCCTTCCTCGTGGGCAGCCAGCCCCAGCGGAGGGGACATCCGGGAGGCCCGCGGCCCCTGTACCTGCGCGCAGCAGCGTCTCCTGCCCCATCTCCAGGTACTTGTGCAGCCACTCCACGCACGTGCCCTCCAGGTAGTTCCTCCAGCCCTCCGCCGCCCCGGCCACCTCCCACTTGCGGCGGGTGATCTGCGCCGCCGTGTCCGCCGCGGTCCAGGAGCGCAGGTCCTCGTTCAGGGCGATGTAATCCGCGCCGTCGTAGGAGCCCTGATAGTACCCGCGGAGGAGGCGTCCGTCCGGCCCCACGTCACAGCCGTACATCCACTGGAGGCTGTGAGACCCTGGCCCCGCCCCGCCCCCAGAGCAGCAGTGACTCAGGTGAAACCGAAAGTAAAACCGCCTAAAAGCTCCCGCGGTTCCTCCCGGGTGGGGGACTGGGGTCCCGCGGCCTCGCGGCTGCTCTCAGACTCGGAGACTCGGGGCGACCCCGGCCCGTCCGTGGGGATGGGGGTCGTGACCTGGACTCGGGCCCGCGTCGCTCACCGGACTCGCTCTGGTTGTAGTAGCGGAGGGCGGTCTGCAGACTTCCTCGCTCCACCTGTACGTTGTTCTTGGCGATCCGCGTCAGCTCCTCCCAGTACTCCGGTCCCTCCTGCTTTATCCACGGTGCCCGCGGCTCGTACCTCTGACTCGGGGCGTCGCAGTCGAACCGCACGAACTGCGTGTCGTCCACGTAGCCGACTTCCAAGTAGCGGAGCTCCCCGGGGCCGGGCTCGGACACCGCGGTGGAGAAATACCTCAGGGAGTGGGAGCCTGCGGGCGCGGAGGGGTGAGACCCCGCCCGCCCCTCCTCTCGGCGCTGGGCCCGGGTCCCAGGGGTAGGTGGTCGAGAAGGCAGGGGGAGGGGACCCGAGTGGGGGAGAGCGTGGCCGAGTCGGGGAGGTCCCAGGGGGAGAGCAGGTGGTTTGGGCGGGTGGGGGGTTGGGATGGGGAAGGCGGGCAGGCGCCTCACCCGGGTGTCCTGCGTGCCCGCGCGTCCCCGCGCTCCTTCCCCTCAGAGTCCCTTTCCTCCCGACCCGGCACTCACCCGCCCAGGTCTGGGTCACGGTCAGGGCCCCTGACAGCAGCAGGAGGAAGGTTCGGGGCATCGCGCCCCACATCCTCAGGGTCTGAGAAGAAAGGTAACACCGGGACTGATAACGGGTGCAGATGCGGAAACTTCTATCCCGGAACCGCGGTGCTGCTGATTGGCTTCTCTGGAAACCCTACACTAATAGGATTGTGAACAGATGCGCGTCATCAGTATCCAGGCAGAAGGACTCGACACAGGTTGTGACTGGGAGAAGTGAAACCAGGGAGGATGGGGACTCCCCAACACTGGGCTTCCCCGCCCCAGACACTGCCCTGGGGCCTGAGACCCTGAGAGGCAGGCGGGGGACCTGGGACTTTGCCCCGAAGCCTCACCTACTACACAGAGCGCTCTCTGTCCCACTGTGTCCCTGAGTCGTGGCCCAGGAGCTGGTGAGTCCGTGATTCGCCAACATTTTGTTCTCAGGACATCTGCACAGTCTTACAAATTAGTGAGGATCCCAGGGATAATATGGATTACATCTGTGTGTCTTTGGATTATATCTATCCATATTTACCATAGTAGGAATAGAAGAGGCTTAAATATTTATTAATTCATTCACAGTCATATGAAAACAGAAATATTGTTTGTATGAAAAATAACGATATTCCAAATAAAGAGGGCTGTGAGCACAGTGGTTTTGTTTTATTTCGCTGTTTTATCGCTGTTTTTATCTCTTCTTGCCTGTCTCATTAGTGACCAGTGGATGTTCAGATTTGCTTCTTCGTCTCTTGTGTTGTTTTGGTTGAAGTATATGAAAATATTTATGTCCCTGACCAAATATAGAATAGTATGTGTCATAACCTTTTCAGAGAAGTATGAATATGCATCTTTGATACTAAATTAAAACTACACAGTTGTACTTGTTGTGGCTCAAATTAAATAAACAAACTTTAAAAAATCTAGAAGGACTTTTAAATACTTAAATATCCGAATATACATTGGCCCTTCTAGGGTTTCTAAATGAGCTTATTTCTTCTTATATCATTCTCTGAGGAGAAGCTTTCTCTACGCTTATGGATTGCACAACTTATCACACTAAAGATACTCCAGAATTGGTCATTTTCATTCCAGACCCTGTCTCCGATATTTAGCCCTTTTTCATCATGGTCTCCTAACATGTCTTCCAAATTTAGTTACTGTCCTCTGTATCTTTTCAGAGGACTTGCTCAGTAAAATCAGAAGCAAAGGAAAGGAAGGAAGAGTAAGTTATACTGAGAGCAAAACAGGAATCATGGAGCAAGGAATAAGAGGGACTTAGTGGGATTCATGTAGAGGATGCACTTCCTGAAACCTCTCACTCTGGCACATTGTCTCCTCCCCTACACACACACACACACACACACACACACACACACACACACGGACCCACATCCCCCTACTTTCCACACACAGGTGGTGATCTTTGTGAAGTCTATGCACCGTTTCATTCCCCTGTCCCGGCTCCTGGTGGAGCAGAACTTGCCACCCATTGCCATCCACTGTGGGATGTGACAATAGGACAACTCAGTGAGAGATGGATAAATATCTTTGTGACCATGGGAGGAAATGAAACCACGGAGAGAAAGGACTGTGAACATTTTTATGATTGTCATTCTGACAAAGGCTTTCTTGATGTCACTAGCTTAAAGATCTTCAATAACAAATTCTTATGGCCGCCAACCTATGTGGTCAAAGCATGGACTTTAAGCAGGTGAACACTGCCATCACCTACCACCTGCCTGGAGATTCCCACACCTACCCGCACTGGGTAAGCTGCACACCCACACGGGCATGCCAGTGACCCCTCCTACCTTATGATTTCCTATCTCATGCATCCGTGTTCCTCCTTTTGGGTGTCTTCCTACTTTGGAGTCTTCCCAGTGCTACCCTGACTCCTTCCAGTTTGGCCACAATGGCTTGAAAATCAGGTTTGTATCAGGTGGCAACAAGGCCAAGAACCTCAGTGAGGCACAGGGCCACACTGAGCTCGGTAGTAGTGAGCTGCCTGATGAGATGGACATTTCCTCTTCCAGTGAGTATTGATCTCATGAAACTGGTTCCTCCAACTCTTCAGTCTCCTTGTTCTGTAGTGACATTTTTTTTCTTTTATAGTTTATTGTCAAGTTGGTTTCCATATAACACCCAGTGCTCATTGAAAGAGTTGCCATGGGAA
>NC_043706.1:29236708-29237817 GCF_006229205.1 Suricata suricatta | reverse complement strand
TATTGTCAAGTTGGTTTCCATATAACACCCAGTGCTCATTGAAAGAGTTGCCATGGGAAGGTGACTGAGTGGCCACTTTGCTGTGGAGAGCTGCGAGCACTGACAACTGCCACCTGCAAACCTGGGATGACCCGAGCCATTTGAAAAGCACCAGCAGCCATTTTATTGCAGGCCAGATAATAGTTCCAGGCACCGCCAGGGACTGACGACCCCCACTCTCCAATCTGGACTGTCCCAAACTGGAATGCCTCACCATGGAATTCCAGCATCCCCCCTCCCCACCCAAGCGAACAGCCAATTGAATCCTGCCACCGTCCAAAGATGCCCCTACTTGGCTATCGGCCCACCTGAGCTCAAACCTGGAATTTTGCACCCATAAAACACCTTGCTCTCCCATACCAGGCGTGACTTCCCTGACTCCCCACTCCAGAGTCACGGAACCTCGCCCGGGAATTGCAGACTCCAATAAAGGCCTTCTTGGCTCCATAACTTGGTCTCTCTCTTTCCTCTCGCCTCTGCCTCCATCTATCAGACCTTACACTCATCCCAACAAGTGCCCTCCTCCATGTCCATCACCCCTTTCCCCTCTTCCTGTCCCCCATCAGCCCTCAGTTTGTTCTCAGTATTCAAGAGTTTCTCATGATTTGTTTCCCTCCCTCTCCCCAACTATTTTTCCCTCTTTTCCTCTCCCATGGTCCTCTGTTAAGTTTCTCCTGTTCCAAATGAGTGGAAACCTATTGTATCTGTCCTTCTCTGCCTGACTTATTTCACTTAGCATGACACCTTCGAATTCCATCCATGTTGCTATGAATGCCCAGATTTCCTTCTTTCTTATTGCCATGTAGTATTCCATTGTATAGATAAACCACATCTTCTTGATCCATTCATTAGTTGATGGATATTTAGGCTCTTTCCATGATTTGGCTATTGTTGACAGTGCTGCTATAAACTTTGGGGTACATGTGCCCCTATGCATCAGTCCTTTGTATCCCTTGGGTAAATCCCTAGCAGTGTTATTGCTGGGTCATAGGGAAGTTCTGTTAATTTTTTGAGGAATCTCCATACTGTTTTCCAAAGAGGCTGCACCAGTTTACATTTCCACCAACAGC
>NC_043706.1:29231343-29236608 GCF_006229205.1 Suricata suricatta | reverse complement strand
TGGTTCTACAAAAATACTTCTGTAAAACTTGTCTCTGTACACCTTTGATGATTAAAGCATCTTATCATTAAGAGTTAGAAACTGTAAACAATTTCTATTTTCTGATGTCCTGTTATTGCTTAACCAATAAAAAAGACACCAAAGCAGACTAAACATAGATGCTTGCCTGGTGACCAAGAAAGAAACTCATGGCTCTCTCATCTCTCATGCGTGCCAACACTGTCTCTCCTTCAGGGGACCCTGGACCTGCTGGAGCTGGACTCTGGCACATAGGGGCAGGGCAGGAGTTGGCTGAGTTATGGGAACAGTTGTGGATTTTCATGGGAGGATTTGTTGTGTTTATTTAGTTTTGTTTCATGGTTTTGCAGGGCAGTCGGGACAGCACGTTTGTGTGGGGAATGGCTGAGCCAGCAGAGAGGGGGAAGTGGATGATGCAGGTGCCCAAATGGAGGACCAGCCTGAGACCGGAGGGGCACCTGCCCATCACTTAGAAGGTGAGGACCGAGGTGCAGATGTGGGGGAGGGGCAGGGAGAAGTGTGCACTTCTCCCCTGAGTGCTTCTTTCTGAGCGAGAAACACGGGAGCTCATCACCTCTGGGAGGGGCCGGGGAGGGGGAGCAAGAGACTGAGGGGGGGAGTGAGAAGCAGCCCTCTCAGGAGGGGGACAGTGAGCTAACTGGGGAATGGCATCTGGAGAGAGCAGGGCTGGGGCCCCTGAGCTCTGTGCTCATCGCCTTAGAGAGAGTTCCAGAAGCAGGAGTGTCTATAATAGACTAGGAGAAAATGCAACAATAGAGCTCAGGTGTGAGAATTACCATCCTTGTATTTGTCATCATTCACTCTTCTTGTTTTATAATTTTTCTACAGGGAATATTTTCCATCATATATACACACCATAACCAGTTTATACATGTTCCATTACACTTTAAAAAGGAACGAACTGGTAGGAAAGTCAGCAGCTCAGTCCACATAGTGGGAAGGGCTGGGCCTCTATCTGTGCAAGAATACAAAACAGCACAGTCACTGTGGATGTCAGTCAGCACTTTCTTATAAAGCCAAACACAGACTAAACATGCAAGCTGTGACCCCTCCCTGAGGTGTTCACCCCACTCACTAGAGAACTCCTGTTCGCATAACAACCTGCAGGCGCATTGTCATAGTGGGACAGCCCTTAACTGTGGGCTGCACATGGTGACTTCCTTCCAAAGACTACTTTACAGAAAGGGATAAAGCATAAAAAGGAACTTCACATGGAGTATCTGGGCAAAACAACCTGAATCCAGTGGGGAAGGTTAATTCATCAGTGATGATCAAGGGATCGCTGCATGCTCTTGATATGTTGTGTTGAGAATGGCCTGTCCAGTTGTGATTTTCCCAAACTGCATAGCCTCAGTCAGCCTAATTCACAATGAGAGAGAGTCTACAATATACCTTAAAGTTTCACATAAAAAAAAAAAAAGAAAGAAGAAGAAAAGGACAAAGAAAAAGGAAGGACTGAGAAATGGTCACAGGCAGAGAAGCCTGAAGGAAACATGATTGGGACTTAATGTAGTATCTTGGATGGGATCTTGGAAGAGAAAACAAAACCAATAAAAGCAAATCCCGCGTGGCGTTCAGTAGTGTGTATGAGCACTGCGTCATTATCCGTGGTAAATGTGTGAGGGTGAGGGTGATGTCAACAACAGGGGCAACGAGTGTGGGGCATCCAGGGACTCTGCCCTAACTTTGTAATCCTCTGTAAATCTCAAACTATTCTAAACTAAAAGAGTTTCTTTTTCAAAGTACCCCCAGAGAAGTAATAGGTCCAGGGGAAAAACAATCTACTTTTCAGGTTTCCTGGGGTTGTTAAAGTTCCTGGAGAGAGGGTTGTGGGGAGGACAGATGGAAACTGCACACACAGGACCGAGCTCTAGAGCCTCCTCCTCTCCACTAATCCCTGTCCCACCCCTGCACCTGCCCCCAGGGCTGCTCAGAAGGCACCTTCATGCCCACTCCATGCCCAGCCTGCAGGTCAGCCATCTGGGCCTGACTCAGCTCAGCCCAGTCCTCTCCCCTGGCAATGTGAACTGGAGGGCGGCATCACCTTCATGTAACCACAGGGATGACGACAGGAAACCCAAGTGTCCTTAGGTCTTCTCCCAAGGGGTCTAAATGGGACCTTGACCCTGGAGTCCCTGTCAGGTGTTCCTGCTGCTACTTCCAGAGCTACTGAATCCTCCTCCACAGAACCAAGTCTGGAGTCTCCACACCTAAGATGTGGTTGAAGAAGGGGAGGAGGAGGGGCCGGAGCTCCCCTGGGTGATGACCTGGAACCTGGGGAAGCTGCTGGAGAAGTGAGCAGAGGTAGGAAGAGTGACCTTAGGGGATGGAGGCCTACAGGAGTTCGGGAGGAGGATCCAGGGACCAGAGGTCAGGGGAAGGGTCACCTTAAGAGACCCTAGTTGGGGGAGGAGGGGCTCTGTGTGGAGGAGGTACAGTGGCTTCTGTCTGGGGCCCTGGTAGGTGTCTCTGTTTTGCATCTGATTGCCATTACACAGGGGTTAGCTCTGTAATTGGTCAGGAAATGTACTGAAGTTTAGGTTTTTCATATTTAGGCAGAAGGACCTGTTTGGGGGTGTGGGTGGGGTGAGACTTCCACAGTTGGAACTTGATGGGTGGCCCCTTCCCTCACCTGGAGAGCCCAGGACCATGGCGTGCTGCCTCTTCTATACCTTGATCCACCCTCAAAACAGGGACCGACTGTCTAGGTCCCTCAGGCCTGACCTTCTGTCCCTGAAAATGGTGAAATCACAACCTCTGCTTGTGTTGCATCTACAGACTTCACATTGTCATTTCTGTACATTGTCATCCAGGTAGAGAGACTTTTGACATCCCTTGTGATTCCTTCTGCAAGCCATGAAGACCCAGGGGTTTGACGTGTGACCTAATTTCCAAATATGTGGAGGTTTTCCAGAGATTTTCATGTTACCGATTTCTAGTTTCATGTCACTGTGGTTACAGAGTGTCCTCCGTAATTTCACTGCCTTCACATTTACTTAGGGCCAGTCTGTGGCCTATTTTGGCTCACGAAATGGTTAAAGTCCTCTAATCCTTACCTGTTCTAACCGAGAGAAGAATACTGATCTCTAAATATAATAGTTAAGGGAGAGTAGCCAAGATGGCAGAGAGGAAGGGAGCTCTGTAACTTCATCTGCCCATCTATCGAACTGAAAAGGACATTACTCTCATCTGCAAGAGCAGAAGGAGAAAATACAGACTCCAGAAAGAAGACAACCTCAAAGATGCCTGAGTGAGTGAGTGTGAACTGGGGAGATTGGAAAATGGCTCAGCCCGAGAGGGCAGGGGAGGTGGGAGCCCCAGCCCAACATGGGGCAAGTGCACGGGGCCCCTGAGAGACAAAGGGTAGAGAAAGAGAAATTGAACACACTCATAGTACTGTCTCCAGAGAAGAGATATAGAACGTTTACCCCGCTCGGAGAGAAAAACTCTCACTCCATATATAACCACTGGGCAGCCCAAATCCCATACCTGGGTGGCACAAGGGAAACAACAGCCTCCAGCCCTGCACCATCCCGGCAGGGAGTTGGCGGCCGCAGCCCTTGGGGTGCGCACTTTGGCCTCGGCTGCGGGAGCGGGAGTACACACCTCATTTCCACGGCACATCTTGCCTCCAGCATTGGCCTCCTGAATCCCGGGTGCCAACAGGGAAAAAATAGCCCCCACCCCTATGCGATCACAAAAGGGAGTAGGCGACTGCAGAGGCGGGGGCGCGTGCTTGGGCTGCAGGAGCTCGCAGCTCATTTCTGGCAGCTCCCAGATCCTCCAGCAGCAGCAGCAGCGCGAATCACAGCCATAGCCAAGAGAAACTGATCCCTCCCCCTACATGATCGTGATCCTGGCTGGGGGCTGGGAGGTGGCAGCAGTGTCTGTGAGGGCATGCACTTAGGCTTCTGCAGCGCACCTTGCCTCAGGCAGCTGCAACGCAAATCCCTGCCTGCACCTAGAGAAACTGCTCTCTCCCACTACGAGATCCCAGCTAAGAAACCAGCCGCCAAAGCAAGTACATCTCATCTGTGGACTAGGATTTTGAAATGAGGCGGGCCTGGAAAATACAGATTGGCTCAGCTGTGGCACAAGGAGATTGGACTCATTAGGGTGGCCTGCAAGCGCTTAGTTCCAGCGGAGCTTGTGGTGCCATTCTACTCTAGGCAACCACCAAGGCAGAACCTCTGAGAGCAGCCCCCAAGACCTATTACACAAAACCACGCCTGTCCACAAGGAGGAGCTGCTGCTTTTTTTTCCTTCTTTTTTTTTTTTGTTTTTTGTTTTTGTTTTTGTTTTATTTTGTTTTTGTATTTATTTTATATTATTACCTTTTTTAATTTAAAAAATGTTTTAATTTTTACTCCTTATTTTCCTTTCGTCCTCTTTTTTGTTTGTTTTTTTCTTCTTCCTCTTGCCATCCAGATATATTCTCCCGTATCTCATCCTTATCTCTCCTCTCAACTGGTTATACACTTTTAGACTGTCCATTGTCCATTTTTGTCTCTGCCCCCCTTTATATATTTTTTCTTTTTCTTCTCTTCTTTTCTTCTCTTTTCTCCCCATTTTCTTTTCTTCCTTTCCTCCTTTTAATTTGCTTGTTTGTTTGACTTAACGGTGCATTTGTGTGCTTCTATCCCCTCTTTGTTTGTCTGTCTGTTTTCCATCTAAGGGCTACCCCAAGAAACAAGCCAAAGCGTGCATGACGGCAAGTCCCAAATACCACTGAGTAGGGAAATAATATAATAAAAGGCACAACAAGAGAAACCGAGAGACACCATTAAAAGAATATTTCCTGAAACGACAGGGCCTGGACAGTCAATAAGCCTCCTTTAACAGAGTAATACTAACAGGTGCACAGTGCACAATGAGCTTTTTAAAACTGACAAGTGATAGACAATTAGCCAAAATGAAAAAACGAAGGAACTCTCCCCTGAAGAATCTCCAGGAAGAAGTCACAGTCACAGAACTGCTAAAATCAGATCTAAACAACATACAGAACAAGAATTTTAAAAACTTGTCATAAAATTAATCGCTGGGGTTGAAAAAAAGCATCAGAGAAGCAACTGAGACAATGACTAGGGACTTTGAAAATAGGTGTGACAAGTGGAAAAAGGCTATAAATGAGGTGAATGATAAAATGCAGGTGGCCACCTCAAGGATTGATGAGGTAGAGAGAAGAATAGGTAAATTAGAAGACATAGTTATAGCAAAAGAGGAAGT
>NC_043706.1:29220225-29231243 GCF_006229205.1 Suricata suricatta | reverse complement strand
GAGAGAAAAATTAGTTCTACCTCTTCATTGGGGGGAGATTCAGTGAGTCTGTGAACACTTTATAACCACCACTTCCTGTGTGGAAGGTGTTGTCGACTTTGAAGATGTTGTTTTTCAGCTTTTGTTTTTAAATATATATTAGACAGAAAGAGAGAGAGAGAGCATGGGCAGTGGAGGTGCCAAGAAAGAGGGAGAAAGAGATTCCGAGTGGGCTCCCTGCTCAGCGTGGAAATAAACCTGGGCTCCATCTCACAACTGTGAGACCAGACCTGAACCGAAATCAAGAGTCAGATGCTTAACTGACTGAGCCACCCAGGCACCTGTCTTCTTTTTGATTCTCCTCATGTAACATGGAAGCGCCTCAGCGTGGTTTTCTTTTGCTTCTCTTGTCTGCTGAGTGACAAGCTTCTCAGATTTAGATGTTCAAGGTTTTTGCACTAAATTAGAGGAGTTTTCAAACACGATTTCCTCAAATATTTTTCTGCCCTTTTTCCTTCTTCCTATTTTTGGACTGTGAATATCTGTTTGCCTTTTTTAATCTCTGTGGATTTTTGAGGTTTTATAAATTTCTCTTCGATCTTTTTTCTCTAATTTTTGGATGGGGGAATTTCTATTGATTTATATATGACCTCATTGATTTTCATTCTGCCTTCCCAGGCCTTCCATGGAGTTTACCCACTGAACTTTCATTACAGTTTCCCCCCCTTTCAGTTCTAGAATGTCTGTTTGGTCTTCTTTGTACATTCCACTTCTTCATTTAGATTTCTTTGTGTTCACTCTTTTTCTTTTTTAAATGTTTTTATTTATTTTTGAGAGAGAGAAAGAGAGATAGAGCATGAGTGGGGGAGGGGCAGAAAGAGAGGGTCTGAGCTGTCAGCACAGATCCTGAAGTGAGGCTCGAACCCATGAACCGTGAGATCATGACTTGAGCCAAAAGTCAGACACTTAACTGAGCCACCCAGGCACTTCACCTTGTGTTCAGTCTTTAATAACATGATCTCCTTCAATTCTTCCAACACATAGTTATTCATTGTTTAAAACTCATGGCAGCGTTTGGTGCTGATCCCAACATCTGGGAATCGGCACCCTAGGAAAACGTTTGTGTTGACCTTCATAGTCACACATTTCTGTTTCTTTGCCTGTCCTTTAAAATATGTCCTTTAAAGTGGACTGTGCATTTTATGTTTTAGCAAATCTGGAATCTATTTCACTTATTTGCTGAAGATTGGCTTTCTCCTAGAAGTGTCTAACATGCATGGAACCCACTATGACCTGAACCCCCTCATTGCTGACAGCTGTTGTCTATGCCCTGATTTTCCTGTATCCGCAAAGGCCATTAGATTTATTATGACAATATATGGCAACAAATTAGATCACCTAGAGATACTGTATACATTCCTAAAAACATACAGGTCACCAAGAATCATGGACAAAATAGAGAATCTGGACAGACCAATTACTAGTAGCAGATTGAGTCAAGAATAAAAAGTCTCCCAACACAGTAAAGCCCCCTGGTAGCTTTATGGGTGAATTCTATCAAACATAAAGAAGACATGATACAATCTTTCTCAAACTCTTCTAAAATATTAGAGAGGAAGAAATAACTTCCAAACCCATTTAATGGAGCCAATACTACCCTGGTAGCAAAGACAGACAAGGACACTACAAGAAAGGAAAATTACAGCCAATATCACCACGAATAAGCATGCCAAAGTCCTTAACAAAATGCTCGCAAAACGAATTCAAAAGGTTTTTAATTTTTTAAATGTTTATTCATTTTTGAGAGAGTGAGATTGAAAGAGACAAAGCATGAGTAGGGGAAGGCAGGGCAAGAGGGAAGACAGAGAATCTGAAGCAGGCTCCAGGCTCTGAGTTCTTACCACAGGGCCCAATGTGGGGCTCGAACCCAACAACCATGAAATCATGATCTGAGCTGAAGTCAGACGCTTAACCAAATGAGCAACCCAGGCCCCCCCCAGAAGCTTTTAAAAAGGAACAGAAACCATGATCAAGTGGGGCTTATGCCTGGGATCCAGTTATGGTTCAATACACACAAATCAATAAATGCAAACCACATGAACAAAGTGAAGGATAAAAATCACACGATCATCTCAATAAATGCAGAGACAGCATTTGACAAAGTTGAATAACATTTCATGATAAAAACTCTCAAGGAACTGGAGATGGGAGGAATGTACCTCAACATAATAAAGGCCACAAGCACACAGCTAACATCATCCTCAATGGTGAAAAGCAGAGTCCTTTGCTCCATGATCAGGAACAAGACAAGATGCTCACTCTCACCACTTATTCAACATCATACCAGAAGTCCTAGCCAGAGCATGAAGGCAAGGAAAAGAAGAAAAAGGCATCCAAATTAGTAAGGAAGTGAAATTGTCTGTTTGCAGATGACATAATTTTTTTTCTTTCAAGATTTACTTACTTAGCAACTTTCAGATATACAGTGCAGTATTGTTAACTACAGTCACCATGCTGTACATCCCATCCCCACAGCTTCCTTTATAACTGGAAATTTGTGCCTTTCGACCCCCTTACCTGTTTCATTCACACTCCCACCCCCACCTCTGGCGACAACAGATCTGTCCACTGTATTCATGAGCACAATGTTTTGTTTCATTTTTGAGGGGTATTGTTTGTTGGTTGTTCTTGTTGTTGTTGTTGTTTTTAGGTTCCACATGTGCGTTCATATGGTAATCGTCTTTTGCTGTCTGACTTATTTTACTCAGCATGATGTCTTGAGAGTTTACATGTTTACACAAATGGCAAGATTTTGTTCTTTTACATGGCTGAATATTCCACTTTAGGTTGTTTCCATATCTTGACTATGATATAATCTTATACACAGAAAATCCTAAAGTCTCCCAACAAAAAAACAATAGCACTAATAACAAATTCAGTGAAGTTGCGGGGTACAAGACCAATATATAAGTTATGTCTATATACCAACAATAAAAAACCTAAAGAGAATTCAGAAAGCAAACCATTTACAGTAGAATCATGAACAATAAAATATTTAGGAATATATGTAACCATTTAAAGACATGCACACAAAAAATATGAGACTCGGATGAAAAACATTTAAGAAGGGACAAATAAATGAAAAGCTATCCAATGTTCTTGAATTGTAAGAATTAATATGATTAAACTATCCATAATGTTAAAGTGATCTACAGATTCAATTAAATCCTAAACAAAACCACAATGGCAGCTTTCAAAGCCTCAGAAGACACCATCCCCAAATTCATGCGGAAGCACAAAAGACCTCAAAGAGCCAAAATAATGTTGAGAAAGAACAACAGATCTGGAGGCATCACACTTTCTGATTTCAAATTACGTAACAAAGCTGGAGCAATCAAAACAGTATGGGACCGGCATGAAAGCAGGCATATAGAACAATAGCATAGAACACAGAACTCAGAAATAACCCCCACATATATGGTAAACTCATCTCTGTCAAGGATGCCGACAACATACAATGGGCAAAGAACAATCTCTTCGGTAAATGGTGACGGGAAATTGGATACCCACATGCAATGAATGACACTGCAACTTACAGTGATGTAACTTACATCACTGACAAAAATCAACTTGA
Organism: Suricata suricatta; assembly: GCF_006229205.1. Classification (NCBI taxonomy): domain Eukaryota; kingdom Metazoa; phylum Chordata; class Mammalia; order Carnivora; family Herpestidae; genus Suricata; species Suricata suricatta. Next base: position 29,227,630 of record NC_043706.1, on the reverse strand, counting down.
ATGGATTAAAGACTTAAATGTAAGAAGTGAAACCAAAAAGAACTTTTAGGGGGAAAATCTCCCTGTCGTTGGTATTAGCGATGATTTTGGGGATATCACAGCAAAAACAGGGCAAAAAAGCTAAAGTAAACATGTGGGGCTGTATCAACTGAAAAACTTCTACACAGCAAAGAAGACCATCACTAAAACGTAACAGAATCCTACCGAGTGCAAGAAATATTTGCCACCCATTATCTGATAAGAGTTTAATATCCAAAATACATAAGTAACACATAGAAATCAAGGGATAAAATGAAAGAGCAAAATTTACAAATATAAGACTTGAATAGACTTTTTTCAAGGAAGATATATAAATTGTCAGTAGGTACATGAAAAGGGTTCGATATCACTAGTCATTAGGAAAATGTCAATCTAAACCCCAATGAGGTGTCATCTCGCACCTGTTAGGATGGTTATTATGAAAAAGCCCAGAGAACAAAGGTTGGTGAAGGTGTGGAGAAAGGGAACCCTTGGTCACTGCTGGTGGTATGAAAAATACTATGGAGCTTTGTGAATAAAGTTTTAAGTAGAACTACTACGTGAGCCAGCAGTCCCCACTCCTGGATACATGTCTTAGGAAATGAAATATGAATCAAAACACATTTCATGTTTTAAAAATGTTTTAAGCTTATTATTTATTTTGAGAGAGAAAGAAAGTACGAGCAAGTAAGGGAGGGTCAGAGAGAGAGGGGGAGAGAATCTCAAATGTAATCTCTCTGCATGCAGGGACTGACATGGGGCTTGAACCCACAAACCATGAGATCATGACCTGAGCTGAATTCAAGAGTTGGATGCTTAATCAACTAAGAATTTTGTCATCCCAAAACACACTTTAAATAAGAGAGTTACAAAAGACAAAGAATATTACATATTACTACATCTTTAAATACCAGAAGATAGAATATTCATACACATTTACACACCTAATAACACGTACTCAAAATATATGAGGCAAAACCTGACAGACTGAAGGTGGAAATACTCAGTTCTGCAATAATAGTTGGAGGCTTCAACACCCTTATTTCTAGATGGACAGAAAAACCAGAAAGAAAACAGAAATAGAGGACACAGAGTGTCTTAGCCAAAGCCAGGTCCCGGTGCGCTCGTCCCCAGCGTTCAGCGGTACCTGTCTCGTCTGCCCCGACCGGCAGGGTGGTGAATCCTCGTGGGTTCTTGATCCTGAGGGAGGGAGAGAAAGGGCAGGAAGGAGGACGCACAGAGAGTAAAGACAACACACGGAATCCGATCAAGCCTCTTCTCTTTTATTGAGAAAACACCCTATCTTATAAAGCCTTCAAGGCGGGGAAAACAAGGCAGCTGACCTAGGTCGGTTGCTAGGAAACAGGGTTAAGGGATTAAGACTGGAGTAAAAGAGGAACCAGACTAAAGTGTTTGAGCACAGCGCCTGAGGGGCTGAATACTACCCTGCCTGCAGGCGGTTGATCTTTGATCTTCTGGCTTCTCCTCTGACAGGGAGTGGCGCTCCCCTGCCTATTTTGCAACTCCCCACAGGGAGTGACATATCGGGCCAGCAAATGGCCAAGCAGCTGAGATCTTTGCGGCTCCCAACAACAGAGGACGTGAACAACACAGTGACTCCACTAGATGTAACACCGTACACACAACACTCTAACCCAAACAACAGAGTATGCGGTATCTCAATGCACCTAGATGTTCTCCAGTTTTCATCATATATAGGCTATGAATTAATTCCCAATAGATTTGAAAGATAATCACACAAACTATCAAATATATCAGATGGGAAAGCAAGAAATATGTAGAGACAAACAAAAGTGAAAACACGACATACCAACACTTATGGGATGCAGTGAACGCAGTGCTAAGGGGGAAATTTATAGTTACAAATGCTTACATTAAAAAAGAAGAAAGAATTCAGAAATAAATGGACACCTCCAATATCAGTTAATCTACAACAAAGGAGGCAAAAATATCCAATGGGAAAAAGACAGTCTCTTCAACAAATGGTGCTCGGAAAGCAACAGCCACATCCAAGAGAATGAAACTGGACCACTTTCTCACACCACACACAAAAATAAACTCCAAACTGATTGAAGGCCTAAACGTGAGACCTGAAACCATTACATTCCTAAAAGAAAACATAGGTAGTAATCTCTCTGACATCAGCCATAGAAACAAATTTCTAGATATGCTCTTGTGGCAAGGGAAATAAAGCAAAATCAGACAACTGGGACCACATCAAAATAAAAAGGTTTTGCAGTAAAAGAAACTGTCAATAAAACAAAAAGGTCACCTGTGGTGGGAGAAGACATTTGCAAATGATACATCCCATAAGAGGTTAATATCCAGTTAATATCCAAAATATCCAATAACATATACACCTCTGCACCAAAACAACAAATAATTCAATTAAAAAATGACAGGGGACTGGAACCTGGGCGGCTCAGTTGGTTGAGCATCAGACTTCAGCTCAGGTCATCATATCATTCATGGTTCAAGCCCCACCTCTGCCTGGCTCACTGCTGTCATGGCAGAGCTGGCTTCAGGTATCTGCCTCCCACTCTCTGCCCCTTCCCTGCTTGCACTTTCTTTCTCAAAAAAAATAAAAAGTTTAAAAAATGGGCAGGGAACATGAAGAGACATTTTCCAAAGACTACAAACAGATGACCAAAAGGTACATGAAAAGGCGGTCAACATCACTCAACATCAGGCAAATTCAAATCAAAACCACAATGAAATATTACCTTACATTCCTCAGAATGGCTAAGATCAAAACTGCAAGAAATAACAAGTGTTGACGAGGATGTGGAGAAAAAGGAACCCTCATGCACTGTTGTTGGGAATGTGTATTGGTGCAAACTGTGGAAGAGTATAGAGGTTCCTCAAAACACTAAAAATAGAATTACCATATGATCCAGTAATTCCACAAACACTAATTTGAAAAGATATATGCACCCCCATGTTTACTGCAGCGTTATGTATTATAGTCAAGATATGGAAGCAACACAAGTGTCCATCCATAAATGAAAGGATAAAGACGATCTTATATAAAAGAAATATAAGATATTTATATATATAATATATATTATATAATATGTAATGTAGCCAAAAAAACAAAACCCTGCCATTTACAACAACAAAGAACGGATCCAGAGGGCACATTGTTACGTGAGACAAGTCAGAGAAAGATGAACACCACATGAGTTCATTCATATGTAGAATTTAATAAACAAAAGGGAAAAAATAGACAAACAAAAACAGACTCTTTAAAAAAATTTTAATGTTTATTTAATTTTGAGAGAGAGAGAGAAAGAGCCTAAGCAGGGGAGGGGCAGAGAGAGAGAGGGAGACACAGAATCTGAAGGAGGCTCCAGGCGCTGAGCTGTATGCACAGAGCCCCACATAGGGCACAAACCTATGAAACGCAAGATTGTGACCTGAGCCGATTTGGACGCCCAGCCAATTGAGCCACCCAGGTGCCCCAAAAAACAGACTCTTAAACATGGAGAACAAACTGGTAGTTGCCAGTGGGAGGTGGGGGGCTGGGGTGAAATAGGTGAAGGTGATGAGATGAGCACGTACTTGAGCTAATGTAACACTCTTAAGTTAATTATACTTCAATTAATAAAATATTTTAAAAAGTAGAAATATCTGAAATCAACAACCAAACTCTAAACTTAAAGATGTAGACACAGAACAAAATCCAAAACTACCAGAAGAAAGGAAATAATATTAGAACAGAAATAAATAAAGCATAGAAAAATTATTGAAATAATCAATGACACCAAAAGTTGGATCTTTGGAAGATCCATAGAATTGACAACCATTTGGTTGGATTGTCTAAGACAAAGAGACAAGAATAAAATTACTAAAATCAGAAATGTAGGTGGGGATTTTACTACCTATTCTTCAGAAATAAAGATGACTATAAGAGTTGCTATGGACAATTACGTATCATCAAATTGGATCACCTAGAAGAAATAAACAGGAGCCTAGAAACAATAAACCTAGCAACACTGCCTCAAAAAGAGATAGAATAACTGAATAGAACCATAACTAGTAGGATATTGAGTCAGTCATCAAATACCTCCTGGCAAAGAAAGTCCTGAATCTGATGGATTCACTGTGAATCCAACCATTTAAAGAACACCAATCCTTCTCAAATTCTTCCACAAAACTGAAGAGGTGAGAACACTTCCAATCTTATTCTATGAGGCCACATTGTTCTGACTGCAAAGCCAGACAAAGACAATACAAGGAAACTATAGACCATCATCTTTCATGTATATTCACATAATTATCCTGAGCAAAATACCAGCAAACAATTCAGCAGCATCACCATGATAAACTGGGATATATTTTTGGAATGCAAATATAGTTCAACATATGAGACAATGAATGTAATACAGCAATAACAGAATGAAGGGGAAACACACGATCATTTCAGTTGACATAGAAAAACAGCATTTGACAAAATTCAACACTCTTTTCTTATAAAAACATTCAACAAATAAGAATAGAAGGAAACTCACCTCCACATAATATGAATATGCCAAAGCTAAATTCATACTAAATGTGAAAGGGTGAAAGTTTTTCCTTTACAGCTAGAAACAAGACAAGAGTACCCATTTTTGCCACTTTTGTTCAACAAAGTATTAAAAGTTCTAGCCAAAATAATTACCAAAAAAATAATAATAATAAAAGGCCTAAAGGCACTAAAATCAGAAAGGAAGAAGTGAAACTGTCTCTGCTCCCAGATGATACCATCTTACATGCAGAAATCCCTAAGGATTCCACACAAACATGTTCACAAAGTTGTTAAAGCAAATTTAGCAAAGTTTCATGATAAAGAGCATATAAAAATCATCTTAGTTTCTACACAGTAACAATGAAGAATCTGAACAGGAAGTTTAGAAGAGAATTCCATTTAGAACAGCATTTAAAAAAAAAAAAAAAGACTTGTTTATTAAGTTAAGCAAGCCTGTAAGACACCTGTACACTGAAAATTGCAAGACATTGACTAGAGGAGTTAATGAAAATGTAAATCAACAGAAAGACACCCTCTGTTCATAGGATCCGGCAATTTTCTTCTTGCTATTTACCCAACAAAGTTGAAAACATACCCACAGAAACACCAGCACACATATCATTCATTCTACCTCGAGCTAGTTTATCAGAAAAGGACAAGATCATTATGGCTTTTAGGATTTCCTTCAGTTTATATTTTAGTAACTCAGGATTGGGATTTACTTCTTGTGGATATTCCCTAAGCCTCATTGCACACACAGCTTCTGTCAGATAATACTGAAATTAATTAAGTTAATGTTGAACTGGTCACACGAAGATTTTAACTTCACAGATTTTAACTCACACGAAGATTTTATCAGAAAACAGAATGAACAATTGTCTTTAAAAAATAAAGTACATATAAACTGCAAGGACTCTGTCAAATTAACATATTATCTAACTGGTAAATTACGAGCCAGGGAGCCTCTTTCGAAGTTTGGTTTGTTTTTTTTATATATTTCAAGTTTATTTTTGCTTTTGTTTCCCTTGCCTTAGGAGACATATCTAGAAAAAGTTGCCATGCACATTGTCAAAGAGGTTACTGTCTGCATTCTCTTCTAGAATTTTTATGGTTTCAGTTGTCACATTTAGACCTCTAACCCATTTTGAATTTATTGTTGTGTACAGTGTAATAAAATGGTCCAGTTTTTTTCTTTTCCATGTTGCTTTCAAGTTTCCCCAACACGATCTGTTGAACAGCCTGTCCATTTCCCATGGGATATTCTTTCCTGCTTTGTAGAAGGTTAACTGACCATATGGTTGTGGGTTTATTAAAAACTCTTCTGCACAGCAAAGGAAACAATCAACAAAGCTAAAAGTAAACCTATGGAATGGGAGGAGATGTCTGCAAAGGACATATCCCATAGAGGGTTAGCAGCCAAAATACACAAAAAACTTCTAACACTCAACCCGCCAAAACAAATAATCCAGTTTAAAAATGGGCAGAAGACGTGAACAGATCCTTTCCCAAAGAAGACATCCAGACGGCCAAGAGACACAAGAAAAGATGCTCACCATCACTTACCATCACGGAAATGCAAATCGAAACTGCAATGAGATATCACCTCACGCCTGTCAGAAGGTCTGCTCAGCAACACAAGGAACAACAGGCGGTGGCAAGGATGTGGAGAGAAGGAACACTCCTGCACTTTTGGTGGGAATGCGAACTGCCGAAACTCAGCTGGAAAACACTATGGAGGTTCCTCTAGAAGCTAAAAATAGAACTACCCTAGGATCCAGCAATCACACTACTGGGTGATTTGAAGGGATACATGCACCCCTATGTTTATAGCAGCATTGTTTACCATAGCAAAGATATGGAAGTAGCCCCAGTGACAACCACAGGTGAATAGATAAAGAAAGGTGGTGTGTGTGTGTGTGTGTGTGTGTGTGTGTGTGTGCGCGTGTGTGTGTACATATAATATGATTCAGACTTCAAAGAATGAAGTCATGCCACTTGCAACTACATGGGTGGAACTAGAGAGTACAATGCTAAGAGAAACAAGTCAGTCAGAGAAGGACAAATAACATATGATTTCACTCAAATGTGGAATTCAAGAAACCAAAGAGAAAAAGAGAGAGAAAGCAAGAAGCAGACTGTTAATTATAGAGAACAAAATGCTGGTTACAAAAAGGGTGGGGGTGGGGAGATGGCTGAAATAGGTGATGGGGATTAAGACGTGCACCTGTGGTGATGAGCACCGGGAGATGCATGGAATTATGGAGTCAGTATATTGTATACCTGAAACTAGTATAACACTGTATGTCACTAACTGGAGTTAAATAAAAACTATAAAAAAGTTTAAACAATACAAAAGAAACATGTTTTTAAAATAAAATTAATTTAAAAACAGCTTAAGAAGGCATCATTGATACACAATGACCTGCATGTATTTAATGTGCACATTCTGATGACTGATCATGTGCCTTAATCATGATATCATTACAGTATGTGTGTGAGGGGAAGGGTCATTGAGGAGGACACTGTCCCTATCTCCTCACATTACACTAACAGGAAGGATACCTTCAGACCCTTAGAGATAAGGAAGTCTGGAGTTCCTGATGTCACAAAGTGGCAGTGAGTACAAACCTTGTATCACTCAGTCCCCCACGAGGCAGCTGGCTCACACTGTGAAACATAATCACGAACACATTCAAGTCAGTCATTAGAAGTAGAATTTGGAAAAACCCTCCATGCACTCAAAATGTCCAAGTCCGGAGGATCCCCTTAACCCAATCTCATTCCCTCTGCCCCAAACACTCCCTACTTTAGGCCCTCCAAGGTCTCACCTTTATATATATATATATATATATATATATA
>NC_043706.1:29218868-29220125 GCF_006229205.1 Suricata suricatta | reverse complement strand
ATATATATAAATTCTTATATATTTAATGTTTATTTTTGAGAGACAGAAAGAGAGAGTCAGAGAGAGAAAATGGGGGAGAGGCAAAGAGGGAGGGAGACAGAGTCTAAGCAGGCTCCAGGCTCTGCTCTGTCAGCACAGAGCCTGATGTGGGCCTCGAACTCACGAACTGTGAGATCATGACCAAAGCCAAAGTCAGGTGCTTCACCAACTGAGCCACCCAGGTGCCCAAAAGGTGTCACCATTAGAAGCCTTGAGAGACACATCAGAGCCCTGGGCATTGTCACAGCCACAGAACCAACAGGGTGTGGTCAGAGCCCCAGGAGATGAGACTAAGGGAGAAGCTATGGGGTGGGTGAGCTCCTGATGGGGTCCTGTCTACACCAGGGTCTCAGGGATCACTCCATCCACACTTACTTGCAGACTGAGTGTAGCTCCATCTTTTCCCCCTGTGAGAAGAAAACATCATGTCAAAGGCCAGGGAGAAGACTGGGCCATGAGGTCCTAAAGGAACCCCTGAAATTCTGAACTCCTAAGAAATTTCCAGGACTTTAACCCAGGGTAATATTATATAACATGAGGTAAAAGGACCTATGGAAACTAGATCAAACCCCCCTGGAGGTCTGTCCATGACTGCTGGAAATCAGGTCCCATCACCAGAAGCATCTAGGTGTACATTTTCTCTCTTTTTCAAGTGTGATTTTCCAAAGAGTATTAGCAAACAGGGGCCCAGCTGGGAAGCACAGGTACATGGATGGTGCCTCCCAGGACTGAGGCAAGACACTGGAAAATTACATATGGCTGATACTCCCCCTTCCCCCACCTCTCTCTCCTCAACCTTGTGCAAGAAAACTCAGGCCTCACCCCTTTCCATGGCAGAGCTGTTCCTCCTCCAGGTCACAGGTCCAGTGACCACAGCTGCAAGGACAGCCAGACCAGCAATGATTCCCATGATGGGCATGTGGGAGTAAGGCGGGGCTCTGGGACACAGAGGGAAGGTGACAGTTCTGACCCCCGGGCCTCAGCTCTGATCCCGCTGCAGGTCTACAGAATGCATGTGTTCTGTTGTCTGAGAACAGAACTCATCCTTCCTTCATCCCCCTCCTTACCCCATCTCAGGGTGACGGGCTCCAGCAGCCCCTCGTACTGCACAGGCATGTGTGTCTCTGCTTCTCTCCAGAAGGGACCACCACAGCCGCCCACTTCTGCAAGGTCCCATCCTCTGCAGGCCTGTTATCCACAGGTCCGTGTCCTGGGTCA
>NC_043706.1:29216943-29218768 GCF_006229205.1 Suricata suricatta | reverse complement strand
GACACCTGCTATGAAATTCTTTCAGAGATAACCCTCTCCATCTCCTTAGAGACTGGATCCGCTCAGTGTCCTGATGGAAGGATGGGTCCTCTGGGCGAGTGTCTCTCTGATACAGGATCCAAAAACCCAGGGGAACTCCTCACCCTCGGGATTCAAGGAGAGGGGCACTGAACACTTCCCGTCTTCCTCCCGTTTTGGTGGGGCAGCAGGAGGTTGAGCCCCAGCTCTAGGGGAGATGTGGAGGCCTGCCAGCCCCACATACCTTCTTCCCTCAAGGTTTCCTTCCCTTCCTCCAGGTACCTGATGACCCACCGCACGCACTCCCTCTGCAGGTAACACCCGGTAGTGCTCGGCTGCTCAGGCCGCCTCTCACCTGCGCGGATGATCTGAGCCGCTTCTTCCGCGTCCTTCCAGGATCGCAGGTCCTCCTTCAGGGCGCGGTAATCGGCGCCCTCGTAGGGGAACTGCTCACACCCGCGGACGAGGCTCTCACTGGACTCCAAGTTGCAGCCGGAAGTCCCTTGGAGGTCCCTGGTTCCCTCCCACTCTCTCGCCCTCCCGCGGGCAGCCTACCTACCCCTACCCCTCGCCCCCACTCCGCCCTGCAGCCCGCTAATCGCCTGGGTTGGTCAAAGACCTCAGAAACTGTATGGAAAATCCCAGTGAATACCCGCGAGCTCATCCGGGATTAGGGGGCAGGGAGGGTCTCCTGGCCTCGGGGTTAATCTCAGACCCAGGAACTCGGGGAGATCCCAACCGGTCCAAGGGGATTCAGGGACTGGTGACCTGGACCCGAGTTCGAGTCACTCACCGGACTGGCTCTGGTGATAGTAGTGGAGGGCATTGTGCAAGATCAGCCCGGAAGTCTGTGCGTGCACCTTGGTGATCTCCGTCTGCTTGTCCCAAACTGTGGTCCCTCCTGCTCCACTCACGGCGCCTACAGTTCAAACCTCCGTCTTGCAGCGTCGCCGTGGAGTCCCAGGAACTGTCTCGTCCACGTGGCTCGCCTCCTTGAGGCCGGGTCGGGACACTGCGGTGTGGAAACACCTCACGGAGTAGGAGCCTGTTTGCGCGGAGGGCCTGAGACCCCGCAGGACCCTACTCCAGGCTAGGCGCAGGGACCCAGGTGTGGAGGAGGCCTGGAGTGCAGGGGGAGGCAGACCGAGTGGGGAGAGCAGGGCGGAGTCGGAGAGGGACAGAAGAGTACAGGCTGGGAGGGGCCAGGGGGAAGTTGGGGTAGCAGACAGTTCCCTTCCCCAGTGGTCCAGCGTCCCCGCCAGTCTTTCCCCTTGCTCCTACCCATAAGAGTCCCTTTCCTTCTGACGTCGCACTCACTGGCCTAAATCAGGATCATGGCCAGGCCCCTGGCAGCATCAGAAGGAGGGTTCAAGGCCCCAGGATCCCCATCCTCAGGGTCTGGAGAATCAGGGGCCACATTGAACTGATCGTCTTCTCTAGAAACTAGACAGACAATCGCAGTATGAATAGCGGCCTCTTCATAAGTCCCAGGCAGGGGGGAACTGACACAGGCTGTGACAGGCAGAAGTGAAACCAGGGAACATAGGGACTCCCCAACACCAGGCTTCCTACCTTTGTGCCCTTGTGCCTTGGACCCTGAGAGCCACGCCCTCCAGGACCAGGGACTGTGCCCCACCCTTCTCCTCTTGCAGGGGGCTGTCTCTGTCACACTGTTTCCCCGAGTTCTGGTCCAGGGCCTTTCTGAAGAAACCGGGTAGAGACACCAGACTGGGCTCAGCCCTTTCTCCTCTCTTCTTCCCTTCCTGGAAACCCCTCCCTGACCTGGACTGACTGACTGACTGACTGA
>NC_043706.1:29204166-29216843 GCF_006229205.1 Suricata suricatta | reverse complement strand
GCTGGGATAGTAGGTGGAGAAACAATGGTTTTCTCTCTAGCCTGGGGGCACCAGCTAGAGATTCTCACAGCGGGCAGTTTGCTTTTTGTTAATAAACAAAATTCACCACTGAATGATCAAGACTCTAATGTGTCAAAATACTGACTTTACCCTTCCTAGATACATTTGTCCAAAGAGTCTTAGGCTTGCAATAACCAAAGTTGTAATTTTCACTTTCCCAAACCATGACTGAGGGTTTTTGCATTTTAAAATGATCTTCATTCTGTCCCAGCCAGTCCTGAACACAAAGCAGCACATAGAAGTACAGTTTGTTACTGTGTATGATCTGTACCCGGGCCTTGGTTTATCCAGGTGACAAAGTGACAGCTGGAGAGGCTGATGCCATTGAGGAAGATTTCTTTTCTTGTATTTCACGAGAGGTAGGGCATGGCACAACACACATGGCCATGTGGGGAAGCACCTAGGAGGGTCAGGGGGCAGAGGAGAGGAAGAAAGGATGGTGCAGAACCTTGATTGTGTTTTCCTTGAGAAAGGGAAAGAGGGGCTGGGGAAACACTTTAGAATTGACTAGTTGAATAACGTTATCAGTGGGCTCTGGGTGATAGGAGCTGTCTCTAGAAGTCTGCTAGCCGGCCCTGGGTCACTGGAGCAGAGGAATATTGCCTCCTGGAGTGTATGCACCTGACAGAGAGATGGTTCAGGGTATGGGATCTGGATTGTTTAGTTAGCAAAGGAGAGGCTTCCTCCTGGGCAAGCACTTAGCTGTCTCTAAGAATTGTCCGGCCAGGGGAGGGAGAGTGTCTCCCCAGTTATGGAGGCCACAAACGCCAGAGCATCAAGGATACAGAAAATATCCATCAGTACAGTATATTTCAACCAGCGTATGCAACCATGAATCCCTTCAAAGTTGCAGGTATTTAGTGCAGTGAAAACACCCTTCACCAGTGTTTGTGCACTGCCTATACTTATGAATGAAAACCTAAGGAGTATTTTATTGATGTATTATTGGTACTATTTTCTCCACCCTGATTAACATATGGAGATAACTGATTCTCAGGGAGCACCCACAGAATGTAGTAAATATGAGATGCAAAGAATATGTTGCTAAGCCCTGTAGATATTTATTAAAATCTGTATAACAACATATTTAAATCTGAGAAATCCAGTGCTTATCATTCTTTCTCTCTGATTCTTTTCTTCACCCGGCACCTGCAGCCCTTCTCTCTGTCTCTCCATCCCTCAGGCTCTCTCCTCCCCTTAGTCTCCACCACCCTCTCCCTCCTGGATTGTGACACTGGTGCCACCCCATCACCTGCCACTTGGAGCTCTTCTTCCCACAGGGGTCAGCGATCCTGCTAATGTGAGTCAGAAGGTGTCATTTCCTCACTGAAAATGCTCCAGTGATTCCATCTCATTCCTAGGAAACTTCTAGAATGTAGGGCCCATGAGCACAGGGGCTTTGGGCTATTTGGGCTTTGGGCTATTTTGCTGTCTCCCCAGCGTAGAAAGCCATTTCTGGTGCATAGTAAGCACTAAATTAATTGTTTTTAAATGAATGAATGAAATATGCTATCAGAATATAATTCCAGGGGTGCCCGGGTGGTTCCGTCCGTTAAGCATCTGACTTCAGCTCAGGTCATGAAGCCACAGTTTGTGAGTTCGAGCCCCATGTTGTGCTCGGTGCTGACTGGCAGAGCCTAGAGCCTGCTTCAGATTCCATGTCTCCCTATCTCTCTCTCTCTGTCCCTTCCCCATTCACACTCTGTATCTCTCTCTCTCTCTCTCTCAAAAAATAAGTAGATGTCAAAAATTTTTTAAAGAATTTAATTTCATCATACAAAACAATAAAATGAAAAATACATAAACAAAAATGAGGCAAGATTTTATTTCATTCAACTGTGTGCATGAAGTTTCGTGACTTCATTCCAGAGACAACACCATTATGCACACTGAGTCTGTGCAGTGGTTTTCTATTACTGGAGAACAAATTCCCACAAATAGTGACTTCCCATAGCACCCGTCCATGTGTCCCAGTTAAGCAGGTCAGCAGTCCGCTGTGACGCTGAGGGTTCTTTCCTGAGTGTCACAGGCAGTGTTTGCACTTAGAGCTCAACATCCCCTCCAACCCTGCACAGAGCTGTTGGCAGAATTCTGTTTCCTGGAGCTGGAGGATTGTGGTCCCCACTTCCTTGCAAGATGTCATGGGCTGCTGTTCTCAGTTCCTGGGGCCACCAGCACTGCTTACCCCGTCACCCCTTCCACTGTCAAGGCCTCCCTCCCACTGAGTCCTGCTCACTCTGCCAGGCCTTCACTCAGGAAGAACCCTGTCCTATTAAGGGCTCACCTGATGAGGTCAGGATTACCCACAATAACCCTCCTATTATAATTCAGCTGATATGACCTTTAACTGCATGTGCAAAGTCCCTTCACACCAGCACCTGGAATAGTGTTTGATCCAACAACTGGGAACATATGAACAACCTGAGGTCGGTTAGGGCAGCCATCTTGAAATCTGCCCAGGACAGCCCGGTTCTTCCTCTTTGTCTAATTGGATCACAGTCAGAGATAAAGTTCAAATATATAGATTGTTTGAAAGTTAATAATGTGCATTCTGTCCCTTAGATATAGATATTCTTCTTAAATCTTAATACCAAGTGATGATGTTTACCGTCTCATGATGGTTAATTCAGAGCCAATAGAAAGTAAAGTGGGAGAGTTCGTCCTGTTCTTTGGATCCTGTAGCAGTTATGTGCTGCTGCATCACAAGTTACCGGAGACTCAGTAGCTCAGAACAGCATGTATTTATTGTCTCTCACAGTTTCCCAGGGTCAGGACAGGAGAGGCTCACCTAGGTGCTGCTGGCTCAGGGCGTCTCTCAAGGTCACAGTCAAGCTGTCTGCCAGGACTGCACCATCTGATGTCCTGAGTGGGGCTGGGGGTTCATGTTGTAAAGAGATGATAACAACCACCAAGCGCTGAATAGAAGTGAAGCAAGATTTTATTTATGGCTGGGCCAAACCTGATCTCCCTGGTGTTAAGGAGCAGAGGATGGCCCCAAACAAAGGTGGCAGTGAATTTATATTGACTTTAGCAAGGCATCAAACATTATCATTTAGCTAACCAATTAAGTCTACAGCAATTTTAGGACACCCAGTCACATCTTTATAAACAGACAGTGATTCTGGCAAGACCCTATCAGTTTTAAAGTTCTTTGTCTTAAGAAGGTCTTGGAATGACCAATTATAGTTAGGCACTCCAGATTCTGTGAGATAGTGAATACGTGACTTCCTACACGTTCGCTGTGTCCGGTCAGCTTCAAAGAGGAGGTGGGAGTGCAGCAGTTTTACGATCTAGGTTGGCATTTGGAAAGCAAGCAAATTTACAGGCGAAGTTACCCTTCTGATAATTCCAACAAAGAGCCACGTAGTTAGAGCAGTGAACAGAAAGATACATTTGCAAAGCAGTTTACAGAAGCCAAAACAGCAAGTTAATGATTTTTAATTTTTACTCAGTTGGCTAACCCTACAACAGTTCACAGAAAACAAGGCTCCCTCATGTGGCTGTTGGAGGAAGCCTCCTTTTCTTCCCAGATGGTACTAAGAGGCCTTGGTTCTTTGTGGACTTTTCCATAAGGTGGCTAGTGACAATTAGGTGACTTCTTCTGGAGCAAGCATTCAGAGAGAGAAAGACAGAGAGAGAAAGAGAGAAAAACCCAGCTGGAAGCTGCCATGTGTTTTGCGTCCTGAAACCCAGGGTCACACACCATTACATCAGCCTTTTCTGCCAGTTAGAAGTGAATCGTTCAGTGCAGCCCCACCCAAGAGAAGGCCATTCAGATCCCCCTCTGGAAGGGAGGATGTCAAGGATTTAGGTTCATCCATTCATCCATTTTGGATTTTGTAAGTCAAACGCTTCTTTCACCCATTATTTTTATTAAATGCTTCAAATTTGTCTTTGGAAAGTAATAATGAGAAGTTTACAGAAATTGAACATTTATAATAAATTCAACATCTCCCAGTATGGTTTTCAATGAGATTTGGTAGAAGAGATTTATGCATCAACAAATTCTAAAAAACACTCTTACTATGTACTAAAAATTTTTAGGCAATTCTGTCTGTTGTCATTTCGATTCAAAATTTGCTGTTTCATCAGTGGTTATTCTCTTGTATGATTTCCAACTTAATTTACATTGAGCAACAATGTCCTATTCCATTCTGGGAATGTATTGAATCCAGTTGAAATGAGGTTAATGTGATCCATCAAATCCTTCACAAGATACAATTGCCTGCACACCATATGCAACATTGTAGCCAAAAATCAGTAGCGATGCCGGTGAACAAAAGGTCAACTGACCTATGTGTATCACTTTCTGTATCTTCTCTCCAACATGGTTCAGAATAATTGGCTGTGGTTTCGTTCTAATGCAGATAGTTCTTACGAAGTATCCTTGATATGAACTTTGCTATTTCATTTTAATTTCCTTAAAAAAATTAACCTGGAAGGGTTAACAAACTCCAGTTTGAAAAATGCCAGTTGAGAATGAACTGAGGGTTGAGGGGGAAGGGGGAGGGGGGAAAAGAGGTGGTGGTGATGGCGGAGGGCACTTAAGGGGAAGAGCACTGGGTGTTGCATGGAAAACAATTTGACAATAAAATATTATGGAGAAAAAAATGCCAGTTGAAAGAGTTCTGATACACTGAACCCCTGGGCATCTGCACTGGAACAAGAAACAGAAGGAATGAAGCCCCGGGAACCACTCCCCAATGTTCCACCCAGAGACCACCCTAACCAGGGAACTAGGACAATAGACAGTAGGAGATGAGGCAACAGAAAACTTTCCACTGTTTGTGAACCCTAGCAATAACAAGAAACTAGCAGAAGGGGGAAAAGAAATGTAACAGCTTTGTGTGAACTTGAGTCTTTGTAACAACTTTGTAACCTTGAGTCTTGAACAAACAAGACTAGCACATTGTCTTCCCAATCGGCTTCTGCACATGCTTACTTGCTTGTGGCTAAATTTGTTTCCCAGGCCTCTGCATCAGGTAACCACTCCGCTTTTACTGCGAAAGTTCTTGCTTCTGTGAAACCGCTTGCTCCCCCCTCCCCTTGTGCTGTGATTGGTCATTTCAAACTCATCAGAGACAAAAAACCCTAAAACCGATAGGTTCCCGCCAAAAGTAATATGTATGTGTAAAGATACTACTGGTTACTGTAACGTGCTATCACCTGTAATTGGCTGACTAATAAATGACGTGCTCGCAAAACCCTGAAAAACCCCATGCTCCAGCCCAATGGGGCGCTCCCTGGGTACTTCCACCATCCAGGAATAGTCGTTCGGCCGAACTGAAATAATCTGTAATAAAGCTCTCTGAAACTCTCTATCTGAACGTTGCCTGAGTGAGTTCCATCTCGGTGGGTTACAACACCCAGTCCCATCCCCCCGTTTAACCTCTGTCCTGAGATTACTGGTTATAATTCCTTTGACTTGTGCTAAAGATATTACAATAACTGTATATATTCCCCAGCCAAATATTGTTGGGGTTTTTTCTGCCTTTTTTAAAACCTTCCCATAAGTGAACACATGGCGCACCTATTCTTCTGTGACTCAAGTCATGTCTAGCTGAATTATCCCTAATGTGTGAGGTATAGTTCACTCAGTGTTACTGTTGTAAAGTTTTACATTTTGTGACTCACACTCTTTTGCCATTTTTCTATTTATGTTTATGTGATCATTCCAGTTATCCCCACAAACATTAGTGCATGTGTCTTGTGCAACACATGGGCCAGAGATCCTTCAGAGTGTACAATCAGGAGTAGGATTGCTGGACTGTACGCAGGATGTGCTGTGACCAGACCAGCTTCGCCCAGTGTAACCTTTCACCAAAATGTGCATATGTGTATGTTGTCGTTCCGATTGCTCTAAAGATGAAAGCTGAGAGGCAGCTCTTTCACTGAAGGGCAGGAAGTAAGTGTGACCGTCACTGCCTGGTTGCAGGACTGCTCAGTTCTGACCCTATTCATAACTTGATTTCCTTTACTTGTATTCCACGTACCTTGTTATTGTACGTGCAGCCTCTAAGTCCAGATATACTTTGTTTCTGCATCACTATTAATATTATTTTATTCTTTGGAATCTTTTATCATATATATTTAGAATCATCCATAATAAAGACAGAGGAAGGGAAGTGGGGGGCAGATGGACACAAAGAAAGACAAAACACAATAGAAAACAAAAGCAAGAACAAGAAGAGAAAAATTAAAAGCAGCGAGTACAGACAACATTTTCCAAGTGCAAGGAAAGAGTGCCTGGGTGACTCAGTTGGTTAGAAGTCTGACTTTGGCTGAGGCCGTGATATCCCGGTTCATGCATTTGAGCCCTGTGTCAGCCTCTATGCTGACTGCTCAGAGCCTGGAGCCTACTTAGATTTCTGTGTCTCCCTCTCTCACCTTTCCCCTGCTCACGCTCTCTCTATTTCTTAAAAATAAAAATAAACATTGAAAAAATCAAAGTGTAAGGAAATGAAAGAGATGTAGATAAAATAAATTTCAGAGAGATTTATTAGCCATCTATTGCCCTGTAACAGATGGCCTCCAAAGTTACTACAAAGACAAATGCACTGGAGCAGAGGCTGATGGGAGGAGCTGGACAAAGAGGAGGAATTTACGGATGGAATAAGGGTAGGTGGTTGGTTTACACATGGGAATGATTTTGTAGGTCCTCCAGGAAGCAGATGCCAAGACAAGACAGGGTTCATTCACCATAATGTTATCAGAGGAAACACCTGTCAGAGCATAGGAGAGGGAGACAGAAAATGCTGGAAGAGCCAGCAGACCAAGATGCCAGTCTGACCCCACATTATGGTCCCCAGGAATGCGGGGGACCAGCCCACGCACCCCAGTTGAATGGTCCCTGAGTAGGTGGTTGGTGTCGGTGTAATATCTATAGGAAAGAAGACAGACAATGTGAATGGTGGTAAAGCCACACTTTACTAAGAAAGTGAGTGTCTTTTATGCCATAGGGGATTACACATTTTTTTTTCTTTCTGTAATGATTACATAGTTTATGGTCCTTGAGAGAGTAAAAACATGCTCTGGGAAGGATAATTTTTTTTATCACAGAAGAGAGAACACCCGTGAGAACAGAAGTAAAAAAACAGGAATGAGGGAGTCTGTCTCTCAAATAATTTTCTTTTCTTCAAGGCCCTTTAGCAGCTATGTCTGGGTAAGACGCTTATCATTTAAGGAGTTAATTTTAGACAGAGGATTGTGTTTGCCCCAACAGCAGGCAATGAGCTGGGAACAGAAATAATGTAAAGGAAAGCTGGTGCCACTAACTGACCCAAGTTGATTCAAAACTTAAAGGTATATGCCTTTTTGCTTTTGTAAAGCAACGAGAAAATCATAGACAGGTTAAACAGAAGCCACATGTGCAGCCCAGGAGGCCAAATGTTGTTTCACAGTCTTTCTACTTGTTCTGCAACTTCCCAAATAGTTCTCCTGGGCCCCGGAGGCATAGCCATCAACGGTTGCTAACGGGAGGTTTTTTGGCCTACTGGGCCCCAACACAGAAAGGTGTGTTGCACTATCACAGACCAGCAGGCAACCTAAGTGAGGTGAGCAAGGCCTGAGGGGAGTCCTCAGCTACAGTCAGCCCTCAGAGAGCCCCCTGCCGCCCAGACACCGCCTGCCTTCCTGTCCCTTCTGTGACCTGTTACTGTGTGCCCCCAGCCCACGGGAAGCAGGACCTCTGCACAAACACTGCCATGGACTGCAGAGCACCGGTGTGGGGGCCCTTGTGGCTTACCTGGGAGTGTGACCCAAACCTTCCTCCCTGAGGGGTCTGGGCCCTGGGAAATGAAGACCTTTTCAGGCTGGGTTCCTGCCCTTTTCCTTTCACAGTTACAGTGGGGCAGGGGAGAGCCAGCAGGCACCCAAGTCTGTCACCTGAGTTCCCCCTGCATTCCTCTTATCCCAGTTGTGTAAGAGGAGCCCCACCCCCTCCTGGGGATCACAGTGGATTACTTCTGCCTGGAGAAGAACAGACTCCTCTCCTGGGCACATGGAGTCCAAACACCCTGGTGGCAGCCATAATGTGTATGAAGTTCAGTCAAACCTCACTCCTGGACCTCCAACCTGTCATGTAAAGTATTGCAGAAAAAAGAAGTATAATTTCTCCAGTAGGTGATTGGAAGCAATGGTATGTGGACTGATACCTGCTTCCATCCCTTTTCTTGGTTCCTGAACTCACATACTCTTTTTCCTGAGACAACAACACCATATAGAGATGTCTGATTCAGTAAATACACTGCCTGATGGAAAACGGCACCCATCCCTTCAGAGTATTCCCCAAAGCTGACAGCTATGCCTTAGAAAGTCATCCAGCATTCTATGTGGCCGACTAGACCTGGACCATCTGAAATGTGACGTGACTGGTGGATCCCATGGTCATGGCACATCCTGCACCTACTTCACTGGGAGGGGACACCCTACCACTTACTGTAGTAAGAGGAATTCTGAGCCCATCGATTAGGCATTTTGATAGCCCCTAGATAGTGTCACTGGCTCTGTGGGTAGGAAATGAGAGCCCACACATGGCATAGGTGTCTGTCCCTGTGAGGATGAGTCTCTGGCCCTTCCAAGGTGGAAGGGGCTCAATGCAGTCAACTTGTCACTTCATGGACAGTTGACCACCTCAAGAGATGGTGCTGGAGCAGGGCCCAGTGTTAGTCTCTCTTTCTGAAAGGTTGGACATTCAGAGGTAGCAGTAGACTAAATGGGAATCATTGCTGCTGGATCCATAGGTGGCTTTATCTCTGCCATGTGGTCACTCCATGCATGTGCCCATTCCACCAGTCCTGGGCTGACCAGTGATAAAGCTTTCTAAGGTCAAGTTTTCTGCGTAGTGTTGAGGTCATCTTTGGGAGTGGATGTTTGCTGGTAAGTTATTCAGGTTACAGAGCCGAGAGACCATTTCCATTTAGAATGAACTGCTGTGGACCTGGCTAATTGCTGACTTAGTGTGTTATATAGAACCTAGCACATAGGTCATTTTTAAAAGTTTATTTGTTTATTTTGAGCAGGGGTAGAGAGAGAGTGAGCAGGGGAGGGGCACAGAGAGAGGAAGAGAGAGAATCCCAAGCAGTCTCCATGATCAGCACTGAGACCACTATCTCACAAATTGTGAGATCATGGCCTAAGCCAAAATCTGTAGTCAGACACTTCTCAGACTGAGCTACCTGGTGCCCCTCATTTGGCCATTTTTAATCATGCGCCTGTTGGTGTCCCATAGACAGGCATTCTGTCTTCTCAGGACTTGAAACATACCACACATTAATTGTAAAAGGGAATCTACTACTTTTTGTGGATGGTATGGACTTACTATAACATCTGAGATGTCAGCATGTGATTCTCCTACTAGTACTTTCCTTTTGACTCACACTAAATTCTTTTCCACCATTGACACATCTACTTTCAAGAGGTCTGGTTGATGGTTCTGAATATAGCATGGCTGGATCTTTCTATCCTAATACCACTCAAAGCTAGCATCCTTCCAGGTCATCTAGAGCCAAACAGAACACCTCGATGTGAAATGTGTGCTGCTAAAACCCCATGTGTCTCCTGGGCCATGTCCTTCTTTCTTTGCAGTGAGAGATGCAACAGGTAAAATAGTCTGTGTCTTACTTTGGAGGGAATATCCCTGCATGCCTCCGACATCTAGATTCATACAATTTAATCTGGTGGCTATTCCCTGCATCTTTAAAAAAAATTCATTTACTTCATGGGTAACTGTTAAATACCTAGGAATAGACCTAACCAAAGATGTAAAAGACCTGTATGATGAACACTATAGAAAATTTCTAAAAGAAATTGAGGAATACACAAAGAAATGGAAAAATAATCCATGCTCATGGATTGGAAGAATAAATATTGTTAAAATGTCATTATTACCCAAATCAATCTACATATTCAATGCAATCCCAATCAAAATTGCACCAGTATTCTTCACAAAGCTAGAATAAACTGTCCTAAAATTTGTATGGAACCACAAAAGACCCAGAATAGCCAAAGTAATATTGAAGAAGTGTCCGGTCCCGCCCTGGCCAGCGGGGAGGTAAATCCTTGCAGGTCCATTCCTGAGGGAGGGAGAGAGAGTAGGGCAGGAAGGGGAGCACAGAGAGTGAGGCAAGACAAGAGATTTCTGATCAAGCCCGTTTATTGACAAGAATAATCGAATCTTTATAGGATTAGAAGCAGGAAACTGGCCCAGGTTGGTTGCCAGGTAACAGAGTCAAATGATTATAAGGAAAAGGGGAAGCCGAAACTGAAACTCCGAACACAGCATCAAAAGGAGGGCCCAGACTTTTGTCTGCAATACCGGGCAGGGGAAGATTAACGCTGCATAAGCCCGAATGCGGTTGGTCTTTTGTTCATTTTGGCTTTTCTCGTCTGGCCCAGTCTGACTGTCTCTGAATGCTGGACCAGGAAATGCACTCTCCTAGCCTCCAGATGTAAATCTTGTTTTTTTGGTCGCTCCCTGGAGAGCGATATATCCTTGCCTGAGGTGGCCAAAACTCGGCAGCTCCCAACAAAGAAGAAAACCAAAATGAGAGGCATCACAATCCCAAACTTTAACCTCTACTACAAAGATGTCATCATCAAGAGAGTATAGTCCTGGCACAAAAACAGACGCTGAGACCAATGGAATAGAATAAAGAACGTAGAAATGGACCCACAAAGTTATGGCAATTAATCTTTGACAAAGCAGGAAAGAGTATCCAATGGAAAAAAGACAGCCTCTTCAACAGGTGGTGCTGGACAGCAACATGTAGAAGAATGAAACTAGATCACTTTCTTACACCATACACAAAAATAAACTCAAGATGGATAAAGGATCTGAATGTGAGACAGGAAACCATCAAAACCCTAGAGAAGAAAGCAGGAAATAGCCTCCTTGACCTCAACCGCAGCAATTTCCTACTCGACACATCCCCAAAGGCAAAGGAATCAAGAGCAAAAATGAACTATTGGGACCTTATCAAGATAAAAAGCTTCTGCACTGCAAAGGAAACAATCAACAAAACTAACAGGCAACTGATGGAATGGGAAAAGACAGTTGCAAATGATATATCAGATAAAGGGCTAGTATCCAAAATCTACAAAGAACTCACTAAACTCCACAGCCGAAAAACAAGTAATCCACAGAAGAAATGGGCAGAAGACATAAACAGACACTTCTCCAAAGAGGACATCCAGATGGCCAACAGACACATGAAACAATGCTCAGCATCACTCATCATCAGGGAAATACAAATCAAAACCACACTGAGATACCACCTCATGCCGGTCACAGTGGCTAAAATGAGCAGATCAGGAGACTATAGATGCTGGCGAGGATGTGAATAAACGGGCACCCTCCTACACTGTTGGTGGAAATGTAAACTGGTACAGCTGCTCTGAAAAATAGTGTGGAGGTTCCTCAAAAAACTAACAATAGACCTTCCCTGTGACCCAGCAATAGCATTGCTAGGGATTTACCCAAGGGATACAGAAGTGCTGATGCATAGGAGCACATGTACCCCAATGTTCATAGCAGCACTGTCAACAATAGCCAAAACATGGAAAGAGCCTAAATGTCCATCACCTGATGAGTGGATCAAGAAGATGTGGTATATATACACAATGGAGTACTACATGGCAATGAGAAAGAATGAAATCTGGCCATTTGTAGCAATGTGGATGGACCTTGAGGGTGTCATGCTAAATGAAATAAGTCAGGCAGAGAAGGACAGATACCATATGATTTTACTCATATGTGTAACAGGAGAAACTTAACAGAGGAACAGGGAAGAGTGGAAGGGGAAAAAAATAGTTGAGGAGAGGGAGGGAGGCAAGTCATGAGAGACTCTTGAATGCTGAGAACAAGTTGAGGACTGATGGGGGTAGGGGAAAGGGGGTGATGGGCATGGAGGAGAGCACTTGTGGGAAAGTGTACTGGGTGTTATATGGAAACCAACTTTACAATAAAATACAAAAGAAAAAATTTAAAAATAAAATAATAAAAAAATAAAGTATCAGTATTAAAAATAAATGGCCGGTTTCAAGAACCAAAGAGCCAGCCTGTTTGTGGTCTTGAAGAACATCTAATGGACATTTAATTATTCTTAGAATGAAGAGTACAGCAACTCTATGAGGTTCTTCAAAATTTAAAAGACATTAAATACAGAATCATTCTTAGAGCTCTAAATGCCATTTAAATGACAAAAATGAGAATTTTAATTAGATGCTTCACAGGACCAAACTTATAAATCATAACTAGTTGGTCGGCTGGTGGTGCTCGTGCAGCTGTCGAGTCTGTCCTGTTGTGACCTCTGCCAGGCCAGGCCGGCCCCCCGCGCGTCACCGTCATGGCGGCCTCGCTCCTGCTGTGGCAGGACGGTGGGAGGCGCTGAAGACTGTGCTCCTAGATGCACCAGCGTTTCGAGGACTCGCTCCCTCCATGTCTCTCTCTGCGGAGTCAGGGAAGAGCAAAAAGGGACTGCCACCGACTCCCAAGAAGCAAAGTCCACCAAAAACAGAAAAAAAGGAGCCTTCTGACACACGAGGAAGAGAAGTTAACCTGGCTGATATTCCCCAGCCCTTTCGGAGTGAGGAAACTGACGGGGGAATCAGACAAAATC
>NC_043706.1:29201678-29204066 GCF_006229205.1 Suricata suricatta | reverse complement strand
GGGCTTTGTAATCTGTATTTTTTCTGTGAATTTTTTTAAACATCAAAATGAGTATTGTGTGAAATTTTAATTCTTTAGAATCAAATTCTGTAAAAATTTTGCCAACTGCTTTTGCATATCAAAAACAAATTTATAAATATTTTTAAAACATCTCAAGGCACATGGGTGGCTCAGTCAATTAGGCGTTTGACACTTGATTTCAGCTTAGGTCCTGGTCTCACAGTTCATGAATTCGAGCCACACATCAAGCTCGGTGCTGACAGTACACAGCTTGCTTGGGATTCTCTCTCTCCCTCTCTCTCTGCCCCTCCCCTGCTTGCTCTCTCTCTTTCTCTCTCAAAATAAATAAACTTCAAAAATATTCTTAAAACATCTCAATGTACTAAGTCTTATCCAGATATACAATGTGATATTTGTTCAATAAAAAGCTGTATATCTAAAACAATTTAAGAACTCACAATATACTATAAATAAATAAACTATTGAAAATGTGCAAGATGACTAGAGATGACTTGGTCCCTGTTGTATACGGATAAAGGTTTAAATGATTATCATTTTGTAAAATACATTGAGTTTTCTGTATTCCTTGGTTATCATACATTGTCTCCTCTAAAAAATAATGTTACGTATTAATTTTTATGCCACCAATCAATTTACCAACTAGTTACCTTGTAAACGAGAAGTCACGATATTGCTGAACTTTAACTAGTTATGATTTATTTTTTTTTATTCCAAGTAAGTTTTAATAACTTTACTTTCTTATAGGTAACAATCAACAAGCTTAAAACTCATGAAAAATCATTAAATCATCTACATATTCTTTTTCTCATATTTCATTAATACAATAAGCCATGTAAATAATACTGAAGTAGATTTACTGGGGAAATACATATATCACTCTGACACCTTTTATTAAGAAGGAATAAAAGCATAAATGATTTGGAACTTGGGCAGCATGGTACAAGTGTAAGAATGAGTCATTTGTAGAAGTGAAATCTTTACCAATGTTATTTTTACTATAAGACATGCTAAGAATATCCTAAACAATAGACAGAAATATTTTGCTGTTTAAAGTTTGTAAACAATCATGAAGGAACTGTTCAGCTTTGTGTGTTTATCTGATGAAAACAGCTAAATGTATACTCCCCATACTTCCTGTTTGCATATTTAAGAATACCGCAAACAGTTACTGTAATATACCTTTTGTACGTAATTGCCCATAAATGCAGCTTGGCTGGAAGAGCACACCTGGACCTGATTGCTCAACATTTCAGGTGTAGTGATATCACCCTGGCTAGAGAACAGGGACTCGAAAGCAGTCTCCATCTAAGGGGCAAAGTCTTCATGCCAGTGTTACATACAGAAAGCTTCACCACAAAATCCCACTGTTATCTTTATGGGATAAAAAATTGTATGGGGTGTCATACTCCCATCCCCCTAATTCCATACATTATTTTCATACATTTTCCTTAATGATCCATTTGCTTTAGTATTTTCAGGAAACTGAAATGGAATGTCAGTTTTGTCATTTTCTCTTTTTGCCATTTCAGTAAGTCACCTGTCTTTCCTTACACACACACACACACACACTCACACACCCACATTCATTTGTGCAGCAGCTCACATATATGTTCCAATGGATCCCAACCTTTGCTGTCCACTTTGTCAGAGGTCTAGTGCATTATTCAGTAACAACACCTGAGAAAACTAATAGACTCACGCTGTTGAATAAAGCTATAGACTATTTTTGACATAATTAGATGCAAGTTCTCTGGAAATTCAGAAAGTCTGAAACCATCTCTTTTTGCTGTACCCTACTGGCTGCAACTATACTATTTTTAAATGAATTATTATGAAGCTGTATCACTTCACTCTGGAGAGTTTGTCCTGATTTCCTTGGAAAGAAGTAAGAAGAAAGGTAAGATATAGATGTGGTTGATGAAAGTATGGTGACCTGTCCTGGCCAAATGAACATTCAAGACTTTTCTCCCTTCCATGAACTGAGCTTTTCATTTGCTATCAGATCAATGAAGAAGCAGTTTAAGTCGTCAATCTGTACTTGCTCAGTGATCATTATTTTTATGTTTATTTAAACACCCACAAGTATATTAATTCAGCAGCATTATATCACATTCATATACACTAGTCCATGTGACCCAGCCACTGACTCACAGCTTTGTTTGTAAATGCACCACACATTATTGCTCCAGTACTACCTGTATTTGCTCAGCAATGTAACAGGGCAGCTAAAACCATTTGCATGTCATGTACGGGGAGCGTCTGCTCTGCAGTAGTTGGTGTGGTCCACATCTTCAGTGAACCATTTATGCTTTCCATTCTTTTCTTGTGTCAAGGCTAAAATTACTTCTACTTTACATTAAAAAAAAA
>NC_043706.1:29196433-29201578 GCF_006229205.1 Suricata suricatta | reverse complement strand
TCCGATATGAGCTGGGGAGCTATTTTGTCTGGTTGTCTATATAGATCCATTTAGAGGTGGTTACAGCCCCTTGGGAGGAACAGCAGTGGCCCCTTTCGGTCTGGGTATAACTTGGGGAATAGTCCTCGGAGAGGAGTAAGATGGGGGCGGGTTCAGCTCCTAGCACCGTGAGCCGGGCGGTATGGTCTGCTTTATTATTGCCGTGGGCCACCTCCGTAGTTCGAGGCTGGTGTCCTTTACAGTGGACAATGGCTGCCTCCTGAGGAGTTTTAGGGCCTCTAGGAGTTTTGCTATGTGGGGCCCATTAATGATAGGAGTTCCTTTGGTAGTGAGAAAGCCTCTCTCTTTCCAGAGCACGGAATGGGTGTGTGCAATCAAAAAGGTATACTTGGAATCAGTGTATATAGTGACCCGTTTATCGTTTGAGAGCTGAAGGGCCCTTGTGAGTGCAATAAGCTCCGCCTTCTGAGAGGACTTCCCCAGCGGGAGCGGGGCTGTCTCGAAGACTGTGTCAGTCGAGACTGCAGTATACGCTGCCCTTTGGTGTCCCCATTTGTCTAGTAAAGAACTGCCATCTAAGAAAAGGACAAGGTCGGGATCAGATAAGGGTTGATCTTTCAGATTAGAAGAGGGTTGAGAGAAGGGATCAACAAGTTCCAGACAGGAGTGAGCCAGAGGCTTGGCTGAATGAGAGGGAGCTAGGGGAAAAAGGGAAGCCAGATTGAGTCGGGGTGATAGTTGAAGGGAAATGTGAGGATTTTCAATGAAAAGGAGGTGAAAAAGTTGTAAGCAAGAGAGAGTGAGATTGGCCAAAGACTTGTGTGTCAGGAGATCTGAAAGTCGGTGTGGGGAGTAGACGGTTAAGGGATGCTGGAGGGTTAGCTTAAGAGCCTCCTTTGTCAGAGTGGCTGCTGCAGCCAGAGCTCAGAGGCAGGTTTGCCATCCCCGGATAGTGGGGTCTAGCTGTTTGGAGAGGTAGGCCACTGCTTGAAGTTGGGGTCCGCAAGCCTGTGCCCAGAGGCCAGTTGCGATGCCTTGTCGTTCATCGGTATATAGGAAGAAAGGTTTGGTAACATCGGGGAGGGCAAGAACAGGACGGGCAGTGAGAGCTTTAACGAGTTGGGAAAAAGAGCGTCTAATCAGGCTGGGCTCCAAGAGGGGGCCTTGGGGAGTTTCTTTGGCTGCTTTGTACAGGGGAGATGCCAGAATGGCAAAATTAGGAATCCAGTGTCAGAAGAAGCCCACCAGCCCCCAAAATGAAAGAATTTCGTCAGCCGATGTGGGAGGAGTAAGGCCTTCTAAGGCTTGGATCAGATCTGATGTGAGGGTTTTGGAGGTAGGAGTAAGAGAGATCCCCAGGAAGATGACTGTGGTTTGGCCAATTTGAGCCTTAGTGGGTGACACCCAGTATCCTAGGCGTGACAGGTGATTTAAGAGGAAGATAGTATAGGTTCAGGTAGTTTCCAAGGAGGTTCCTCAAAGGAGGAGGTCATCTACATACTGAAGAAGGGTGCTTTGGCCTGGAAGATGGCAGTCATGGAGATCTTCGGCTAAGGCCTGACCAAATAAATGGGGACTGTCTCTGAAGCCTTGGGGGAGGACTGTCCAGGTAAGTTGTTGGGTATGGGAGGTAGCAGGATCCTCCCATGTAAAGGCAAAAAGAAAATAGGAATCAGGGTGCAAGGGGGTGGTAAAAAAAAAAAAGGCGTCCTTCAAGTCTAATACTGTGAAACAAGTAGTTGTTGGAGGAATTCGGGAAAGGAGGGTATATGGGTTGGGGACCACAGGGTGGATTGGGATCACAGCATTATTGATTATTCGGAGGTCTTGCACTAGGCAATAGGCACCAGAAGGTTTGTGGATAGGTAAGATAGGAGTGTTTCAGGGTGAATTGCACGGGATAAGGAGGCCTTATGATAGGAGGCAGTCGATTATAGGTTTGCGAGAGTATGTGAGATGGAATATTGGGGTCGCAAAGGAAAGGAAGAGGGGTTTTTGAGCTTGATGAGTACTGGCGTGTGATCGGTGGCTATTATAGGTGGTAATAGAGGTGTCTATGTGTCCTAGACATAGGGATCAACTGGGAGGTCTGGCATTGGTGAGGGAGAGTGGGGATTGGGGCAGACAGCTAGGAGAAAGTGAGTTGAGGAGGTGGAAGGGGTAGTTAGGTGGATAGAAGCTCCTAGTTTATGGAGAATATCCCTGCCCAGGAAGGGAACTGGACAGGAGGGTACAACTAAAAAGGAATGTGAGAAATGGAAACTATCCAGGCAGCAGGTGAGAGGTGGTGTACACAGTGGAGTAGAGGGGGAGCCATCAATGCCCATGACTCTAATGGTGGACTGTCTGGTTGTCCCTGCATAGGTGGATAGAACAGAATAGATAGCCCCCGTGTCCAGCAAAAAGGAGATGGACTTACCCGTTACCTGAAGTTTTACCCTGGGCTCAGCGTGGGTGACTGGGGTGACTGAGTTCGGGCCTCGTCATTCGTCCTCCTCGGTCCCCAGGAGCTGGAATGCGGTGTCCAGTCTGGAGGGAGTCTCGCCCCATGGAGGTGTTGAGAGTCTACCGTTCCCTGCGTTAGGACAGTCAGACTTCCAATTTTATAACACAGGGGACAGGGTTTATTGGGCTTCCTGGGGCTTGGACATTGACGAGACCAGTGGCCTTCCAGGCCACATTTGAAACATGGTCCAGGAGGGGGTCGCAGTTCCCCATTCTTATGAGGTTTATTGGCTGGTCTCAGGGCTGCCACCAGGGCTTGGGTCTGTAATTGAACCTTTTGCTGCAAGTGGGCTTGCCTCCTCTGCTCTATGGCTTCTTCCCTACCATTAAAGACCTTAAAGGCTATTCTTACCAGATCCGAAATGGGCGTCTGGGGTCCATCCTCAGCCCTTTTTAGCTTTTTATGGATATCTGGCACTGACTGGGAAATAAAGTAAGTGGCAAGGACGGTGGCCCCAGCTGGAGAGGTGGGGTCAAGTCTGGTATATTGTATAAGGGTTTCAGTCAATCGATTCAGAAAAGTGGCTGGGTTCTCATTGGGCTCCTGAATGATTTCTTGGAGTTTATTGAAATTAACAGACTTATTTGGGGCTGCTTGCATGCCTGTTAGCAAGAATTGGATCATCTGATCCCGTGGCCTATGGCCAGTTCCCTGTTGTTGGTAATTCCAATTAGGGTCAGCTGCTGGTACGGCTTCCGCCCCAACAGGCATTGTGGGATCAGTAATATGGACTTGGTCTGCATGTTTGCGAGCAGCTGCCTGGATTCGTTCCCTTTCCTCTGAGGTTAGGATTACATGGATATCGTACCAGGTGAGATCATATGCCTGGGCCAAATATTGGAATTCCTTGACGAATCATGAGTGGTTCACAGACAATGACCTCAAGCACTTTTTTATGGCCAACAGGTCTGGTAGTGAAAAGGGTACGTGAATTTTAACAACCCCCTCTGTGCCTGCTACTTTCTAGAGTTATGGTAGGACAGCTGCCATGGGGGCATTTCCTGGCTGTTGGTGAGCGCAAGTTTGAGTGGCGATAGGGGCTGCTGCAGAAGGAGATGGTACTGGAGGAGAGGCAGCGAAGGGGGGCGGGTACTGGGTACCAGAGGAGCAGCGGGGAGGAGCCATAAGATCATCCAAGAGGTCGGAGATCAGGGAGGAGGGAAGTGGGGATTCAAGCGGGGGGGAGGGGGGCTGGGAAGTGCGGGCTAAGAGCATGAGGGCAGTAAGACAGGAACAGAGTTTAGGATGGCAATGCAGATCCAAAAAAGCCATAATGTAAGAAATCTCTGCCCATTTGCCCTGCCTCCAGCAGAAATTATCTAGGTCGGTGAAAATTTGGAAATCAAGGGACCCCTCAGGGGGCCATTGAGATTGATTGTCCAATTTATAGAGGGGCCACACAGTAGTGCAGAGACGGACTTGGCGGTTGCAGCGGAGGTCATTAGCATAGCCAAGGAGTCAGAAGATTTTCAGGAGACATTATAAGGGCGTGAGTATATGTTCTGGTTTCGATTTGCTGTTCCCCATTCTAAAGCCTCGGAGAATCAAAGGACAACGAAGGGTGTCCCCTATATTGTTCCTTTGATCCAGAAAAGTCCTGGGGCGATCAGAGATGTCTCTCTGGTCTGGACGGATGGATGGACGGAGGCGTCTGAGCTGTAGGGTGTCCCCCACAACCGAGAAGCCAGAGAAACGGAGGGGATTCTGACGCACATGCGATTACGGACAGGATCCCTGGAAAGACTTAGATTTTAGGGAACTTACTCAATTGGCTGCTGAACTCTGCAGGAGGGCCTCAGCCCGGTAGGGGAAGTTTTCCATTGTTTTCCTTTTGGCACCAAGGCGAGGTCTGATCAGATCAAAGGAGAGCGCCCTGCAAGAGGGCTCTTATCTCCTTTGTTAGGGAAATTTGTACAGGCAGAAAGCAAGTAACAGGACAGGGAGATGAGAAAATTAGGAAAATATTCGCTGTGCCCGCCTGGCTGCAAGCCTGGCCACTCTCCTCATGGAGAATTAGGTGCCTCTTGGCTTTGGCAGGATGGTATAAACCCCTGACATGGATCAGGACCAGGTCCTGATTCTGCCCTCAGTCATGCAAGGCCACCACGGAACTGCAGGTTTGGGCTCACTCAAACTCTGTAGGATCTAGTCCAGTGGAACTACAGAGACAATCACACACACACACACACACACACACACACACACACACACACACGCACCCACAGAGAGTCCACTCAAGAGAGGAGCAGCTCCCTGCACGAAGCTGGGGACTCAGCACTCCTCTCCTGGGTTTCGGCACCAGATGTAAGATTTAATTGATGGAGGCAGAGGCGAGAGGAAAGATAGAGACCAAGTTATGGAGCCAAGAGAGCCTTTATTGAAGTCTGCAATTCCCGGGCGAAGTTCCGTGACTCCAGAGTGGGGAGTCAGGGAAGTCGCACCTGGTATGGGAGAGCAAGGTGTTTTATGGGTGCAAAAGTTCCGGGTTTGACCTCAGGTGGACAGATAGGCAAGTAAGGGCATCTTTGGACTGTGGCAGGATAGGATTGGCTGTTTGCTTAGGTGGGGGGGTGCTGGAATTCCAGTGGTAAGACTTTCCTGTTTGAGACATTCCAGATTGGAGAGTGGGGGTCGTTGGT
>NC_043706.1:29190583-29196333 GCF_006229205.1 Suricata suricatta | reverse complement strand
AATCAAGTGTCAAACGCCTAATTGACTGAGCCACCCATGTGCCTTGAGATGTTTTAAAAATATTTATAAATTTGTTTTTGATATGCAAAAGCAGTTGGCAAAATTTTTACAGAATTTGATTCTAAAGAATTAAAATTTCACACAATACTCATTTTGATGTTTAAAAAAATTCACAGAAAAAATACAGATTACAAAGCCCAAGAGTGTGGTACTGTTATTTCCAGTTTCTAGCTCTAGAAATTTAAAACCTCCATTAAGTGTGGTAGCGGTTCATTACCTGTACACTTATGAAGGCAGCTCACATGTTTTGCAGACAAAACCTTCAGGCTTCATGTTATTTACCAAAGAATTCAGGGCAGCAACAAAAGAAAACCCAGTAGGCAAATTTATAGACTAACTTGCAAATTGACCAGTTTCTGTGACTCAAACTGTTTCAACCTTCAAGATACTGTCCCTAAAGTTCCATATCACTGTGACCCTCCCCTCCTACCCACAGAGGCTCCACGGGTCTTCGACAAGACTCAAACAATGTGAGGTCATGTGAAAAGTCACCAACTTCATCTTCAGTCCCATGAATTATGAATACTGGAGAGGTAATCTTATAGACTTTGTCAATGTTTGAGAATGCATCCAGACAGTGGGTCTTCATGGTATCAGGAAAAGCGACAGTCATTCCCGAGGTCAAAGGAGAATGGAGAATAAGGGCCACACGCTTACACCACGCAGCAAGATCCACAGGTGGTACTGACCCTCACTGAATTGGCCATACAGAATCACGCTTTCAGGCAGTATCCATATCTCGTCCTAAGAGCAACCAAGCAGCTTCTATATCTTCGCAGAGGTTCTTGTCTGATGGTTTCCCAGAACTTGTGCCATCCCAGAATAATCCTATGAGAAATATTCCAATTACTCCGTGACCCCAGTCCTCTGTAAAGCTGCTCATATGACCAAGATCAACAGCACTTCCATGTGTAAAGTGTAAAGTGTACTTGACATTGGGTGAACAAGCAAAAACATGCAGACAATTCTGTTGCCTTTACTGGCTCTAGTCATGAAACACTAATAGCATCTCTTTGTCCGAAAGAGTGCTGCCAGTCTGCTGCTTGTGATCGGTGTTTAGTCTAGAGGCTTCCAGGTTCATCACACATTTGCGTAAATTGGATCATTAGCATTAGCAAAAATGCTAATTTTGAATCCACTTTCCTGGGGAAGGCAGACAGCAGAAGAGGCCACACAGTTCACTAAAGGAGAGATTATGCTTCTGCAACTGAGGAGTCAGGAGGAAAGGGCCAGGAGGGAGCGTCTGCCCATGTGCAGTCATCCACAAGGTGCCACCCACACTGCAGCCTCTGCCACCACCCCTTCTTCTGGCACAGCAGTCACCCCTCAGAAGCAGCCAGGTCTTTCTTTACCCTACTTTCCTTCTCTGCTCCTCCTCAGCCTCCACTGCGGGGCTGACTCTGGTGGGAGGAACGCGGACAGGGAACCGAGGAGTGAGCAGAACCCTCACTAAGGCTGGAGTTGGTTACTGAATTCAATATTTTTAAATAGTTCACTTGTGATTTCTTTTAGCCCATTGGGAAAGAGTCTGTTTAACTTCCTCCAATTTGTTTATTTTCCAATTTTTCTTTGGTCTTGATTTCTAAGTGCATCCCATTGTAATTAGATAAGATTGTTTGTCTGATATCTCCTTTCCAATATTGTTGAGTCGTAATTTGTGGTGTAACATATGGTGTATCTTGGACAATGTCCCATGTGCGCTGGAGAAGAACGTGTGTTCTGTTATTTGTGGGTGGAGTGCTGTGTACATGTGTGTCAGATCTAGCTGGGTTCTTATGGTGCTCCAGCCCTGGGTTACTTTACTGTCCGTCAGCTGGGTGCTCTCTCTCCAGCTCTGGGAATGGGAGAGTGACTTCTCCAGCTACTATTGCGGGTCTCTACTTCTCCCTTTCCTTCTATCAAGTTTTAATTCATAGATTTTGTTGATCTAGCATTCATGCTACAAGTTTACAATTGTCTTCTTGCCCTATTGAAACTTTTCTTAATATTGGTTTCATATCAGTAGAAAATACTCCAGTACTATCTTGGTTACTGTGTGCAGGGGATTCCTTTTCCTTCTTTTCACTGTCAAACTACTTGTGTTTCTGGATAAAGTGACTCTTTTTTCAACAACATAGAGTTATATCTTCTTTCTGTCATTGTTCTGCCAGCCTCTAGCATTGGTTGGGGTATTTAATTTATTTACATTCAAAGTAATAAGGAGGGACATGTCTCTGTTATTTGGCTATTTTCTATATGCCTTATAATTATGTTGTCCCTCATTTCCTGAGTTGCCATTTTAGTTTTTGTTTAATATTTTAGTGAAATGGCTTAATACCCTCTCATTTCCTTTTGTGTATATTACTGTATAGACATTTTGTGTTTTTCATGGGGATCACATTACACATCCTAAAAGTATAGCCGTCTCATGTGTATTTCTACAAGATTACCATCAATAATAGACAAATCTCATTTTATACAGCTCCATCACAGTGGTAATGTCAGAACATTACATCTTTGTACATTAACCCGAAACATAGAATGATAATTGTTTTCATATATTTGTCTATGAAAGCAAGTCAAAACCAAAAAGTGGAGTTATAAGTCAAAGTTATAATAGTGGCTTTTAAGGTTGTTTCTTTTTAAATGTATCAGTCATTTAAATCATGTAGAAAACAAACACTGGACTTACAAACCAAAGTGACACTTATACTACATTTATAATTGCCCATTTATTTACCTTCACTGAGATCAGTATTTCTTCACACAGCTCTGTGACTCCGATGTCCTCTCTTCCTGAAGGATTCCCTTTAGCAGACCCTGCAGGGCAAGTGTAGTGACTTTGTTTACCAGAAAATGTCTTCATTTGTCCCTCATGCTGAAGACCCATTTTGCAGATATAGGATTCCTGATTGAATATTCTTCTTATAACACATGGAATATCAGCCCACTGCCTTCTGGTCTCTGGGTTTCTGATGACAAATCTAACTTTTCAAGGAACCCTTGAACACGATGAGTCACTTCTCTCATAGTGCTTTCAAGACTCTGTCTTTGGTTTTCAACAAGTTCATTATAATGTGTCTTGGTGTGGATGTCTTTGCATTCATCCTAACTGCAATTTGTCATTCTTCTTGGATGTTTATATTCATGTTTTTCATCAATTTGGATCAAGTTTTCTGCTATTATTTCTTCAAATAATCTCTCTTACTTTATTCTCTGTCTTCTGTCTGGGACTCCCACAATGCATATGTCAACCCCCTTTCTGGTATCTCAGTGTTCCCTTAGCCTATGTTCACTTATCTTCAGTGTTGTTCATTGGTTCCTTAGACTAGATAATTTCAGTTTTCCTATCTTCAAGCTCAGTGATTCTTTGTTCTGTTTACTGTAATCTGCTCTTCAATACCTCAGGTAAAAATTTTCATTTCAGTTATGGTACATATCACACTGGATTTTCTGTCTTTTCATGTTTAGTATCTCTTTGTTGATATTTTATTTTATTCATAGCTCAGTGTCTTCACTTTTGGTGTCTTCCTTTAATGCTTTGAGCAGGTTACAATTAACTTAATGTATTTATCTAAGTGTGTCTGGGTGGGTCAGTCGGTTAAGAATCTGGCTCAGCTCAGCTCATGATCTCATGGTTTGTGGGTTCAAGTCCTGTGTTGGGCTTTGTGCTGACAGCTCAGAACCTGGAGTTAGCTTCAGATTCTGTATCTCTCTCTCTCTCTCTCTCTCTCTCTCTCTCTGCCTATTCCCTGCACACAGTCTGTTTCTCTCTGTCTCTCAACAATAAATGAACATTTAAAACTCTTAAAAAACAAGTAAAGTACTTGTGTCATAAGGCCACGTTCTGATCTTTCACAGGGATATTATCTGGGTTTTGTTTGTTTGTTTGAATGAATCATATTTTCTTGTTTCTTTGGATACTTTGTGTGTTAGTGTTGAAAACTGGTTATCTCAATCTTAACATTGGTAACTCTGAAAACCAGATTCTTCCCAGCAGCAGGTTTGTTTTTGCTTTGATTTTGATCATGGTACTCCCTGTGCCAGAAATCAGCCATAGGTGTACATTTGAGCTCTGCTTATGTCATTTTTCAGCCTATGCCTTTTCCTGAGCATGTGTGCATGCTAACTTTCTACATCCCTGTCCTCCCCCTCCACCAGTGATGTCCAGTGAGAATCCATGAGTGGAGTGGCAATTCCCCGTTGTGGCCAAGGGCTGACAACAAAAGCCTTTTTACCTGTTTATCCAAGACCTCCTCAGGGTCTCCTTGGGCTACTACACCAGCACAGGGCTCAACATACAAGGTCCATGCCTGTTTCGATCAGGTTTGGCTTGTAAATTTTTTCCCCAAATTTATACTGACCCTGATGTTTCCTCCTCATTGAATAACCATGGACTCTGGACTTACAGAAAAAAGATCTCTAGGCCATTGAAGTTGGTTCTCAGATCTGTAGCCAGACCCCCAATCATGCTGGATGCTCCAGTACACACTGGCACTTTCCACGGAGAGGACCTCGGACCTAGGAGTCCCTGTCACTTGTTCTTGCTGCTGCCTCTGATGCTGGAGGCTGGGATACTGGCTCTTTCCTGCAGTGATGCAAATGCCATAATCTTCTCAGCTGACCACTTCAAGTCCCACTGTCTGCTACCCAGAACCCTAGAGTCTGCAGCTCTGGTATCCATGCTCCAATCTCATTTCTACCCTGAGGGCTGACCAAGGGGCAGCCAGCCAGAAGCTCCCAAAGGCCTCAATCCCTGTAGCTGAGTCATGACCTACAACAGGAAAAGCCCCTTTCTGTGTCCTAAACATCTCATGCACATCTAGTGGTTAGGTGCTGCCTGCCTACAGTTCCCAATGTGATTGAAGTGTGAGTGCAGGAGGCACTGTGCATAGTCCTGCTTGCTTTCTCAGGCAACCAAGACCAGCAGCTGGGCACTAAACTCATGTAGGAACATGTGCAGATGCATGCATGCGTGTGCAGGACCCACTGCACCAAACACCTCTACACTTTCTTCTTTCTAGTCTCCACATAAATTTTAAGGAATTCTGGTCACAGTATTCATTCCTTCATTCCTTCTTTCCTTGCTTCCTTCATATTTCCAAGTATATTAAGTGAACACCTCTGTGCAAATCTCTGTGTCAGGCCTGGCAATCATTTAATGAAACAGACAGAAAATATAATCTCCTAATACTTCCAATCTTATGGGAAAGACAGGCATTAAATGAAGCATGATAATAGTGTTATTATATGGTACATATTCCTTTGACCTATTGCTAGGTAACAAACATCTACAAATAAAACAACCACCTGTTAGGGACAGCTGAGTGGCTCAGTTAGTTGAGCATCAGACTCTTGATTTCAGCTCAGGTCATTGTAAGGTTTAATAGATGGAGGCAGAGGTGAGAGGAAAGAGAGAGACCAAGGTATGGAGCCAAGAGAGCCTTTACTGAAGTCTGCAATTCCCGGGCGAGGTTCCGTGACTCCAGAGTGGGGAGTCAGGGAAGTCGCGCCTGGTATGGGAGAGCAAGGTGTTTTATGGGTGCAAAAGTTCCGGGTTTGACCTCAGGTGGACAGATAGGCAAGTAAGGGCATCTTTGGACTGTGGCAGGATAGGATTGGCTGTTTGCTTAGGTGGGGGGGTGCTGGAATTCCAGTGGTAAGACTTTCCTGTTTGAGACATTCCAGATTGGAGAGTGGGGGTCGTTGGT
>NC_043706.1:29187840-29190483 GCF_006229205.1 Suricata suricatta | reverse complement strand
TGGCAGGATAGGATTGGCTGTTTGCTTAGGTGGGGGGGTGCTGGAATTCCAGTGGTAAGACTTTCCTGTTTGAGACATTCCAGATTGGAGAGTGGGGGTCGTTGGTCCCTGGTGGTGCCTGGAGCTATTATCTGACCCGCAATAAAATGGCCGCTGGTGCTTTTCAAATGGCTCGGGTCATCCCAGGTCTGCAGGTGGGGGCTGTCATGGCATGCAGCTCTCCACAGCAAAGTGGCCCCTCAGTCGCCCTCCCATGGCAACTCTTACATTCCGACCTTTTTTGGTGTTATGGGGTTCTGGCTACTTCCTGCTGAGAAGGGGGCGTTGTGATGATCGAGGTCTGTGGTCGGAATGGGAGAGTACTGATGGACGAGCAAGTGGGAAGCAGCTCAGTTGGTGAGTCTTGTCACCTGTTCCTGTAAAAAATTGGAAAAACAGTGGAACAGGCAGGGCCCCAGTAGGGCTATAAGAAGTAAGCAGGCCAAAGGGCCCAGTAGTGGCAGAATCCAGGGTAAAATGAGTCTCAGAAAAGAGGAGGCTGTAATCTCCATCTGGATCTGTTGTTTTTGAATTCATTCCTTAAGATCCCGAACCTTGTCCACTACTATTCCTGATTGGTTAACAAAGTAGCAGCATTCTTCCCCAAGCATTTGGCATAACCCACCCGCTCCCCCCCCCCCAGCGGCGGTTAATATATGTAAGGCTCTGCGATTTTGCAGCACTATGGCCGCAAGGGAATTTATTTGGTTTTGTAGGGTCAGTAGGGAATCTGAAACTTTGTCCATGTCCTCATTCAATTTTCTTGAGAAGGATTGATAAAAGTGAGTGGAAGTAGCAACTCCTGCTATGCTCATGCCCACCCCTGACATGATGCCTGCTCCCAGAAGAATGGGAGCCAAGATGGCCTGCTTTTGAATGTGGGAGGTGAGTACATTGAGAGCCAGAGGTAATAGTTCAGAGTCCGATAGGACAGTTAGTGAGGGACTTAGGAAGGCAATATAAGAATGTATGGAAGTAAAGTTAAGGCATTTGTAAGCTGTGGAATTGCAGATGAAGAAGAGGCCTGGTGCGAGGCAGGAGCAGCCAGAGAGTAATTCCGGATGCAGGATTCTGTGAACTTAGCCTGAGGTAGTGCTCATTCTCTAGAGAGGACACAGGTGGTGTTTTGGGCTTCTCTAATAGGGATGTCGGTTGCATATGGCTTGAAGGGCTTAAGAGTGCCCTGCAGTGGCCAGGTAAAGTTAAAGAGGAGCTCCGGGGGGATGGCAACTGGGATGTATGGTCTAGGGGAAAGAGGAAGGTATACCCAGCAGTCTGTAATGTTGTTGAGAAGGGTATGTACAGTGGTGTTAAGTAGATGTATGATTTGATATTGTGATTGCATGAGGATGTTCATAACCGTAAGCTTAAGACCTTCGTAGGTCGGGAGTATAAGGGATTGTCTGGTGAGGCTTACTAGATGTTGTTGAACTGATTGGATTTTAGACTGCAAAGTTTGGTGCTGGACTCCACACCCATCGGATAATCCCAGCTGGGGAAGATAGCTGAAACAGACATATTGACCTTTTGGTTTAAAACAATTAGGGCCACTCCCTGCCTAGTGGCTACCATCTTTTGTGAGTTGTACTTTGTGGAAGAGGCGACCAAAATAGGAGCAAAGGGTGGGAATGTTGCTCTGATAACAAAGATTTGTCCACTAGGGTATAAGGCTTAAATGAATCTGGCCTGGAGTCCTTACATTCAGGTAAGCAGGAGGGACTGGTGAGAGAGTGAGTAGAAGACCCATTGTCAGAAGAAAGGGAGGTGTTAAAGGGAGCATGCTGATTAGAGGATGGTTATCAGACGTAGGAGGAAGAAGGTAAAAAGGGATATTTTGTCAGGAGTGTATTCTATAAGGCTTTCCTGCAACCAACAATCGGTGACCCAGGTGAGGACCGAGGATGGGGAGCAGAAAGGGGAGTAGGAGGACATAAGAGGAAGGGCCTCCTGTATAGGAGTTCGAAGGGACTGAGACCGGTTGGGCCTCGGGGGGTTGCCCACAGACGAGTTAGTGCCAAGGGCAGTAATTGAGGCCAGGAAAGATGAGTCTCAAGGAAGAGTTTGGTCAGATGTTCCTTTAGGAGACTGTTGGCTTGTTCAACCTTACCCGAGGATTGGAGGTGATATGGGATGTGAAGTTTCCAGGTTATTCCAAGAGCTTTGGAGAACTGTTGGGTGACTGAGGAGATGAAGGCCGGTCCGTTGTCCGACTGTATGGAGCGCGGTAGGCCAAATCGGGGGATGATTTCCCTGATCAGGATATCAGCCACGGTTGAAGAGCCCTCGCCTGAGGTGGGAAAAGCCTCTATCCAACCTGAAAAGGGAAGAGAAAGCGGAGTTTTTTATGTCGGGGTGCCGGAGGCCCGCTCCAGCGGGTCCAGGGCTCCCTGAAGGGGTAGCGACGGATGAAAAGCAATGAAGAGACATCACGCAGTTTCTTAATTGGTCCAACCTGGCATCGTCTTGTCCTATTTCCTTATTATCCCCGTATCTCCTTCTTCACTCCTCCTGTATCTATCTCCTTATATCTTCTCTCTAGCCAGGTCTTGGGCCTTTATTTAAAGACTTATGACATCAAAAGGTGGAACTTTTACAAATAATTCT
>NC_043706.1:29184131-29187740 GCF_006229205.1 Suricata suricatta | reverse complement strand
GTGATGTGGGCTGGGACTTCCTTCATGTGGAGACCTGTATGGTCCAGAATATACCAGAACGCCTCCTCACAGAGCTGCAGGTGGTGCTGGCTCTCAGTGGGGAGTACACTGAGGCTGTTAAAGGCCCTGTGATGCCATGTGATGTTGATCCAGGTCTTGAATCTCACAAGCTCTGGGGGAAAAGAGAAACCAGTAGAGGCCCAACTGGTGCAGAACATTGTTTTGTGAGCTCTCAGGACTTCTCCTTCAGCTGCTCCGAGCTTGGCTCTGCCTCTCTGATGGAGGAAACACCCTCACTTTTTTTTTATTCAATAATTTTTCTTCCTTCTTTCTTTCTCCCTTTCTCTTTCTTTCTTTCATTCATTCTTTCTTTTGAGACAGAAAGAGAAAGAGAGACAGAGACAAAGAGACAGAGAGAGAGCAGGGTTAGGCCAGATAGAGAGTGAGACAGTGGTTTTGAAGTGAGCACTGTGATGACAGCAGAGCCCAATCAGGGCTGAAACCCACAAATCATAAGATCATGACCTGAGCTGAAGTTGGAGGCTTAACCCACTGAGTCACACAAGCAGCCCAACACCTTCATTTTTTTTCTCTTACCCCTTGTTCCAATCTTTCCTAACACCCCCCCACCCCCACACCATGATACTTCAGCAGTCTTCTGCTTCAATCAACCACCACACATGAGTAGATCAAGTACAACACCCTGGGGCAGAAACTCAATGCCTTCCTTCCTTTCAAGCCTCGACCCAATATCAAACAGAGTACAGGGCTTCCCTGAAAGACATGTCCTGTTGCATGTTGTTCTAGGTCAGACAGTGGTCACAACACAGCTCTTTCTCTGCCTAACTCTCAGGTGCCCACTGCACAAGCAACTGCGCACTAGGGTGCTTGTGGGCCCCTCTCAACCACAGGCACTGACACCACCTGCAGCCCGGCCTACTGCCTCCTGTAGCCCTGAGCCAGCAGCTCCTAAAAGGAAGACACACAGAAACCTCAGGTGACCAGCAGGCCCATCTAGGAATCATGGGCTGCAGGAGTATCTGTACTTGACCTGAGTCAAGAGAACTCCATCCTCATAGAGCCCTGGCCTTGCCCTCCCACCTCACCCCTGGCCCAGATTCCAAGTCTGGGAGTCAGCCTCTTTAACAAATGATGTTGGGAACACTAGACAGCAACATGCAGAAGAATGAAACTGGACACCATACACAAAAAGAAGTTCAAAATGGATGAAAGACCTAACTGTGAGATAGGAAAACATCAAAATCCATAACAGCTTCTTACTAGACACACTGCTGGAAGCAAGGGAAACAAAAGCAAACATAGACTACTGGAGTTCATCCAGATAAAAACCTTCTAGAAGGAGCCAAGATGGTGGAGAGGAAGGGAGCTCTGTAAACTCTGTCTACCCCATCTATCAAGCTGAGAAAGACATTACTCTCATCTGCAAGAGTGGAAGGAGAAAATACGGACTCCAGAAAGAAGACAATCTCAAAGATACCTGAGTGAGTGAGTGCGAACTGGGGAGATTGGAAAACAGGCCAGCCTGAGACGGGCAGGGGAGGTGGCAGCCCTAGCCCAACGCAGGGCAAGCTCGCAGAGCCTGAGAGACAAAAAGGGAAGAGACAGAGAGACTGAACACGCTCATAGAACTGTCTCTGGGGAAGAGATAAAGAACGTTTGACCGCACTTGGAGAGAGAAACTATCACTCCATATATAACTGCTGGGTAGCCCAAACCTGAACCCAGGTGGTGCAAGGGAAAGAATAGCTTCCAGCTCTGCACCATCTCAGTGGGGAGTCAGCGGCGGCGGTGCCAGGGGCGCTCACTTTGACCTCAGTTTTGGGAGTGGGAGCACGCATCTCATTTCCATATCGCATCTTGCCCCCAGCATTGGCCGTGCGAATCCTGAATCCCGGTGTCAACATGGGAAAAATAGCCCCCACCTCTATGTGATCCCGGAAGGAAGTTGGCGGTGGTGGAGACCTGGGTGCGCGCTCAGGCTGCAGGAGCTCCCAGCTCATTTCCGGCAGCACCCAGTGCCACGGGCAGCAACAGCACAAATCCCAGCTGGCACCAAGAGATACTCATCCCTCCCACAACGTGATCGCGATCCCCGCTGGGGGCTGGGAATACGCAGCAGTATCTGTGAGGGCATGCATTCACCTCCTGCTGCACACCACGCCACAGGCAGCACACCTCGCCTCAGGCAGGGGCAGCCAGAATCCCTGCCTGAGCCAAGACAAAATGAACCCTCCCTTTAGAAGCCAGCCACCAAAGCAAGTACATCTCATCTGTGGTAGCATAAAAGGGCATGGACTAGAACTTTGACCCAAGGCGGGCCTGGAAAATACAACTTGGCTCAACCACAGTACAAGGAGATCGGACTCATTAGAGTGGCCTACAGTGCGTAGTTCCAGCAGAATTTGGCATGCCGCCATTCTACTCTCTGCATACACCAAGGCGGAGCCTCTGAGAGCAGCCTCCTAGACCTACCACACCAAACCACGCCTATCTACAAGGGGGAGCTGCTGCTTTTTTTCCCCCGTTTGCTTTTCTTCATTTTTTCTTTTTTCTTCTTTTTTTGTATTTATTATTATTATTATTATTATTATATTTTACCTAAATTTATTAAAAATTTTACTCCTTATTTTCCTTTCTCATTACTCCCATTTTTTACCTTCTTGCAATCCAGATATATTCTCCTGTATCTCATCCTTACCTCTCTCCTCAACGGGTCATACACTTTTAGACTGCCCATTGTCCTTTGTTGTCTCTGACCCCCTTTATTTTTTTTCCTGTCTTTTCTTCCCTTTCCTCTCCATTTTTTTCTTTTTCTTCCCCCTTTTAATGTGTTTATTTGACTGATTTGTCTGTGCATTTCTGTGCTTCTGTTCCCTCTGTGATTG
The DNA here is from genome assembly GCF_006229205.1 of Suricata suricatta. NCBI lineage: Eukaryota > Metazoa > Chordata > Mammalia > Carnivora > Herpestidae > Suricata > Suricata suricatta. The sequence continues at coordinate 29,184,834 of NC_043706.1, read as the reverse complement.
TCTGTCTGTTTTCCATCTAAGGGCTACACCAAGAAACAAGCCAAAGCGTGCATGACGGCGAGTCCCAAATATTGCTGAGTAGGGAAATAAAATATTCAAAGGCACAACAAGAGAAACTGAGAGACACCATTAAAAGAATATTTCCTGAAACGACAGGCCATGGACAGTCAATAAGCCTCCTTTAACAGAGCAATATTAACAGGTGCACAGTGCACAACAAGCTTTTTAAAGCTGAAAAGAGACAGAAAACTAGAAAAAATGACAAAACGAAGGAACTCTCCCCTGAAGAACCTCCAGGAAGAAGTCACAGCCACAGAACTGCTCAAGACAGATCTAGACAACATACCGGATCAAGAATTTAAAAAACTTGTCATAAAATTAATCACTAGGGTTGAAAAAAGCATCAGAGAAGCAACTGAGACAATGACTAGGCACTTTTAAAATAGGTGTGATGATCTTACACTGTTGGTGGCAATGTAAACTGGTGCAGCCGCTCTGGAAAACTGGAGGTTCCTCAAAAAACTATCCATAGAACTCCCTTATGACCCAGCAATAGCATTGCTGGGGATTTACCCAAGAGAGACAGAAATGCTGATGCATAGGAGCACATGTACCCCAATGTTCATAGCAGCAATGTCAACAATAGCCAAAACATGGAAGGAGCCTAAATGTCCATCACCTGACGAATGGATCAAGAAGATGT
>NC_043706.1:29182439-29184031 GCF_006229205.1 Suricata suricatta | reverse complement strand
AAAAGTCTGGAAAAGCTCCAAACATGTGGAGGTTAAAAACCACCCTAATAAAGGATGATTGGGTTAATCTGGCAATTAGAGAAGAAATTAAAAAATATATGGAAACCAATGAAAATGAAAATACAAGAATCCAAAATCTTTGGGACGCAGCAAAGGCAGTCCTAAGAGGAAAGTATATTGCAATGCAGGCCAATCTCAACAAACTAGAAAAAGCCCAAATTCAAAACTTAACAAGCTAGAATAAGAAGGGAAGCAGTAAGAGCACCCCAAACCCAGCAGAAGAAAAGAAGTAATAAAGATCAGGGCAGAAATAAACAATATAGAAACCAAAAGAACAGTCGAGCATATCAGTGAAACCAAGAGTTGGTTCTTTGAAAAAATAAACAAAATCAATAAACCTCTAGCCAGGCTCCTCAGAAAAAAAAGAGAGAGCACCCAGATAGACAAAATCATGAATGAAAAAGGATCTATTACAACCAATTTCTTAGAAATAGAAGCAATCATCAGAGATTACTACAAAAAATTATATGCCAAGAAAATGGACAACCTAGAAGAAATGGACAAATTCCTAAATGCACATGCACTGCCAAAATTCAAATGGGAAGAGATACAAAGCATGAATAGACCGATAACCAGTGAAGATATCAAATCCGCTATCAAAAATCTCCCAACGAATAAGAGTCCAGGGCCAGATGGCTTCCCAAAGGAATTCTACCAGACATTTAAAGCAGAGCTAATACCCATTCTTCTCAAACTGTTCCAAAAAATAGAAATAGAAGGAAAACTTCCAAACTTATTCTATGAAGCCAGCATCACCTTGATACCCAAACCAGACAGAGACCTAGCCAAAAAAGAGAACTACAGACCAATATCCTTAATGAATACAGATGCAAAAATACTCAACAAGATACTAGCAAATCGAATTCAACAGCATATAAAAATAATTATCCATCATGATCAAATGGGATTCATTCCTGGGTTACAGGGCTGGTTCAATATTCGCAAATCCATCAATGTGATCCATCACATCAACAAAAGAAAGGGTAAAATCCATATGATACTGTCAATAGATGCAGAAAAAGCATTTGACAAAATACAACACCTTTTCTTAACAAAAACCCTTGAGAGAGTCGAAATAGAAGGAACTTACCTAAACATTATAAAAGCAGTTTATGAAAAGCCCACAGCCAATATTATCCTCAATGGGGAAAAACTGAGAGCTTTCCCCCTGAGATCAGGAACACGACAGGGGTGTCCACTCTCACCACTGTTGTTTAACATAGTGCTGGAAGTCCTAGCATCAGCAATAAGACAACAAAAGGAAATAAAAGGCATCAGAATTGGCAAAGAAGAAGTCAAACTTTCACTTTTCGCAGATGACATGATACTCTACATGGAAAACCCAGCAGACTCCACCAGAAGCCTTCTAGAACTTATCAATGAATTCAGTAAAGTTGCAGGGTACAAAATCAATGTACAGAAATCAGTTGCATTCCTATACACCAAAAATGAAGCAACGGAAAGAGAAATCAAGAAACAGATCCCATTCACGATTGCACGAAAAACCATAAAATACCTAGGAGTAAACCTAA
>NC_043706.1:29178492-29182339 GCF_006229205.1 Suricata suricatta | reverse complement strand
TAAAACGCTTCTGCAAAGGAAACAATCAAGAAAACTAATAGGCAACCGACAATGCGAAAAGATAGTTGCAAGTGACATATCAGATAAAGGGCTAGTATCTAAAATCTACAAGGAACTCACCAAACTCCACACTTAAAAAACAAATAACCCAGTAAAGAAATGGGCAGAAGACATGAACAGACACTTCTCCAAAGAGGACATCCAGATGGCCTACAGGCACATGAAACGATGCTCAACATCACTCATCATCAGGGAAATACAAATCAAATCCATACTGAGATACCACGTCATGCCAGTCAGAGTGGCTAAAATCAACAAATCAAGAGACATAGATGCTGGCGAGGATGTGGAGAAACGGGCACCCTCCTACACTGTTGGTGGGAATGTAACCTGGTTGCAGCCACTCTGGAAAACAGTGTGGAGGATGCTCAAAAAACTATCCATACAACTCCCTTATGACCCAGCAATAGCACTGCTAGAGATTTATCCAAGGGATACAGAAGTGCTGATACATAGGGGCACATATACCCCAATGTTCATAGTAGCAATGTCAACAATAGCCAAAACATGGAAAGAGCCTAAATGTCCACACCTGAGGAATGCATCAAAAAGATGTGGTGTGTATGTATGTACACACTTACATACAATGGAGTATTACATGGCGATGAGAAAGAATGAAATATGGCCATTTGTAGCCAGGTGGATAGACCTCGAGGGTGTCATGCTAAGCGAAATAAGTCAGGCAGAGGACAGATACCATAATTTTGCACTCATAGGTTTAACAGGAGAACAGGAGAAACCTAATGGAGGACCGTGGGGAGGGGAAGAGTTGGGGAGAGAGAAGGATGCAAAACCCGAGAGACTACTGAATACTGAAAATGAACCGAGGGTTGAAGGGGGAGGGGGAGGGGGAAAGTGGTGGTGGTGATGGAGGAGAGCACTTGTGGGGAAGAGCACTGGGTGTTATATGGAAACCAATTTGACAATAAACGATTTAAAAAAATAATATAAAAAGACATATTCGAACAAAAAAAATAAGATCGAGAAAGGCATGACTACATTTTAAAAATGCTCTACTGTAAAAAAAAATAAACATGAAAAGAAGTAAATATGCTAACACTTTGCTGCCAGAATGGCTTAAATGAACAACACAGGAAACAGCATCAGATGTTGGTGAGCATGTGGAGAAGGGGAACCCTTTGCAGTGTTGGTGGGAATGTAAACTGGTGCAGCAACTCTGGAGAACAGTATGGAAGTTCCTCAGAAAACTAATGATGAAATACCCTATGATCCAGCAATTGCAGTACCAAGTATTTACCCAAATGGTACAAAATACATATTCATAGGGGTACATACATTCCAATGTTCATAGCAGCATTATCAACAGTAGCTAAACTATAAAGAGCTCTAATGTCCATCAACTGATGAATGGTTAAAGAAGAGGTGATACACACACACACACACACACACACACACACACTGGAATATTATTCAGCCATCAAAAACAATGAAATCTTGCCACATACCACAACATGGATGAAGCTCCAATGTATTATGCTAAGTAAAATAAATCAATCTGAGAAAGACAAATATATGATTTCATTCATATGTGGAATTTAAGAAACATAACAGATGAACATATGGGAAGCAGAAAATAAAAAGAGGAGAGAGGAAAACAAACCACAAGAGACACTTAATGATAGAGAACAGATTGAGGGTTGATGGAGGGAATTGGATGGAGATGGGCTAGATGGGTGATTGGTATCAAGGAGGGCACTTGTTATGATGAGCACTGGGTGTTTTATGTAAATGATGAATCACTTAATTCTAATCCTGATACCAATATTATGCTGTATGTTAACTAAGTAAATTTTAAATTAAAAGTAAAAAAAAACCCAAAAACAAGAGTGGGTTCTTCATTAGCTACTCTTCTATGGTTTTCCTGAATACAGTCATGTTGTTTCCAGTCAGGCCTTAAAGGAGCTCATCTGTTCTGTGCAGGACATAGGGTTTAGTGCTTGATGTGGGGCACAGACTCCTTGCTTCTCAGCGAAATTTTGTATTTTTGAGGTCTCAGTATATTTGAATTCTCATATCTGGGTGGGGCAAAGTTTGCTTTTGGTTTTGTCTTTGTTTTTGTTCTTGGCAAGAGTCTCTGCCTCTCTTACCTGTTTTCATGCTGTCCTTTTAGTGTTTGTTGTGCAGGCTCAGGTCTTTTTCAGAGGAGATTATTCTGCATATAGTTGTAAATCTGTTGTGTCCATGGAAGGTGATGAATTCAGGACCTCAGTAATGTGGAACCTTGAGCCAGACTCCCCAAACCATCTTGATTACCTTTGCTTTGTTGGAAAATTTTGAAATTTGTAATTGGGGGTCCTCCTACTTTGGCCTCCTTTATTAAGATTGGCTAAATCTCAGTCCCATGACTTTTCTTATTTTAGAATCAGTTGTCGTGGGACGAGGTGGCCGAGTGGTTAAGGCGATGGACTGCTAGAATCAGTTTGTCAGTTCTTACAAAGGAGCTATTTAGATATCTGATAGGGAAAATGTTGAACCTATAGATGAATTTGAGGAAAGTTGCCACATAGACAATATTGTCTTCTGACTGTGAACATGTTTCCGTTTACTTAGATGTTTGTAAATTTCTCTCAATAATGACCTGTAGTTTTCAAAGTATAAGTTTTTCACTTCTTTTGTTAAATGTATTCCTAGTATTTCACTCATTTTGGTGCTATTGTAAATGGATTTGTTGTTTTTTTATTTCATTGTTGGATTGTTTATTGAAAATATATGGAAATGTAATGGATTTTTTAATGTATTGATCTTATATCCTACAATGTTGCTGAATTTGTTTATTTGTTCTAATAGCTGATGCCCTAGTATTTTCTATATACCAGTCATGTCAGCTGTGTAGGAACAGACATAATTTTACTTCTTTTTTTCCTAATCAGGATGCACTTAATCTTATTTGCTTGGTCTAGAATCTCCAGCACAAAGTTTAATGGAAGTGGTGAGAGTGGAAATCCTTTTTGTGTTGCTGATCTAAGGAGGAAAACAGCCAGTCTTTCACCATTAAGATGTTAGCTTAAGGGTTTTCATAAATGCTTTTAATCAGATTGAGGAAATTCGCTTCTGTTATCAGCTCATTGAGTTTTTATCATAAAAGGATGTCAGACTTTGTCATATGTTTCTTGCCCGTCTGTTGAGATAAGCATGTGACTTATGTGTTTTATTATAGTAATATGGTATATTACATTGTAGATAGGGGTGGTAAACCAATATTGCATTCCTGGAATAAATTTCACTTGGTCATGGTGTGTTTTTTTTTAATATGGTGCTGGATTTGATTTGTTACATTCTGTTGAGTTTTTCCAGGTCTATATTCATTAAGAAATAGTAGTCTTGAGTTTTCTTTTCCTATGATATCTTTGTCTGGTTTTGGTCTCTGAATAATTCTAGCCTCATAGAAGGAGCCGGGTTCCCTCCTTTCCTTTTTGGAAGGTTTTGTAAAGAGCTGTTATTATTTCTTTAAGCATTTGGTATGGTTCACAAGTGAAGCATTTGGAACTGGGTTTTTTGTGGGATAGCTTTTGACCATTGATTCAACCTTCTACCTCATTATGGGTATATTCAGATCGTCCATTTCTTCTGAGACAGCTTTTGTAGTTTGTATCTTTCTATGAATTTTCCTATTTTGTCTAAGTAGGTTAATTTTTTGGCATAATTGTTCATCATAATCTCATATAATTCTCTTTATTTCTGTATGGTGAGTCACAAAGTTCCCTCTTTCATTGCTGATCTTAGTAATTTGAGTTCTCTCATTCTCTCTCTCTCTCTCTCTCTCTCT
>NC_043706.1:29174196-29178392 GCF_006229205.1 Suricata suricatta | reverse complement strand
TTTTATGGTTATTTGCTGAGATAACCTTTTCTATTCCTTTAAACTATTTGTAATTGAATCTCAATGTGTCTACTCTAGACAGCATAGTTGGATCTTGTTTCATTTCAGTCCAACCATCTGCAGTCTGATTGGCTTATTTAAGCCATTTACATATGTTAATGTTGACACAGGTGGATTTATGATGCCATTTTACTTTTTGCCTTTTGTTTTCCATGTTTCCACTCATTCCTCTTTTACTGATAATCATTTATTGACTATTTCATATTGTTAATTATATAATAGTTTATCTCTTTATTTTGTAATTACTTTCTTAAGGGTGCTTTTGCTTTTGCCATTTTTTTCTACCTTTTCAGTTTTGTGATATTTTCTTTATGTCATGTACAAAATATTTATTCAAATAACTATATTTATATATTTATATCATATCCTGGTCATGTTACATTTTATGTCTTATCCGTGCAATACTGAGGTTTTATGACCTTATTTCTACTTCCTATTCTTTCTTAAGTTACTCAGTCACAGTCTTTTTCCCGTTTGTACTTTATATCTCATACTGTGAGGTGCTCTTTTTCTTTGTGCAATTGTGTAAATTTTTTTAATATAATTTATTAGACTTCTGACTGCACAATGGGATCATTGCCTTCAATCCCCACATTGTTTCAGGGTCAAGTGGAGTCAGGCCCTCACTTCTAGGACATATTCTCCACAAGATGAGCAGGTTTGTCTCTTAGAGTCACTGAGGTGTTCTAGAGGAAAAAATAGCGGGACCTGTACGTGTCACATGAAATTACCCATAGAACAAGTGATCAGCAGAGAAGACCTCTCTCTTCTGGATGAGCGTCAAGCATATCTGGCCAGTGGAAGCTCCCACACAAAGTGCCCCCACCTCACCATCAGTGCTGACTCTATTTCCCCCTAGGGCTGCTACCCCCTCCCTCTCTCTATTCGGCCCCCCTCCCTCCACAGCGTTTCCCCTGCACAGCACAGCACATGGTTACAGTCCTGTTTTCAGAAACACTGTACTTAGGCTCTACGTGAGACCCTGCTTTATAAATCCATGCATTTGGAAGGGGACCTGCACCATTCTCACTAGAACCAGGGCAGGAACAGGGGGCAGAGAAGAAGGGAAAGTGGAAACTTTCTGAAGTTGTAAAAGGATGAGAAACTCTTGCGCACCTCTCTGTCTACATCTAGAATCTAAAGAATAATCCAGAGGACAGCTCTAGAGGGAGGAGAAGAGATGGATGACTCTAAAAATTCATCTCTCCAAACCACAGACTCCTGTGTGCAGGACCCATCAAGGATTGTGGGAGTGACAGTCCAAAGGACTCCTGCTGCTGTAACCGCTGGGGTCACCTGGGGGGAACGAGACAGGACTCATACACAAGAGCAAGTACTAGCCTGATGTGTTACAGAAGTAAGGGGAAAAAACACCCAAAAGATAGGGCTGAGGGCACGACCCAGATGGAGCCAGGGCTGACCCAGTCACAGGAAGCTCTTACTGCACAAGGTCCTGGTGACAGATGGCGTCCACGTCCCTGTGATCACAGGTCCTGGGGAGACAAGTTTCCACAGAAGGTGCAAGGACAAGGAGCAGACACATGACCCAGATGAGAAGTGAGCAGGTCACATCAATGAGACACTGAGCACTGACTGGGCACAGGTCCCGTCCACGCTCAGCTCCTCACAGCCCCCTCCTCTCTCCACCTGCAACAGACTCAGCACAGCAAACACACGGGTTCCAGACAGTTCTCAGTGCCTTCATTTTTTTCTGTCACAACTTTACAAATCTTCTCTTTTATTACTTCATCACCGCCACATACCCAGAATTACAAAACACAGATTGATATCTGGATTCTCATTTTCAGTAGGAAAGTAATGCATCAAACTCTGCCCAACATGAAATATAGACGGGGATGGAGACAGTCCAGCCCTGTCTCTGCAGGAACAGGAAAGTGGACAGAAAGGGAACAGGATCAGTATGGGGAGAGGACAAGGTGGACAGGATGGCCAGTCTCCTGCGTCCTCACGATATGCTGATAGGAACACAGACACGTTCTGACACCATCTGCAGAAAGAGAAGTCAGGGGCTCCTGATGTCACCAGGTGGGAGTGGAGACAAATCTTGCATCGCTCAGTCCCCCAGGGGCAGCTGGTGTCACACTGTGAATAAATTAATCATGAACACATTTAGTGCCTCATCCTTAACAGCCCCTCACATGTCAAAGTATCCCTAGTGTCCCCACTTCAGGTCCTCTGGATCTTACCTGTAGGAGGCATTAGGGATGAATCAGAGCTGGTGTTATCATCATCTGGGGTAGGACAAACAGGACATGATCAGAGCCACAGGAGAGGAGGCTAAAGGAGGAGCTATGGTCGGAAGGGGGATGAGCTCCCCATGGCGCCTTGTCTACTCTACCCAGGGTTCCAGGAATCACCCCTCCATGCTTACGTGCAGCGTGAGAGTAGCTCGGTCCCTTTCCTCCTGTGGGAAGAAATACCATGTTAGAGACCTGGGGCCGCTGAGCCACGGGATCCTAGAGCAGCCTCCTAGTCCTGGTCCACGATGAAGATTCCAGAGTTCTGACTGAAGACTCAGGACAGGATCGGGAAACGTGAAGTAAGAGGTGGCTGGGGGGGGGGGGGTGTCACAAAACCACCTGATTGCTGGCGGTCTGCCCACAGCAGGGACTTTCCTCTCTGTCCTATTACTGCTCGGAATCAGGTCCCTGTCACCAGAATTACCAAGTGAAAATCTGTCCTTCATTTTCACAAGTGCTTTGCTCCAGAGTGAATGTCAGTAACGGCTCCAGAGTGGGCAGGTGCGTGTGTGTGGACGGTACTTCCCAGGAACAAGGCAGGACCATGTGCTACCCAGGAAACCCCCAGCAGGACAAGAGACCTCAGATCCCCCAACTCTGTTCCTACCTGAGCGCTTCTTCCTCCCGATCACAGCTCCGACCACCACAGTGACCACAAGTAGTGCGACAGCCACACCGGCCATGAAGCCCAGGATGGGTAGGAGAACAGAGGAGGTGGGTCTGTAAAGGGAAGGAAGGTGAGGGGCCCACACCTCTGGCTTCAGTCCTGACTTTTTGAAATTCTCCAGGAGGGCCCTGCTTTTCCTGACACGAGGCTCTGACCCAAGCCCTCCTTACCCCATCTCAAGGTGACAGGCTCAGGCACCCCCTCGTGCTGCACATGGCACGTGTATCTCTGCTCCTCTCCAGAAGGCACCACCACCGCCGCCCACTTCTGGAAGGTCCCATCTCCCGCAGGCCTGGTGTCCACAAGCTCCGTGTCCTGGGTGTGGGCCTCCCCATCATGCTGCCAGGTCAGGGTGATCTCCGCAGGGTAGAAGCCAGGGCCCAGCACCTCAGGGTCACCTCACGGTCAGAGATGGGGTCACGTGTGTGTTGGGAGATTCTGAGGAAGAAGAATCAGAAAATCCACAGCTCAGTTTACCTTTGGGGCCACTGAACCTGCATCCAAGTGACCATCCTGAGGTGGACAGGACAACTGGTTTGGATGGAAGAAGCACAAAACCCAGACACCAGTCTAGCCTTTGGGACCTCCTGATCCTTAAGTTCTAGAATCAGGGAGAGAGCGGGGGTAGGAGGCTGCAGGTCTAAGGTGGGGACCACACCCCTGACTGAGGTGGAGGGTGAAGGAAAACAAAACCCGGAGTCAGATCTCCAAAGATGTTCTCAGTGTGAACAAGACCTTGAGAGGGAAGGTCAGAGTTTACAAGGTGGCTTCCAAGGTCAAAGGGAACTGCTGATGGGTTTTTTCAGGGATGATCTCAGGCTGCATCCCAGGGGGAGACTGGAGTCCTCAGGGTCATTTAGAGAAAAGCGCCCTCTAGGCGAGTCACTCTCTAGTAAGAATATGAACACAGAGGCGGATCCCTCTTCCCACCCATGCAAGGGGCGCTGTTCTGACTCTGAGTCCATTGTCCCTTCCTCGTGGGCAGCCAGCTCCAGCGGAGGGGACATCGGGGAGGCCCCGCGGGCCCTGTACCTGCGCGCAGCAGCGTCTCCTTCCCCATCTCCAGGTACCTGCGCAGCCACTCCACGCGCTCTCCGTCCAGGTAGTTCCTCCAGCGCTCCGCCACCCCGGCCGCCTCCCACTTGCGGCGGGTGATCTGCGCCGCCGTGTCCGCCGCGGTCCAGGAGCGCAGGTCCTCGTTCAGGGCG
>NC_043706.1:29171950-29174096 GCF_006229205.1 Suricata suricatta | reverse complement strand
TTTTTTAACATTTATTCATTCTCTTTCAAGAGAGAGACAGAGTACAAGCAAGGGTGGGGCAGAGAGAGAGGGAGACACAGAATCCTAAACAGGCTCCAGGCTCTGAGCTGTCAGCACAGAGCTCAACGTGGGGCTACAACTCATGAACCATGAGCTCATGACGTGAGCCATAGTCAGATGTTTAAACAATTGAGCCATCGAGGTGCCTCAAACAAATGACTTTTTGATAATTCGATTACACTCTAACCAACGCTGGAACACTGGTGTTACTTAGCACAAAACACAACACGTTACTCAAAAAGAATCCTGCATCAGGACAAAATCCACTCAACGTGCAGATGGGCCTATGGGGTTAATGTAACACAGGAGACAGTCAGAGATACTGTTTCAGAATCTAGTTTGCAAATAACCTCAGAGAAAATACAACTTGTGTATTTTAATATAGTATCAAAATGCATATTCATACTTATCTGAAAAGGTTATGACACATATTCTTCTATATTTGGTCAAGGACATAAGTTTCTTCAAATGCTTCAACCCAAACAGCACAATAGATGCGGAAGCAAATCTGAACATCTAGTGGTCTACTAATGAGACAGATAAGGGAATGACCTGCAAAATGTGAAATGAAGGAAAATCCACTCTTCTCACTGCCTTGTTTATTTGGGAAAATCGTTATTTTTCATAAAAACAATATTTCTGTTTTAATATGACTGTGAATGAAATAATAATATTTAAACCTGTTTTATTCCTAGTGTGGTATATATGGATAGATATAACCCCCACACAACTTCATTCCTGTGGTCCTCACTAATTTGTAAGACTGTACAGATGTCCTGATAACAAAAGTTTAAGAATCAGTGACTCACACAGCTCCTGGGCCACGACTCAGGGACTCAGTGGGACAGAGAGCGCTCTGTGTAGTAGGTGACGCTTCGGGGCAAAGTCCCAGGGCCTGCCTCTCAGGGTTTCAGGCCCCAGGGCGGTGTCTGGGGCGGGGAAGCCCAGTGTTGGGGAGTCCCCATCCTCCCTGGTTTCACGTCTCCCTGTCACAACCTGTGTCGGGTCCTTCTGCCTGGATACTGATGACGCAGCCTCTCTTCACACTCCTATTAGTGTAGGTTTCCGGAGAAGCCAATCAGCTACACCGCAGTTCCGGGACGCAAAGTTTCCGCACCCGCCCCTGCGACTCACATTCTCCAGGACCCCAAGGATGCGGGTCGTGCCGCCCCGAACTCCGCTCCTGCTGCTGACGGGGGCCTTGGCCGTGACCCAGACCTGGGCCGGTGAGTGCGGGGTCTGGAGGGAAGGGACTCTGCGGGAAGGAGTGCGGGGACGTAGGACCCCGGGGAAGGGATCTGTCGGCCGCCGGGACCCCAGACCCCCACCGGGGCCCGTCCTGGCCTGCCCTCCCCAGACCCCCCCGAGTCCGCCCTGCTCTCCCTCACTCCGCCCTGCTCTCCCTGACTCCGGTACCCCTCCCCCTGCCCTCCCGGCCGCCTCCCGCTGGAACCCGGCCCAGCGCCGGGAGGAGAGGCGGGCGGGGTCTCACCCCTCCGCGCCCCCAGGCTCCCATTCCCTGAGGTATTTCTCCACCGCGGTGTCCCGGCCCGGCCGCGGGGAGCCCCGCTTCATCGCTGTGGGCTACGTGGATGACACGCAGTTCGTGCGGTTCGACTGCGACGCCCCGAGTCAGAGGATGGAGCCGCGGGCGCCGTGGATGGAGCAGGAGGGGCCGGAGTATTGCGACCGGAACAAGCAGAACGCCAAGGACGCCGCACAGACTTTGCGAGTGAGCCTGGACAACGTGCGCCGCTACCACAACCAGAGCGAGTCCGGTGAGCGACGCGGGCCCGGGTCCAGGTCACGACCCCCATCCCCACGGACGGGCCGGGGTCGACCGAGTCTCCGGGTCTGAGCGCAGCCGCGAGGCCGCGGGACCCCAGTCCCCCACCCGGGAAGAGCCCGCGGGAGATTTTAGGCGGTTTTACTTTTGGTTTCACCTGAGTCACTGCTGCTCTGGGGGCGGGGCCAGGGTCTCACAGCATCCAGTGGATGTTCGGCTGTGACGTGGGGCCGGACGGACACCTCCTCCGCGGGTACAGTCAGTTGGCCTACGACGGCGCGGATTACATCGCCCTGAACG
>NC_043706.1:29168791-29171850 GCF_006229205.1 Suricata suricatta | reverse complement strand
CAAGAAGACTCGCTCACGGCGAACAAGCACGCGGGAAGTCTCAGCGGCAGGTGTCGTTAGGGAAATGCACAGGGGACAACCGCGATCTCCCGTCACACTCCTGTCAGATGACAGGAATCCGAACCCTGAGAATACCAGGTGCTGACCGGGACCAGGAGCCACAGAAAGCCTCAGTCACCAAGGGCAGGGATACAAAACAGCACAGTCACTGTGGGCGTCAGTCAGCAGTTTCTTACCACAGCAAACACAGACTGAGCACACAGCTGCTGACCCCTGTCTGAGGTGTTCACCCCACTCACTAGAGATCTCCTGTTCGCACAGCAACCTGCAGGTGCGTTTTCATAGTGGGACAGCCCTTAACTGTGGGCTGCGCATGGTGCTTCCTTCCAAAGAGTGCTTTATAGAAAGGGACAAAGTAGTAAAAGGAACGTCCCGGGTGAGTCTGGGCAAGACGACCTTAGCCAGGAGGTGAAGGTTAACTTTGTCTCTATGCACGCATAATGTTGCATAGTGTTGAGAATGGCCCGTCCAGCTGTGATTTTCCCAAACCTCATAGCTTCAGTCAGCCTAATTCACAGTATACCTGAAAGTTCTCCTCAAACATAAAAAAAAGAAAGAAAGAAAGAAAGAAAGAAAGGAAGGAAGGAAGGAAGGAAGGAAGGAAGGAAGGAAGGAAGGAAGAAAGAAAGAAAGAAAGAAAGAAAGAAAGAAAGAAAGAAAGAAAGAAAGAAAAGAAAAGAAAAGAAAAGAAAAGAAAAGAAAAACAAAAAAGAAAGATGAAAGAAAGAGAGAGAGAAAGAAAGAAAAAGTCTGAGAAATGGTCCCAGCCGTAGGAGCCTGAAGAGGACATGATGGGGACTCAATGTAGTATCTTGGATGGGATTTGGAGGAGAAAACAAAACCAATAAAACCAAATCCCCTGTGGAGTTCAGTAGTAACATATGAGCACTGCGTCATTATCTGTGGTAAATGCATGATGGTGAGGGTGGTGTTAACAACGGGGGCAATGAGTGTGGGGCATACAGGACTCTGCCCTAACTTTGTAATTCTCTGTAAATCTCAAACTATTCTAAACTAAAAGAGTTTCTTTTCTGACAATGGCCCTCAAAGAAGTAATATGACCAGGAGGAAAAAGTGTCAACTTTTCAGGTTTCTTGGGGTTGTTCAAGCGCCTGGAGAGGGGGTTGTGGGGAGGACAGATGGAAACTGCACACAGAGGACCAGGCTTCAGAGCCTCCTCCTCTCCGTTGACCCCTGCCCCACCCCTGCACCTGCCCTCAGGGCTGCTTCGAAGGCACCTTTGTCCCCCCCATGCTCAGCCTGCAGGTCAGCCATAGGGGCCTGACCCAGCTCAGCCCAGTCCTCTCCCCTGGCGGTGCGGGACCGGAGGGCCGATCCTCCCCTGACCCTGGAGTCCCTGTCACTTGTTTTTGCTGTTGCTTCCAGTGCTACTGGGTCCTCGTCCAGAGAACCAAGTCTGGATTCTCCATATCTAAGATGTGGTTGAAGAAGGGGAGGAGGAGAGGCGGAGCTCCCCTGGGTGATGACCTGGAACCTGGGGAAGCTCCTGGAGAAGTGAGCAGAGGTAGGAAATAGTGACTTTGGGGATGGAGGCCAACAGGAGTGCGGGAGGAGGAACCAGGGACCAGAGGTGAGAGGAAGCGTCATCATAGGGGAACCCTTGTGGAGGGAGGAGGGACTCTGTGTGGAGGAGGCACAGGGGCATCTGGCTGGGGCCCTGGTAGGTGTCTCTGTTTTGCATCAGACGGTCATTACACAGGGGTTAGCTCTGTAATTGGTCAGGAAATGTACTTAAGTGTAGGTTTTTCATATTTCAGCAGAAGCACCTGTTTGGTTGGTGGGGAGGGTGAGACCTCCACAGTTGGAACTCAGGTGATGGGTGGCCCCTTCCCTCACCTGGAGAGCCCAGGACCCTGGCGTGCTGCCCCTTGGTGCACCCTCGAAACAGGGACCGACTGCCTGGGTCCCTCAGGCCTGGCTTCCTGTCCCTGAAAATGGTGAAATCGCAGCCTCTGCTTGTGTTGCATCTACAGACCTCACACTGTCATTTCTGTACATTGTCATACAGGTAGAGAGACTCTGACGTCCCTTGTGTTACTTCTGTAAACCATTAGGACCCAGGAGTTTGACGTGTGGCCCAATTTCCAAATATTTCTGGATTTTCCAGAGATCTTCATGTTACAGATTTCTAATTTAATGTCACTGTGGTTACAGAGTGTCCTCTGCCTTCACATTTATTTAGGGCCAGTCCGTGGTCTATTCTGGCTCATGGAATGGTTAAAGTCCTCTAATCCTTACCTGTTCTGTTATCGAGAGAAGAGTGGTATATATATAACTAAATATAATAGTTAATTTGTCTGTTTCTTTCTTTCTTTCTTTCTTTCTTTCTTTCTTTCTTTCTTTCTTTCTTTCTTTCTTTCTTTCTTTCTTTCTTTTTTCTTTTTGTTAGAACAACTCAGCAGAATAAAATTCCGGTTTATTGTTGGACAACATTGTTTCACATATACATCAAACAGACCAAAAAAAAAGTAGACAGCAACTTCATAGACAAAAAAGGAAAGAAAGAAACCTTTTATCTTTGGCTTTTTTAACCATCTCATACAAACCAACTACTTATAATACAGCTAAGTACATACACAAAGAAAGTTACTTGAATGCTCGGAATAAGATTGTTTTTTTGTTGTTGTGTTTGCTTTTTTTTTATTTTACAAGGTTTTTTTCTCCTTTGAGATTATAATGAACATGGTCACACCACAAGTTAAGTCAGAAGTAGGACAGAGAACGCTCAGAAGGCTGGTTTGGTCATCCAGATCATTAAAAATGGCTTACCCCTAACAATATGTACAAAAATATAAAATGTAAATAAAAAATACAAACAAATTTTCCTTTTTAAAGTACTTTTAAGAAAAAAAGCAGGGCCTTGGAAGTTTTGGTTCTTTTCTCCTCCCCTGTTGCAAAGTCACGTTGTGGCTTTGGTTGGGTGGCGGAGAGCGTGTGTCACCTGCGGGTGGCGCTGCCCGCGGGGGGGCGGGGGGGGG
>NC_043706.1:29161576-29168691 GCF_006229205.1 Suricata suricatta | reverse complement strand
TGTTTTGTATCCCTGCCCTTGGTGACTGAGGCTTTCTGTGGCTCCTGGTCCCGGTCAGCACCTGGTATTCTCAGGGTTCGGATTCCTGTCATCTGACAGGAGTGTGACGGGAGATCGCGGTTGTCCCCTGTGCATTTCCCTAACGACACCTGCCGCTGAGACTTCCCGCGTGCTTGTTCGCCGTGAGCGAGTCTTCTTGATGAGCTGTCTGCTCAGGTTCTTGCTCCGTTTTTTTAGTGACTGGTTTTTTTATTATTTCTTTTTAAGGGTTTTATGGTTATTATAAAACATGTCCTTTATCAGACATGTGATTTGCAAATATCTTCTCCCGGTCTCTGGCCTGAGCTTCTTTATGGATATAACAGTAGACATATGTGCACGGATGTAGTTTTGGGGTAGGAGAAAGGAGAAATGGCTCACTGTGGTGGATTTTGGGGAGAAAACGTAGGTGACAGGGGGGATGCGGGTTGCCATGTGACATCTTTATTTTTGGATGTTTGTGATTATTTACTGGATTCTCTCATAAGTGCTGGAGTGATATTTTCAAAAGATAAACTAGCATAAAATCCCTAACACGTTACACATCAACCTCAGACTATAATGAAGACTCGGGTTCTGCTCTTCTACTTGAGGACCAGTCATCTTTTCACTGAGCTATTTTGCCTTTGAATTTCCATCTCTGAGGCAGGTGGGCCAGATTGTGTGCACAAGTACTCCTCCGAGAACACCTTAAAATGCCGTGTAACATACAAAAACCATCATCTAGAAAGCATTAAAACTGACAAGACAGTGATACATGAATAAAGCAGCACACCCCCTAAGAAGAGAAAGATCCTGCCCCCCCCATCCCCAGAGCACAGTCTAGAAATGGAGCACAGTCTCTGTGAGTCCCCCGCCCAGGGCGCAGACAGAGGCCCAGCCCTTCCAGCTCTGTGGCCTGAGCTGCTGACTTTCCTACCCTCTCCTTCCTTTTTAAAGTGTGAGTAAACATGTATAAACTGATTATGATGTATGTGTATGATGTACAATATGTGTGAAGTAATGTGTATTCCCTGTAGAAAAAGTATAAAATGAGAAAAGCAAATGATGACAAGGTAAAAAGGATGGTAATTCTCACACCTGAGCTCTTTTGTTGCATTTTCTTCTAGTATATTACAGATGCTACTGGGACTGGAATCTGGAATTTTACAAAGTCAAATACTTCTGCAGTATTGATATCAAGTCAGATGTCCCCAATCTTCCATCTCCCCCTTTTCTGAATCTCAGAGATCACCTGCACTCGATCTTTTAGCTGATTCTCTGATTATTGCCTCCAAATAGCCTGTTTCTTGCACCCATTCTCTGGTTTTCAGGTTTAGGCATCATCTGTAGCGAATTGGCTCTTCTTTCACACTCTCTCTTCTGCCCAAATAATTATTTTATACCTTTGATTAGCTCAGTGGGTACTGTCTGCATTTTTATGATCATGACATGCTAGTCATAACAGCATTTAGTAAACTGTGATTACATTACCTTTCCTGAATTAACTTACTATTGTTTCTAGTAAATGCATATCTTATTCTCCATTTGTTTTGTTTCTGTTGTTCTCTTCTCCTTCCAGACTCCCTCTGGGTAAATCTTCAGGAATATATCTGAGTCCATCCACTATTCCACCATCCTCGTGCCTGGCCTGCAGCCCTCAGTCCTGCCCCACATGGATGGGATGCCTGCACACCTGGGGAAGGGCTGACACCTGGACCCCCTTCCCCTCATCTTCGGTGCCTCCTGCCTCTCTCCTTCTAGCTCCCTGCTGTATGGATCCCATGTGCTCCCCTCTTTGGGTTTTCTCCATCATTTTCCCCTTTGCCTAGTGGTATCCCGCGGAAGGAAATGTGGAAAGTAGACCCGATGCTCTAAACATCTGACGTGCCTTTAGGGTCCCCTCGCCCGGATCCACATGGTTACAGGATGGAGACTCTGTGCTGGACACAGTTGTCCTCGGGATTTGGGGACCATGTGTCATGTCTTCCAGGCCTGTATTGTTGTGTCTTGGGGTTTTCAAGGTGTCTGCTTCTCTATCCTCTTCCTGACATTTCATTGTGATGTGTCTTCATGCGGGTCTCTTGTCATCCACTCTAGTTAAGAACTTGGGTAGGACTTTCAACATATGTGCTTTTCCCTGTCAATTCTGAGAAATATTCCTGAAATTGTAGAAACAAATTTTAAGAACCAAACAGGTCTTGTCTCCTGCTGCCTTCACCTCCTGATGGTACTACTTCGGGAAAATACAACTGTAATCGTCCACTTTAACAACTAAATTATCCATTTCTAGGTTCATAGTTTTAATTCCTGAGCTCTGATTTGTCCTCTGATTTGTCACCACTGTGTGTGGTCCACATTCTGTTCCATATGCCATATGCCTCTTACACGCTGTAGAGATGATTGATTCTAGCCATAGGGGACCTGTTAGGTCTCCTGACCATCCACATTCATGATCCCGATTTTTCTCCACAACTTCCTCCACACACACTCACCTCAGGAGCGACTTCTGTTTGTCTCTGTCATTTCTGCAAGTGCCCACCTCCCACAGGACAGTGCCAGTGTTGTGTCACCAGGGGGTCACGCTTGTTCTTCATTTTACACCTGGAGTCACCTGACCTGAGCCAGTGGGGATGTGCATGGGGTGATGGGCTTTAGTGTGATTGGAGCAGTAAGTCACGCTGCCTCTTACTGTCCTCATAGACTCTCAGCCTACCAGCCGTCCATGGCAGAGCATTCTGGAACATTGCAACAGTTCACTTGCATAGAGTGCACAGTACACCCACCTTCTGTGGACAGGGAACCAAAGAAAGACAAGGCAACAAGGCCTCTGAGTGCAAACTCTCTGCGTTGAACCTTGGTTCCACTACCTCCATATCCTCCCCGAGTCTCCTTCTCCATAGGGGACCCCACGTGGCTTTGCTGTGATGATTAACCTTGACCTTCTGTGTACACCACATGGTGATCATGCCTGAGACATATTCCACTATTTATACCTATCATTATCATACTGAATATAGAACTTAGATATAGTTCTATTCTTTGATTTTATAAGCCGCAATTCAAGAAACATCCCTGAATAAATACTTTTGAACCTTTAATGTGTATTTATTTTTGAGAGACAGAGCATGAAAAGAGGAGGGGCCAAAAGAGGGGGAAACACAAAATTTAACTCGGGCTCCCAGCTATCAGCAAAGAGCCTGACACAGGCTTGAACTCAGGATCCTTAAGATCATGACCTGAGCCGTTGTAGGATGTTAACCAACTGAGCCACCCAGGTACCCTCCTGAAAATATATTTTTGAGAACATACATGATTATTTCTTTAAGATAAACTCCTAAAGGAGGGATACCTGGGTGGCTCAGTCAGTTAAGCATGAGACTCTGGATTTCTGCTCAGCTCCTGATCCCCGGGTTCCTGCGATCCAGCGTGGTGTCGGGCTGTGTGGGATTCTCTCTTCCCTCTCTCTCTGCCCCTCTCCGCACCCCTGCGTGCACTCTTTCTCAAAATAAATAAATAAATAAATAAATAAATAAATAATTTTTATAAAAAAGGAAAAACTCCTAAAAAAGAATGTCTATGTCACAGTTTAAGCACATTTAAATCATGGAGACTTCTTCAGAAGAACCTTTAAAACTTTCACACCCGTCTTCACCCCCATCACCTTAATGACGGTGCGTCTTCCGGACCATGTTGGACACTCTCTTCATCTACTGGCCTCTTTGCCATGTTGAAGATACTAAGATTTATTCACATTTTTTATTCCACATTCTCATTTTGTTTATTCATGACCAATATATGTGTCTTATATTTTGTTTCTTCCTTTCCAAAGTGTTCTCTGATATTTCTAAATTATCTTTTTCTTTTTTCTTACTTATTAGTTAAGTGCAGTTTACACACATGTTCCATTCCTTTCAGGTTTACAACATACTGATTCCTGATTTCATCCAATAATTGCACTCTTGAGTATTTACCCAAAGAAAATTAAAACACCATTTAAAAAAAAATATTTCCATTGAGAGAAGAGAGGGAGGACACAAGAGGGGAGGGGCAGAGAGAGAGGGAAAAGAGGGAGAGAAAGAGAATCCGTAGCAGGCTCAGTGGTGTCAGCCCAGAGCCTGATGTGAGGCTACAACTCACAAACCGTGAGTGTTCACATCCGCACTGTGGAGCAGTGTGTAGACATTGAGATACTATTTTCAAATCAGAAATGATTTTGGTTTAACTGAATTTTGAACCATATAGAAATAGGAGTCCAAGGAAATGTTTCTACTTTTCAGTTTCCCCTGTATCACCATCAAGGGAGGAGGTGCGCAGGGACACAGAAACCTCAGCGATGGCACACTGGCTCCTGAGCGCTCCTCTCCTGCAGTCCTGCCTCACTCCTGACCCTGACTCCTGTGGAGCCCAGGGCTGCTCAGAAACTTCTTTCTCTCCCCACTGACGCCCAGGCTTCTGCTCAGAAATCTCTGCCTGACTTACAGTCCAGACCTGAGAGCAGAGCAGTGGGGGGTGTCCCCTGAACTTCCACCCCACGTCCGGCCACAGGATTGAGGAGAGAAGTCCCAGCTGCCCTTTCTCCTCCTCACCCAGGAGGATCTCCTTCAGCTCCCAGCATCTGGACATGGGCTTGAACACGAGGGGGCGCCCTCATCCCAGATGATGCTCAGAGTGTGACGGTTTTTTCAAGAGATACAATGATACAACTTGTATCCACCCAGAGACCAATAGCTAAGGAAGGTGTGTAATATTCACAAACATACATATAAATACGTGGTGACACTTGTGACAACATGGATGGACAAACAGGGCAGTATGTCTCCAAGTGAAATAAATCAGACTAAGAGGGGTACCATATGATTTCATTCATATATGCAATCTAAAAAAACAAACAAATGAATAAAGAAATAAACAGCAGGATCAGACCTATACATACAGAGAATGCTCTGACAATTGCCAGAGGGAAGGGGGTTGGGAGGATGGACACATGGGTGAGGGGGTGGGAGACACCGGCTCCAGTTATGGAAGGAGCAGGTCATAGGAATAAAAGGTGCAGCACAGAGAATATGGTCAGTGAGACTGTAACGTCGTTGTGTGGTGACGGCTGGCAACTACACTGTGGTGAGCACAGCAGGGTGTAGACACAAGGCGAAGGGCCCCTGGGTGGCTTCAGGTCATGACCCCTAGGTCATGGGATCGAGCTCTGCTGGGATTAAGCATTTTCTCTCTCTCTCTCTCTCTCTCTCTCATTCTCTATTGCTCTCTGCCTCTCTTCTCTGCTCTCACTATCTCTCAAAGAAAACAATGAATACAAAAGTTGAGTCACTGTGTTGTACACCTGAAACTAAAGAAATCTTGTGTGTCAACTATATTCAAATTTAAAAATTTTTAAAAAGAAATAATTTGGAAGAATAAACTGTAAAGACGCCTGGGAGGGCCAGTCGGTTGGGCCTCTGACTCTTGATTTCAGCTCAGGTGATCTCCTGGTTCACAGGCGGGAGCATCAGGCTCTGAGAACAGCTGCGTCCTCTCCCGTGGGCGCAACTGCGGAGACACATGCGCAGTTACAATCAAGTGTGGAAAGGCTACGTGAGACTGGCAGGAGCACAGACCCCTATACACGCAGGAGTTTGTGTGGGGTGTGGGTCAGAGGAGAGCCTGGGGCACAGAAAGAGAAATGATGGATCGAGATGGGAAAGGGACCACACATAGAAATTAACAAAACATCCCAACATGGGATCAAGATCGGGGGGCATAAACTTGCCAGGCCCCCATTAGGCGTCAGGCTGCACTACAGGGTTCAAGAAAAGTCCCTAAGGAACAAGGAGACTCTGAAGAGTTGGAGGAACCAGTTCAGGAGGTCATTACTGGAGGAGAAAATGTCCATCTCATCAGGCAGCTCACTACCACTGACCCCAGTGTGACCTGCACCCCACTGAGGATCTTGGCATAGTTTTCACTTGACAGAAACATGATGGCCAAGCCCTTGTGACCAAACTGGCCAGCTCAGGCCTCCTGGAAGGAGACAGGGGATGGCACTGGAAGACCCCAAAGTAGGAAGACACCCAACAGGAGGAACACAGATGCAAGGTATAAAGACATAGGAAATAGAGGGCGGGAGGGGAAGCTGGGGTGCCCATGTGGGTGCGCAGCTGACCTGATGCAGGAGGGTGTGGGGATCCTCAGACAAGTGGTAGTTGATGGCCTTGTTCACCCGCTCAGTGTCCCTGCCTCAGCCACTGGGTTGGTGGCCATAAGAATTTATTGTTAAAAATCTTTAACTACTGATACCAAGAAAACCTTTGTCAGAAAGGAAATTAAAAGCATGTTGACAGTCCCTTCTCTCAGAGGCCTCATTTTCTCCCAAGGCATAGAACATCTTTCCAACTCTGACTCCCCCCTCCTCCTGGGGTGTTCTACGGTGGGTGGCAATGGCTGAGAAATTCCACCAGGACTTGGGCCAGGGCCATACAATGCTGTGTAGAGTTCACAGAGATCTCCGCCTGAGTGTGGAGAGTAGCAGGACGTGGGCCCACAGGGGTGTGTGTGGAGGGGAGGAGACAACGTGCCAGAGTGGAGATTTCAGGAAGTACACCCGTCGCACGAATCCCACTAATTCCCTCTTATTTCCTGCTACATGGTTCCTTTTTTGCTCTCAGAATAACTTACTCTTCCTTTCTCTCATTTGCTTCCGATTTTCCTGAGGAGATTGGCCTCTTAGAAGAGACAGAGAACAGTACAAACCTGGCAGACATGTCAGGAGACAGGAATGAGGTGCTGTATGAAAAAGGGCTAAATATTGGAACGAGGGTCTGGATGAACATGACCAATATTCCCGCTTATGAAATGCTAATCCTCAGGCCCGTCCTAAATCTGGGAGCAGTTTTAGTGTGAATGTGTCACACACTCTGTAAGCTGTGGGAAAGCTTCTCCTCAGGGAGTGATACAAGAAGAAGTAAACCCTTAAGACCCTAATAGGGCCAATGGATAGTAGGGAATTTAAGAATTTAAAAGTCCTTCCAGATTTTTAAAAATTTTACTTATTTATATTGAAACACAGAGAGACAGAGTGAGTATGA
The DNA here is from genome assembly GCF_006229205.1 of Suricata suricatta. Classification (NCBI taxonomy): domain Eukaryota; kingdom Metazoa; phylum Chordata; class Mammalia; order Carnivora; family Herpestidae; genus Suricata; species Suricata suricatta. The sequence continues at coordinate 29,161,594 of NC_043706.1, read as the reverse complement.
ACAGAGGAGGGGCAGAGA
>NC_043706.1:29152525-29161476 GCF_006229205.1 Suricata suricatta | reverse complement strand
TTTTTTTGCTGTCTAGTCATCCTCGTCGGTCTTTTGCTTCTTGGTGTCGACGTCTTCATCCTCATCATCTTCAGCTGCCCGTTTGCGCGTAGCTGCCTCAGCCTCCTCATCTTCATCCCCACCCTCTTCCTCACCGTCGCCTTCCTTTCCTCCTCTTCCTCCTCTCCCGCTTCTTCCTCTTCTTCCTCTACCTCATTGTCAGCCTCCTGCGCCCCATTTTCCTCATTAGCGTTCCCATTCGCGGGGGCGTCCCTTCCATTCTCCGCCTCCTCCACAACTTCCTTCTTCTCCTGTAAGTCCTTGGTGGCGATCTCGGAGCTGGTGTCCACGGCCGCGTCTGACGCGATGGGGCACGCCGGTGATCCGATGCAGCGGATTAGAAAGAAAGTGAGAGTTCGAGGACTCGAGGCGGCGCACAGCGGAGCTGGTTGCGGCCAACGGGGAGCCGGGAGCCGGATACAGGAACAACGCAAAGATGGCTTTTCAGAGCAGCCAGTGGGGATGTTTGCTTCTTTATTTTGTTTTGTTTTGTTTTGTTTTAGATTCTTTGTTTTGTTTTGTTTTGTTTTAGATTCTTTGTTTTGTTTTGTTTTAGATTCTTCGTTTTGTTTTGTTTGATTCCACATATGAGTGAAATCATATGGTACTTGTCTCCTCAGTCTGATTGATTTCACTTAGCAGACATACTGCCTTATTTGTCCATCCATGTTGTCACAAGTGTCACCACGTATTTATATGTATGTGGATATACCACACATCTTCCTTATACCTTTGTCTATGGGGGACACAGGTTGTATCAGTGCGGCTTTTGAAAAAAGCTTCACACTCTGAACTTGATGGTGAAAGGGGAAAGCAAAAGTAGAAACACTTCTTTGTGCTCCTTATTTTTAAACGTTTCAAACTCAGTTTAACAAAAATAAGTTCTGATTTGGAAATAGCATCTCAACGTCTACACCATGCTCCACGGTGTGGACTTGCACACGCACGGTTTGTGAGTTGAAGCCCCGCATCAGGCTCTAGGCTGATAGCCCTGAGCCTACTTGGGATTCTCTTTCTCTCTTTCTCCCTTTGCCTCACTCTCTGCCCCTCCCCTGTTCATGTATTGTCTCTCTGTCTCTCAAATTAAGTAAACAAACTAAAAAAAGAAAGAATTGGTGTTTTCATTTTCTTTGGGTAAATACCCAACTGTGCAATCATTGGATTGTATGACGAATCCCTACATTGTAAACCTGACAGGAATGGACCAGTGTGTGTAAACCACACTCAAATAATAAGAAAAGAAACAGGAAAAAGAGAAATAGAAATATTAGGAAACAATTTGGAAAGGAACATATGAAATGTCAAACACATATTTTGGTAATAAATAAACATAAATAAAATGACAATGTGGAATAAAAAATGGGAATAAAACTTAGAATCTTTAACTTGGCAAAGATGAAAGTAGGTGATGACCGTGGCCAGCAGAGGGTCAGGAAAATATGCCGTCATGAAGGGTGATGAGAGTGAAAACTGGTATAACATTTTAAAGGGTTCTTCTGAAAAATGTCTCCACTATTTAAATTTGTTTATACTGTGACATAGACATTCTCTCTTAGGAGTTTATACTTAAATTTTTAAATCAATTTTTTAATGTTTATTTATTTTCAAGAGAGAGACCAAGCATGAGCTGGGTTGGGGTAGAGAGAGGGAGACACACAATCCAAAGCAGGCTCCAGGCTCTGAGTGGTCTGCACAGAGCCCAACGTGGGGTTTCAACTCAAGAACTGTGAGATCATGACCTGAGCCGAAGTCAGATGCTTAACTGACTGAGCCACACAGACACCCCCAGGAGTTTATACTTTAAAAAAATGTTGTTTATTTATTCTGAGAAACAGAGAGAAAATGCATGCAGGAGCAGGGTGAGTGGCAGAGAGAGAGGAAAGAGAATTTCATGCAGCCCGACACCAGGCTGGATCTCAGGAACCCGGAGATCATGAGCTGAGCTGAAGAGTCAGAATGTGTAACTGGCTGAGCCATCCAGGTGTCCCTCCTTTAGAAATTTATCCTAAGGATATAGTCATATACATTTTCAAAAGTATATTTTGGGGGGCGGGAAGCCCCAGGTGGCTCACTCAGTTAAGCGTTGGATTTTGGCTCAGGTTATGATCTCACAGCTTGTGAGTTCAAGATACGCATCAGGCTCTGTGCTAACAGCTCAGAGTCTGGAGCCTGCTTGGGATTCTGTGTCTCTTCCTCTCTCTGCCCCTCCCCTGCTTGGGTTCTGTCTCTTTCTCTCCCTGTCTCAAAAATAAACAAACATTAAAAAAAATTAGGAGTATATTTTCAGTGATGTTTCTTGAATTGTGGTTTATAAAAACAAATAATGGACCTTATCCAATTGCTGTAATCCATATGATGATGATAACTATAAATAGTGGAATATATCTCAGGCATGATCACCATGTGATGTACACAGAGGGTGAAAGTGAACCATCAAACAAATGCATGAAGCACCCCTTGGGGATCCCTTTGTACAGACAGGGAAAGGAAGACAAAGGGAGAATAAAAAGGTAGTGGATCCAGGGTTCAACCCAGAGAGTTTGCACTCAGAAGCCTTGTTGACTTGTCTTTCTTTGGTTTCCTGTCCATCAGGAGGTGGATATGACTGTGTACTCCATACATGTGAACTGTTGCAATGTTCCAGAATGTTCTGCAATGGGAGGCTGGTAGGCTCAGAGCCTAGGAGGACACGAAGAGGCAGTGTGACTTACCTGCTCAAATCAAACTAAAGCCCGTCATCCTGAGTACATCTCGAGGCCTCCAGTGGCTCAGGGTCTGCTGACTCCAGATGTAAAATGAAGAACAAGCATGAGCCCTGGTGACACAACACTGGTACTGTCCTTGAGAGGTGGGCATTAGCAGAAATGACAAAGACAAATGTAAGTCACTCCCAAGATGAGTGTGGGTGGAAAAGGTCAGGATACCCTGGGAACAGTTGACAGGAGACCTGACAGGCTCCCTACCATTAGAATCAGTCACATCTACAGGATGTAAGAGGCATATGGCATATGAAACAGAATCTGAACCATACACAGTGGTGAACAATTATAGAACAAGAAAGAGTTCTTGGGAATTAAAACTATGACCCTAGAAGTGAATAATTTAGTCAATAAAGTGGATGATTACAGTTGTACTTTCCCAAAGTAGTACAGTCAGGAGGTGAAGGCAGCAGGAGAGAAGACCTGTTTGGTTCTTAAGGTTTGTTTCCATAAATTTCAAGAATATTTCTCAGAGTTAACAGGGAAAAGCACATAAGTTGAAAGCCCTACCCAAGTTCTTAACTAGTGAGGATGACAAGAGATCCACACGATGACACATTACAGTGAAATGTCAGGAAGAAAGTGGAGGAGCAGACACCTTGAAAACTCTAAGACACAACAACACAGGCCTGGCAGCTGGAAGATATGACACATGATACCTAAATCCCAAGGACAACTGTGTCCAGCACAGAGTCTCCATCTTGTCACTGTGTGAATCAGTTGGACAGTAGCCTAAAAGCACGTCAGATGTTTAGAACGTCGGTGTCTACTTTCCATGTTCGCTTCCACAGTATACCACTTGGCAAAGGGGAAAATGATAGAGAAAATGCAAAGAGGAGAGCCTGTGGGACCCAAGCAACAGGGAGCCAGAAGGAGAGAGGCAGGGGGCACCCAGGATGAGCTGAAGGGGTCTGAGTGTAGGCCCTGCCCCAGGTGTGCAGGCGTCCTGTCTACGTGGGGCAGGACTGAGGGCTGCGGGCCAGGCGTCTGCGCAGACATGAGGGTGGTGGAATAGTGGATGGGCTCGAATATATTCATGAAGATTTACCCAGGGGGAGCTTTGGAGGGGAGGGGAGCTCTGCTGTTCTCTCCTAGATGAGAACAATAAAAACTAAGCAAATAAGGATAAGATATGATAAGATGTATTTGCTCTGGGAAAATAATAAGTTGATTCAGGAAAGGTAAATTAATCATAGTTTACTAAATGCTCAGTTGTAACTAGCATTTCATAGTCATAAAAATGCAAACAGTGCACACTGAGCGAATCAAAGTTATAGAATAATAACAGACGGGAGAGTGTGAAAGAAGAGCCAGTTCAGTAAAGATGAAGCATAAACCTGAAAACCAGAGAGTGCGTGCAAGAGGCTGGTTATTTAGAGGCACAGATGAAATAATCAGAGAATCAGCTAAAATAACCATTGCGGAGATTCAGAAAAGAGGGGCATAGAAGATTGGGGACATCTGACTTGATATCAATACTGCAGAAGTATTTTACTTTTTAAAATTCTGTGCATCATCTCTCCATTTGCTACAAAGATAAGAAAGTGGGTGAGAAATGGAGTCAGAAAAGTTCTGCACGGAGGCCACAGAGATTGGACAGGAGGAGCTGACAGAGTCCTGGGAGCAAATGCTGGGTTTTCATGGGAGGATTTTGTTGTGTTTATTTAGTTTTGTTTCATGGTTTTGCAGGGCAGTCGGGACAGCACGTTTGTGTGGGGAATGGCTGAGCCAGCAGAGAGGGAGAAGCAGATGATGCAGGTGCCCAAATGTGGGGGCAGCCTGAGACCGGAGGGGCGCCTGACCATCACTTAGAAGGTGAGGACCGAGGTGCAGATGTGGGGGAGGGGCAAGGAGAAGTGTGCACTTCTCCCCTGAGTGCTTCTTTCTGAGCGAGAAACACAGGAGCTCATCACCTCCGGGAGGGGGCGGGGAGGGGGTGCTGGAGACTGAGGAGGGGTAGTGAGAAGCAGCCCTCTCAGGAGGGGGGACGGTGAGCTGACTGGGGAAACGGCATCTGGAGAGAGCAGGGCTGGGGCCCCTGAGCTCTGTGCTCATCGCCTTAGAGAGAGTTCCAGCACCAGGAGCATCTATAATAGACTAGAAGAAAATGCAACAACAGAGCTCAGGTGTGAGAATTACCATTCTTTTTACTTTTTCTTCATTCACTTTTTTCATTTTATACTTTTTCTACAGGGAATATACATTACATGATATGCATTGTATATCATACATACACATCATAATCAGTTTATACATGTTTACTTACACTTTAAAAAGGAAGAAAACGGGGGCAGGCAAGATGACAGAGAAGTAGGGAACACTGATACCGCCACACGACCGCAAACATCAAACTGAGAGGAATTAAAAGCCACAACTTTCTGATCTCCAGGAGCGGCGGTGCACGCACTGACCCCGTATTGTTATCAGCCCCACGGATGCCGCCGGAGTGAGTGAGTGAGAACAGGGACCGGAGACTGAGGGAGGGGCGCCAGCTCAAGGCGGAGGTGGAAAGAGAGCGCCCAGAGACTTAGCCCCTGCGCAGAGAGCCGGGGTCTGGAGGCTGCACAGCACAGAGCAGGGCCGCGAGCGCGCAGGAGGCCTGGGCAGGCTGGCACAGAACTTTGAGAGCTGCCCACGAGGCGGCCACGCTGCACGAGAGACGGCCAAACCGCGCGCAAATTGGCAGCACAAGATGCGGGGCGCCAAAGGCGGCCAGAGAGGTACGGAGCCAAGGGGAAGAAGAGAGACTGAAGGGAGACCTTAGCCCGCAGTGGAGAGACAAAATTTCCATTCGCAGCTGCTGGGAGCAGGGAGAGAAATCCGATCCCCTCAGCAGGCTTGTTATCTGGTGGGCCTGGCTGCCCGCAGACTTCCGGTGGGGCCAGGGAAGGGCTGGCTCCCCAATCCCCCTGCATAACCCTGATCAGAAAGCTGCCTGGCTGCCAGATGTTATTTTAACGGTGGTGGAAATTTGTAACGTGGTTGGACTAGGATTTGAAGGCCTAGCAGACCTTAGAAAACCGACACAATTTGACACGCCCGTGGCACGGGGAGGTTGGACTCAAGAGAGTGGCTGGCAATGCATGGTCTGAGAGGAATTTGAGGCACCGCCATTCATCTCCCTGCATCCACTAAGGCAGGGCCTCAGAGACCAGGCCTGGAGACCTGACCTACCTACACCAAGCCACGCCCTTCTGCGCTGGAGAGCTGGATTCTTCTCTTCCTGCTATTTAAAAAAATTTTTTTTTATTTTTTCTATCTTAATTATTTTTAAGTTTTAAGCTTCCATAATTTTCCCCCTTATTTTCTCTTTTCTATTTCCCTATTTTGTCCCTCTCTCCCTTTTTCTCCTGGAGTCTAGGAAACACCAACATCTAACACTGTTGTGATTAGATCAACCCATACCATCCAGATACATTTTGCTTATCTCATTATCTTTACCCTCCGCTGGTTTTAGGCTCTCAGACTGTCCTTTATCTCTGGCTGTCTCTGTGCCTCTGGTTTTTTTTTTTTTTTCTTTTACTGTCCTCTCTTTTCTTTCCTGCTCCCTTTTTTTTTTCCTTTCCCATTTGGTTTGCTTGTTTACCAGATCTGTCAATGCATTTGCATGCTTGTGTCCCCTGTGTGTTTGTCTGTTTTCCTTTTCAAGGCTACCTCAAAAAACAGGCCTAAGCACACATAGTGGAAAGGCTCAAATATCACTAAGGAAATATATTAATTACAAGCACAACAAGAGAAACTGAGAGACACCATTAAAATCTCCTGAAATGACAGGCCATATACAGTCAAAGAGCTGCCTTAATAGACCCGTAATAACAGGTGCACAGTGCAGAAAGAGCTTTTAAAACTGATAGGAGACAGAAAGCTAACCAATATGATGAAACAAAAGAACTCTCCTCTAAAGAAATTCCAAGAAGAAATCACAGCAACAGAACTGCTCAAAACAGACACAAGCAACATAACTGAATTTAGAACAATTATCATAAAATTAATCACTGGGCTTGAAAAAAGCATAGAAGCTGTCAGAGAAGATATTGATACAAAGACTAGGAACCTTCAAAATAGCTGTGAAGAGTTAAAAAGGCTATAAATGAAGTGAATAATAAGATGGAGGCTGCCAATGCATGGACTGAAGAAGCAGAGAGGAGAATAGGGGAATTAGAAGACACAGTTATGGGACACCTGGGTGGCTCAGTCGGTTAGTCCTCCGACTTCGGCTCAGGTCAGATCTCACGTTTGTGGGTTCGAGCCCCGTGTCAGGCTCTGTGCTGTCAGCTAGCTCAGAGCCTGGAGCCTGCTTCCAGTTCTGTGTCTCATTCTCTCTCTGACCTTCCCCCTCTCATGCTCTGTCTCTCTCTGTATCAAAAATAAATAAAACATTTTTTAATTATTTAAAAAAAAGACACAGTTATAGCAAAAGAAGAAGCCGAGAAAGACAGAGAAATTGATACAGGAGCACAAAAGGAGAATCAGAGACCTGAGTGATACAATCAAACAGAACAATATCTGTATCATAGGAATTCCTGAAGAGGAAGAAAAAGGTCCTGAGGGGGTGTTGGACCAAATTATACACGAAAATTTCCCCATTCTAGGGAAAGAGAAAGGAAATTCAAGAGACATACAGAACTCCCCTAAGACGTAATGTAAACCGACCTTCAACACATCATATCATAGTGAAACTGGCAAAATACAAAGATAAAGAGAGAATTCTGAAAGCAGCTAGGGATAAAAGGGCCTTAACATACAAAGGGAAACCTATGAGACTGTTTACAGACCTATCTACTGAAACTTGGCAGGCCAGAAAGGAAGGCAGGAAAGCCTCAATGTGATGGACAGGAAAAATATGCAACCAAGAATTCTTTATCCAGTGAGCCTCTCATTCAAAATAGGAGAATGGAAATCAATTTGACAATAAAATATTAAAAAAAATAGAAGGAGAGATAAAGGTTTTCCCAAATAAAAAATTTGAGAGAATTCATCACCACCAAACCAGCCCTACAAGAAATCCTAAGAAGGACTCTATGAGGGAAATGTAGCAAGGAATATAAGGTATCAGAGACACCACTACAAACATGCACTCTACAGGGAGCACAATGAATCTAAACCCACATTTTTCAATAATAACACTGAAAGTAAATGGACTGAACGCTCCAGTCAAATGACACAGAGTAGCAGAATGGATCAAAAGTCAAAATCCATCTATTTGCTGTTTACAAGAGACTCACCTTAAACCTGAACACCTCCAGATTGAAAGTAAAGGGATGGAGAAATATCTACCATGCGACTGGATGCCAACAGAAAGCTGGAGTAGCCATACTTATATTGGACAAACTGGACTTTAAAATAAAAGTAGTAACAAAAGGCGAAGAAGGACATTACTTAATAATTACAGGGTCTCTACAGCAGGAAGAACTAACAATTATAAACGTTTATGCGCCAAATTCAGGAGCTCACAAATACATAAAACAACTAATCACAAACAGAAGCAATCTTATTGATAAGAATGTACTAATTGCAGGGAACGTTAATACCCCACTTACAACAATGGATAGGTCAATCAGACAGAAAATCACTAAAAAATAATGGACCTGAATGGCACACTGGAGCAGATGGAATTAATAGATATATTTAGAACTCTGCATCCTGAAGTTAGGGAATTCACTTTCTTCTCCAGGGCACATGGCACATTCTCCAAGATTGATCACATACTGGGTCATAAAACAGCCCTCCATAAATACAAAAGAATTGAGATCATACCATGCACACTTTCAGATCACAATGCTGTGAAACTTGAAATCAACCACAGGAAGAAGTCTGGAAAACCTCCAAAAGTGTGGAGGTTAAAAACTACCCTACAAAAGAGTGACTGGGTGAACGAGGCAATTAGAGAGGAAATTAAAAAATATACGGAGATAAATGAAAATGAGAATACAACAATCCAAACTCTCTGGGATGCAGCAAAGGCAGTCCTAAGAGGAACGTTCATTGCAATCCAGGCCTATTTCAACAAACTAGAAAAAGCACAAACTCAAAACCTAACAGAGCACCTAAGGAAACTAGAAAGGGAGCAGCAAGAGCACCCCAAACCCAGTAAAAGAAGAGAAATATAAATATCAGGGCACAATTAAACAAGATAGAATCCACAAAAACAAT
>NC_043706.1:29147228-29152425 GCF_006229205.1 Suricata suricatta | reverse complement strand
GTTCATTGCAATCCAGGCCTATTTCAACAAACTAGAAAAAGCACAAACTCAAAACCTAACAGAGCACCTAAGGAAACTAGAAAGGGAGCAGCAAGAGCACCCCAAACCCAGTAAAAGAAGAGAAATATAAATATCAGGGCAGAATTAAACAAGATAGAATCCACAAAAACAATTGAACAGATCAATGAATCCAAGAGTTGGTTTTTTGAAAAAATAAACAGATAAACCTCTAGCTAGGCTCCTCAGAAAGAAAAGAGAGAACACTCAAATAGACAAAATCATGAAGGAAAATGGATCTATTACAACTGATCCCTTGGAAATACAAGCGACCATCAGAGATTACTATGACAAATTATATGCCAACAAACTGGACAATCTAGAAGAAATGGACAAATTCTTAAATGCACATGTACTACCAAAATTCAAATGGGAAAAGATAGAAAATCTGAACATGATTTGATACAAATCATGAGAGACTATTGAATACTGAAAACAAACAGAGGACTGAAGGGGGAAGGGAAGGAGGTGATGGGAATGGAGGGGGGGCACTTGTGGGGAGAAGCAGTGGGTGTTTTATGGAAACCAATTTGACAGTAAACGATTATAAATTTTAAAAAAGAATAGCTTTACTTTATCCCTTCACCCAAAGATACAGTGCTATTGCCAATTCTACCCTTGCATAGCCAAATTCTTTTCTTGGGAAATTAGAGATATTTAGGACATCAATGATTTGTTATATTTGGAAAATTATTGTAGGTGATAAGTAAGCAGCAGAAGTTTTCTAGAAATGGTGGTCTTGTTTTCACATAAATATCTTTGGCTATAAAGGGTTCAGTTAGAGAAATATGTGAATAGTTGACATAGTTTATGTTGTATTATGTTGTATTAACCTTCTTTATTTTTACAGGATGCTGTTTTTATTGTTGTCTTACTATTTTGCGTTATCTATTTTTGTCACTTCAAAAATGAATAAAGCTTATGTTGTAACATAAAAAAAAGAAAGAAAATCTGAACAGACCCATAACCAGTGAAGAAATCGAACCAGTTATCAAAAATCTCCCAACGAATAAAAGCCCAGGGCTGGATGGATTCCCAGGGGAGTTCTGCCAGACATTTAAAGCAGCGTTAACACCGATCCTTTTCAAGTTATTCCAAACAATAGAAATGCAAGAAGGACTTCCGGACTCATTCTACGAAGCACATATCACTTTGATTCCTAAGCTGGACAAAGACCCAACAAAAGAAGAGAACTCTTAATAAATATAGATGCAAATATACTCAACAAGATACTAGCAAATCGAATTCAACAGCATATAAAAAAAATTATCTATTATGATCAAGTGGGATTCATTCCTGGGTTACAAGCCCGGTTCAATATTCGCAAATCCATCAATGTGATACATCACATTAACAAAAGAGAAAGAAAAAATAAAAAAATCATATGATCCTGTTGATAGATGCAGAAAAAGCATTTGACAATGTACAGTGTATCTTAATAAAAACCCTCGAGAAAGTTGAAATGGAAGGAACTTACATCATAAAAGCCATTTATGAAAAGCCCACAGCTAATGTTATCCTCTGTCTGTTTCCGCCCCGGCCGGCGGGGCAGTAAATCTGGTCGCAGGTTCCTGAGGGAGAGAGAGAGAATAGGGGGGCAGGAGACACAGAGAGCGGAGGCAAGACAAGCGTTTCTGTTCAAGCCTCAGTTTATTGAGAAAATATCCACACCTTAAATAATGTACAGGGCGGGAAGTGAGGCAGCTGACCTGAGTCAGTTGCCAGGTAACAGAGTCAAGGGATTAAGGAAAAACTGAAACTGAAACCCAAAACTGCAAAATCAACATAGCGCCTAAGGGATCGGTGAGAAAGCTCAGACTGACAGACCGATTAAAACCAACTTCTTGTCTTAAAGCGGCGATCTTTGTAATTCAGGCTCTCCAGTCTAGCTGTCTCCAATCCCTGGATTGGGAAATACACATCCCTGGCTGATCTTTTTAATTCAGGTAGCTCCCCTCAGGGAGAGATACTTCCTTGCCTGAGGGGGCCGAAATCGGCTGAATTTGCAGCTTCCCACAATCCTCAATGGGGAAAAACTGGGAACTTTCCCCCTGAAATCAGGAACACAACAGGGGTGTCCACTCTCGCCACTGTTGTTTAACATAGTGCTGGAAGTCCTAGCATCAGCAATCAGACAATAAAAGGAAATAAAAGTCATCAGAATTGGTAAACCTGACATCAAACATTCACTTTTCACAGATGATATGAACCTCTACATGGAAAACCCGATGGACTCTACCAGAAGCCCTCTAGAACTAATCGATGAATTCGGTAATGTTGCAGGGTACAAAATCAAAGTACAGAAATCAGTTGCGTTCTTATACACCAAAAGTGAAGCAACAGAAAGAGAATTCAAAAAACTGATATCATTCACAATTGCACGAAAAACCATAAAATACCTAGGAATCAATCTAACCAAAGATGTAAAAGACCTATATGATGAAAACTATAGAAGACTTATGAAGGAAATTGAAGAAGACACAAAGAAATGGAAAAATATTTTATGCTCATGGATTGGAAGAATAAACATTGTGAAAATCTCATTATTACCCAAAGCAATTTACACATTCAATGCCATCACCATCAAAGTTGCACCAACATTCTTCTCAAAGCTTGAACAAACTATCTTAAAATTCGTATGAAATCACAAAAGACCCCAAATAGCCAAAGTAATATTGAAGAAAAAAACCAAAACGGGAGGCATCACAATCCCAGACTTTAGCCTCTTCTACAAAGATGTCATCATCAAGATAGTATGGCATTGGCACAAAAACAGACACATGGACCAATGGAATAGAATAGAGAGCCCAGAACTAGACCCACAATTGTATGGCCAGTTAATCTTTGGCAAAACGGGAAAGAGTATCCAATGGAAAAAAGACAGCCTCTTCAACAGTTGGTGTTGGGAGAGTTGGACAGCAACATGCAGAAGAATGAGACTCGACCGCTTTTTTACACCATTCACAAAAATAAACTCAAAATGGATAAAGGACCTGAATGTGAGACAGGAAACCATCAAAACTCTAGAGGAGAAAGCAGAAAGCAGCCTCCTTGACCTCAACCGCAGCAATTTCCTACTCAACACATCCCCGAAGGCAAGGGAATCAAGAAGATCTCATCCAGATAAAAAGCTTCTGCACTGCAAAGGAAACAATCAATAAAACAAATAGGCAACCGACAGAATGGGAAAAGATAGTGGCAAATGGCATATCAGATAAAGGGCTAGTATCCAAAATCTACAAGGAACTCACTAAACTCCATACCTGAAAAACAAATAATCCAGTGAAGAAATGGGCAGAACACATGAACAGACACTTCTCCAAAGAGGACATCCAGATGGCCAACAGGCACATGAAACAATGCCCTGTGTCACTCATCATCAAAGAAATACAAATCAAAACCACACTGAGATACCACCTCACACCAGTCAGAGTGGTTAAAATGAACAAATCAAGAGACTGTAGATGCTGGCAAGAATGTGGATGCACCGACACCCTTCTACACTGTTGGTGGGAATGTAAACTGGGGCAGCTGCTCTGGAAAATAGTGTGGAGGTTCCTCAAAAACCTATCAATAGAACTCCCCTATGACCCAACAGTAGCACTGCTAGGGATTTACCCAAAAGATACAGAAATGCTGATGCATAGGGGCACATGTACCCCAATGTTCATAGTGGCACTTTCTACAATAGCCAAATCATGGAAAGAGCCTAAATGTCCATCACCTGATGAATGGATCAAGAAGATGTGGTATATATGCACAATGGAGTACTACATGGCAATGAGGAAGAATGAAATCTGGCCATTTGTAGCAATGTGGGACCTCAAGGTGTCATGTTGAGTGAAATATCAGGCGGAAAAGGACAGAATCCACATGTTTGCACTCATAGGTCTAACAGGAGAAACTTAACAAAGAACCATAGGGAGGGGAAGGGGGAAAGAGAGCCGGGGAGAGAGAAGGACACAAATCATGAGAGAGTATTGAATACTGAAAATGAACCGAGGACTGGAGGGGGAGGGGGAGGGGGAAAGAGGGTGATGGTCGTGGAGGGGGGCACTTGTAGGGAGAAGCACTGGGTGTTATATGGAAAACAATTTGACAATAAACTATTATTAAATTTTTTTAATAAAAAATGGGAATAATAGTATTAAACATTATTTTTTTAAAAAAGGAAGGAGATGGTAGGAAAGTCAGCAGCTCAGGCCACAGAGCTGGAAGACCTGGGACTCTGTCTGTGCCCTGGGCAGGAGACTCATAGAGACTGTGCTCCATTTCTCAGACTGTGCTCTGGGGGGTTAAAGGGTGGGGGCAAGCAGGATATTATTCTTCCTTCAGGGGTGTGTTCCTTTATTCATGTATTACTATCTTGTCAGTTTTAATGGTTCTAGATGATGATTTTTGTATGTTACATTTCATTTTAAGGTATCCTCGTAAGAGTACTTGTGTATACACTTGCTTCAGAAATAGAAATTCAAAGGCAAAATAGTTCAGTGAAAAGATGACTGGTCCTAAGGTAAAAGAGAGAACTGGAATCTTAATTAATAGTCTGAGATTTATTTGTCAAGTGTTAGGGATTTTATACTAGTTTATTTTTTTGAAACATCACTCCAGCACATACGAGAGAATCCAGTAGATAATCACAAATATCCAAAAATAAAGATGTCACATGGCAACCCTCATCCCCCCAGTCACCCACGCTCTCTCCCAAAAATCCATCCCAGTGAGCCATTTCTCCTTTCTCCTACCCCAAAGCTACTCCGTGCAAATATGTCTACTGCTATATATCATTAGAAAGCTCAGACCAGAGACTGGGAAAACATACTTGCAAATCACAAGTCTGATAAAGGACTTGTTTTATAATAACCATAAAACCCTTAAAAAGAAATATTAAAAAAACCAGTCACTAAAAAAACGGAGCAAGAACCTGAGCAGACAGCTCACCAAGAAGACTCGCTCACGGCGAACAAGCACGCGGGAAGTCTCAGCGGCAGGTGTCGTTAGGGAAATGCACAGGGGACAACCGCGATCTCCCGTCACACTCCTGTCAGATGACAGGAATCCGAACCCTGAGAATACCAGGTGCTGACCGGGACCAGGAGCCACAGAAAGCCTCAGTCACCAAGGGCAGGGATACAAAACA
>NC_043706.1:29126598-29147128 GCF_006229205.1 Suricata suricatta | reverse complement strand
AAGGAGCGTCACAGGGAGAATCTGTGCAAGACAACCTTAGCCAGGGGGTGGTTAACTTCATCAGTGATGATCAACTTGATCACTGATAGTGATCACTGATCACTATGCTCTTGATATGTTGTGTTGAGAATGGCCTGTCCAGCTGTGATTTTCCCAAACCCCATAGGCTCAGTCAGCCTAATTCACAGTGAGGGATAGTCTACAATATACCTGAAAGTTCTCCTCAAAAATCAAAAAATTTTAAAAAAGAAAAAAAAAAGACTGAGAAATGGTTTACAGCCAGAGGAGCCTGAAGGACACATGATTGGGACTTAACTCAATGTAGTATCTTGGATGGGATCTTGGAAGAGAAAACAAAACCAATAAAACCAAATCCCACGTGGCGTTCAGTAGTGTGTATGAGCACTGCGTCATTAACCGTGGTAAGTGCGTGAGGGTGAGGGTGGTGTCAACAACAGGGGCAACGAGTGTGGGGCACACAGGACTCCGCCCTAACTTTGTAATTCTCTGTAAATCCCAAACTATTCTAAACTAAAAGAGTTTCTTTTTTACAACAGCCCTCAGAAAAGTATAAGTCCAGGGGATAAACGGTCTACTTTTTGGTTTTCCTGGGGTTGTTCAAGAGCCTGGAGGGGGGTTGTGGGAGGACAGATGGAAACTGCACACACAGGACAGGGCTCCAGAGCCTCCTCCTCTCTGCTGACCCCTGCCCCACCCCTGCACCTGCCCCCAGGGCTTCTCAGAAGGCACCTTTGTCCCCCCCATGCTCAGCCTGCAGGTCAGCCATAGGGGCCTGACTCAGCTCAGCCCAGTCCTCTCCCCGGGAAGTGCAAATCCGGAGAGTAGCATCGGCCTGCCCCGTGTGGCCACAGAGATGATGACAGGAACCCCGGGTGCCCTTTGGGCTTCTCCCCAGGGGCCTGTGGGGAGATTTTGTACTGATGGTCACTCTACAGTGGTTAGTTCTGTAACTGGTCTGGAAACTGTACTTAAATTTAGGCATTTTTTCATATTTCAAGGGAAGCATCTGTGCGGGGTGGGGGTGGGGGGTCTCACGCAGTTGGAATCTGGAGGAAGGCCCCCTCCCTGACCTGGAGACCCCGGGATCCTGGTGTGCTGCCTCTTCTAACCCTTGGTGCACCCTCGAAACAGGGACCAGCTACCGTGGTCCCTCAGGTCTCGCTTCCTGTCCCTGCAAACGGCGAAATCACAACCTCTGCTTGTGTTGCACTACAGACTTCACATTGTCAATTCTGTACATTTTCATCCAAGTACAGAGATTTTGATGTCCCTTGTGATTGCTTCTGTAAGCCATGATGACCCAGGGGCTTAATGTGTGGTCTAATATCCAATTATTTGGAGACTTTCCAGAGATCCTCATGTTACAGATTTCTAATTTAATGTCACTGTGGTTACAGTGTCTTCTATAATTTCACTGCCTTCACATATTTTTAGGACCAGTTTGTGGTCTGTTTTTGCTCCAGAAATGGTCAAAGTTCTCTAGTCCTTACCTGTTTTATCACCAAGAGAAGAGTATTGATCTCTAAATATAATAGCTAATTTGTCTATTTCTTACTTTTCTTCCACGTTATTGAGCTCTGTACTGAGGGTCTTCTCCCTTCATTACCTTGTTTTGCTGTGATGCTGACCTTTCATCCTTATAGAAAGTCCTTCTTTGTCTCTAGCGATGCTCCTTGTATGGCAGCTATTTTGTAACATTCCAGACTTCTTATCCTTTTTATTCCCATTGGATATTAATTACATCACCCTTTAAGCTTTAACTTAGTTTTTGTTTTGTAGTTCATGTTTCTATTCTACGTAGTATACCCCATCTTTATATTTATGCAGTCTGATAATGTCAATGTTTTGAGTGGAATTTTAGTTGGTTTATACTGAATAGGATTCCTGACACGGTAGGATTGGGGTCTAACAGTTTGCTCTTCATTTCTGAGGTGTCTCATGTCTTTTCCATTCTTGTACCTCCTTTTCTCCCTTCCTTTCTTTCAAGAAAATAGGTTTGTTTATGATTTGATTCTTCTAGTGCCTCTTTAGCTATATTTATTTCTGTTAATTTTTATTGGACTTGTGGGAATTGAAACCTGCAGCTTTAACTTTTCACAATCTACTTAAGGTAACACTGAACTCCATCCAGTAAATACAGGAGTAGGGTTTCATTTAGCCCCCACTGTGCTAGTATTGTTGCCTGTGTCACAACATACAGTGTAAGCTAGATTATACCATGAACTACTCAGTGTTTGGCACACTCACATACCTTTTAAAGAAGTTAAGAAGAAAATGCACGTATACAGATTAACACCATTTCTGTTGTTAATTACTCCATTCTGTTTATGAGTTAACGTCTAGCGTCATTTCCTTTTGGCCTGCAGGACTTCCTTTAAACTTAGTTCATGGCAGAGGAGCTCGCAATGAATTCTTCTAGCTTGTATTTATCTATAATACATTTACATAAACTTTGCCTCCTCGTTTATATTTACTTAGTTCATATTTATCTTTCCTGTGCCATTTCCTCCCTACTTTTGTTTTATTTTGTAAGGTTTTCAGATGACATAAAATTACTGTCTGTGAATGCACAGTAAGAGAAATGTTAGTAATGGTTTAGACTCATTGAACTAGTCGGACAAGGAGGATAGTACACAGGTCCCTTATCCTAATGTTTCCTGATGCCCTTTGCATCTGGTTCTCTCCCCAGCCCCCAGCCTTGGATGACCACTGGTCTCCTTTCTGTCTGCACTCGTGACATTTCTCATTCTATTAGATTTCTCATGAGGGGCTCTCCTGATGTAGAGCAATGCGTTCTCTTTTTGAATCTCTTTGCTCCTGATATTAGTGTATCAGCCTCCTCATGGCACAGTTTGCCTGGCAGATCTGTTCCACCTGTGTTTTCAGAGTGAAAGTACGCTTCCTTTTTTAAGTATTTATTTATGTATTTTTGAGGGGGGGTGGCAGAGAGGGAGACAGAATCCAAAGAGGCTCTGTACTGTCAGCAAGAGACTGACATGAGGCTCAAATTCACAAACCATGAGGTCATGACCTGAGCTGAAGTCGGATGTTTAACTAACTAGCCTCCCAGGTGCCCTGAAAGTGCACGTCTTGTACGCAGCATGCAGTCGGCTTGTGTCTTAGCGTCTCTGCACACTGGTGACCCATCTTTCCGGGGCTTGTGGCTGTGTCTGCAGTGGGGTCACGTCTTCAGTCTGCATCTTCCCAGTAGATTGTAGGGCTCCAGAGGCCTCTTTTCCTTTTCTCTGTCTCTGCCCCTTTACTTGAAAACTTCCAGCTTTCCTGCTCATCTCTTCCTCCTCAACTCTCACTTCTCAGTCCTTCTGACACAACTCCTACCCCGCCCCTCAGCACCTGCCTCGTGTAAAGTGTCTGTGATGCCAGCACCCATGTCCATTCTCCAACGTCTGTATCATTATCCATTGCAGTGTCACAGATTATAACACGATTCTGCAGCTTCATATAACATTATTATGACAATAAATTCCCGTGGATCAGAAATGTAAGGACAAGGATATGGGGCAGCTCCAGCTAAGTTTTCTCATTAGGTTGCAGCCAAGATGAAACTAGAATCACAGTGATGTGAAGGTGTGGTATGGGCTGGAGGATCAAATTCACGCTCCTACGTGTGGCTGCTGGCAGGAGCTTCAGGGTCTGTGGGCTCTCAGAGGGGAGCCTCAGCTTCTCACTCGTGGGCTTCTCTGAAAGTGAGGATCTTTCTGACTAGGTACCTGCCTTCTTCCAAATCCAGGATCCAAGAGAGGGAAAGAAAGGCAAGAAGAGAAACCACAGTCCCTCTGAGACCTGACTTTGAAGTCACACAGCATTACATCCCCCTTATTCTGTCCATTAGAGGTGATCGCTGAGTCCAGTCCACACACAAGAGAAGGAGAGTTAGTTCTACCTCTTCATGGGGGAAGATTCAGTGAGTCTGTGGACATTTTAAAACCACCACGCCCTGTGTGGAGGATGTTGTTAACTTTGAAGATTTTTCTTTTGTTGTTGTTTGTTTCTAAATATATATTTATCTTGAGAGAGAGAGAATGAGCAATGGAGGTGCAAAGAGAAAGGGAGAGAGAGAATCCCAAGTAAGCTCCACGCTCAGCGGCTCCATCTCATGACTGTGAGATCACGGCCTGAGACATAATCGAGAGTCAGTCGCTTAACCAATTGAGCCACCCAGGCACCCCGTCTTCTTTATATTCTCCTGACATGGACATGGAAGAGCCTCAGTGTGGTTTTCTTTTGCTTCTCTTGTTTGGTGAATAATGAGCTTCTCAGATCTAGATGTTCAAGGTTTTTGCACTAAATTAGAGGAATTTTCAAACATGACTTCCTCAAATATTTTTCTACCCTTTTTCCTCCTTCCTATTTTTGGACTCTGAACATTAGTTTGCCTTTTTTATTCTCTGTCGATTTATGAGGTTTTAAAAGATTCTCTTCAATCTTTTTTCTCTGATTTTTTTTGAATTGGAGACTTTCTATTGATTTATATATAACCGCATTGATTTTCATTCTGCATTCACAGGCCTCCCGTGGAGTTTACTCATTGAACTTGCATTACATATTCCCCCCTTTCAGTTCTAGAATATCTATTTGGTGTTCTTTGCACATTCCACTTCTTCATTCAGATTTCCTTTCTGTTCACTCTTTAATAGCTTGATTTCTTAATATTTGACTCTTAATTAATTCTTATTAATTTCTTAATAACTTGATTCTTTCAACACATAGCTTCATTCTTTGAAGCTTGTGGCAGCGTTTGGTGCTGATTCCAACATCTGGGAATTGGCATCCTGGGAAAACGTTGTGTTGACTTTCTCATAGTCACATATTTCTGTTTCTTTGCCTGTCTTTTAAAATATGTCCTTTAAAAGTGGATTATGCATTTCATGTTTTACCAAATCTGAAATCAATTTTATTTATTTTGTTGAAGATTGTTTTTATCCTAAGTGTCTAAGTGTCATGTAAGGGTCTAATTGCATGAACCCCACAATGACCTGAACCCCTGTATTGCTGACAGCTGTGGTCTATGCCCTGCTTTTCCCATATCCAGGGGCTGCATTTTTATCCTGGGTCTTGAGTGAGCCCCCCTCCATCTGTGTGGGTTGGTGGTCAGCCAAAGGTTTGTGCAGATTCTCCTCAGAGTTTGACCCTCAACTTCTCTGTGGTTGCATTGTGCCTGGTATTTCCCCGAAATTTCCAAATGCTCTACCTTCCATAAAATCTGACCTTCACCCAGTATTTTATGTTTTAAGTAAACTCTGCACCTAATGTGTGGCTTGAACTCATGGTCCCAAAATCAATATTCACAAGGTCTACCTACTGAGCCAGCCAGGTGCTCCCAGTATGATTTTTCATGCTGCTGCCTGAGCCTTGTGCTGATTGGAGAATTCATAAGTCAAGGGCGCAGACTCTCAGATTGGGTCAGGACAAGTGTCTTTAAAGCTAGAACTTCTTCTGGTCCCTTCTGCTTTATCAGAAGTGTCTCCTGAGCATCCCCCAGCCATGCAGAGTGTGGTGCTCATCTAAGGATTTTGAGTGAGATTCTATTCAGATTTCAGGTCTCATCCCTCTGCTGCTCCCTCACTTTCAAATTTCCCCTTTAAATGTCCAGCTCTTTTGGCACTGTGACTACTGTCATCTGCCCTGTGAGCCACTGGCCTGCGGTTATGGAGGGGGAGGAGAGCACCGAGAGGGGAGAAGGCTGGGAACTTGGGGTTCTTGCCCATTGCAGTGGTGGTTATTCAAGATTATAGTTCTCATGTTTCTCTCTGCCTGCATTTACTTTTCAGAGACTTCAAATGTTTATATTTAATATTTTTCTCCAGTTTTCATAAATATCTTCTTGGGAGGAACTAACTCCACCCTTTATTCCTGTCTTACCGGAAGTCTCACCTGAGAGAGGATTTAGAGTGAAAAGGTCCCAGCCCATGATCCAGTCTTGTAAGAACAAGGTGGGTTCAGGCACCAGCAGTTCCATATTCAGGCTTCTCCAGCTGAAATATGGGGGGTGGGGGGAGGCCTGGGATCTGGGCCCAAGCTGACTGGATATAACCCACGGTGACATAGAAGGACGCCTCTTCACTGCCTCCCATCCGTCTGCTTCTATAATATTAGAAAAAATGGCTCTGTACATGAGAATTTTCTTACATTATCTGCACCAAATCACCAGGAAAGCAGCAAAGTTTGAATGGAGACCTTGAAAATGGTTGAGTTAAATCTGAAACTAGCTCTGCCTTGTCCTCCATCCTTTTCAGAAACTGAAATGACAATGATTCTCTCCCATGTGATGGCTGCTTGTAGCCTTCATCAGAGAGATGCCCATGTTCCTCCCTGGCTCTGGGCATTTGAACTGGAGGCTTCTCTCCAGTTCTGAGGAGCACCAGCGCTTGGAGATTTAAGTGTATCTGAGTCATCAGATCCTCCTGAGTAACAATTGTTATTCCCCCAAAGAACAATGGGAAATTTCTCATCTCATAAGGGTCTTCTCACATCACAAAGGTATGGAAAGTGTAAGGAACCCTTCCTGGGAAGTGGAAATGGCACATCTCTTTGAGGGCAGATCTTGTGCCCAGAGGCCTCAGAAAACTGCACAGATCGTTGAGCTGCAGAAGACGTGCCTCTCAGCTGCTCTACCCGAACCACTGGCCTCTGAGGAACTTAACTGCAGATTTACCATCTCATACTAAAGCACGGTTCACTTCTGGGACAGCTCGGGGTTCCTGTGTGGCAAATGCAAAAAAGGACTGCAGCCATCCACTGTGAATGGGAAGCTGCTCCCAGCCCACAACAATGGAGACTCGTTGCAGTTATGGTGACATCGATTGTCTAAAGGTCACACAGATGACACTGACTAAAGTTCATAGATTAGTGGGCTTTCATGAAATGAAACTGTTGATTGTCAGGCCAATTGACTTTTGAACACTGGATTTTGAAGGGTACATCACATGGTGAAACACCTTATTAGGAAGATGAAGGAGTCTAGACTAACACTGAATCTTTATGTTCCACATTTCATACCCAGGAGAATGGATATCAGGAACAGCACCAGACTTACAGAATCAGGATCTGCATTTTTAACAAGATCCTCACAGAATTTGCTTACATGCTGGAGTGTCAGAAGCACAGTTCCAGGACCATGTTCCCCAAGGTGTGATTCCCCAAGCACCTGGGGCAGCACTCAAAGAGCAAATTCTCAAGCTCTGGTCAGAGGTCTTGCATCTGCTTCTCTGTGGGTAGGTGCACCCAGGATGTGCATTGTCAACAAGTACCTAGGTTCTCCTGCACTTGAAGTTTCAAGACTGCACTTTAAATGGAGGGAAACCTGAGCAGGGGTGGGCTGTGGGCTGTGAATGGGATGATAATGTGCAGCACCTGGAACATGCACCAATCTTCTCCCAGCAGCCAGTGTGGCAGAGACGCCTGATACATGGAGAACACAGATGCCATGCTCTCCTTGAGAGCCACCTCATGTGATGGCAGGGAGTCTGTCACATTTGCGTCTCCACTGATGCCCAATATGGGGTCAACATGCTCTAGTAATGAACACATCTCTGAGCAGGTGTCATGAGAGGCCACGGGGAGGCTGGTCCAGTTCAGGGATGCAGGGTCAGCAGATTCTTGGTCCACTGAAAATAAAGAATGGGACTATTTTCCCTGTGAAGGAGTCCTGAACAATAACATGGTGACCTTTTTTTTTAATTACTGTAATTTATTGCTATATCTAGGCGTGTCCAGTATAGCTATAATATTAGAAGTAGTCACAAAGTGCCACCTTCTGGTTTGAGACTGTGCACCATTTCCTTTATTTCTTTTTAAATGCCATTTGATGGTGGACATATAAAGCAATGGCAGCAGTTACAAAATGTTGTCTGAGTAATTCTGAGAGCTCTGAACAAAGATCTGTGAATAGGTTGAATAAAAAGATGTTCGATTAATAGTGCACAATGTGTAACTTTAACAAACATCTTTAGTTATTCAATTTTCGTGTAAATCTTTAGAGATTGACTCACAGAGACCAAAATAAAATATCTTTTCCTTTCACAATTTAGTGAGGTGGTCTGCATTCTCAAAAATGATTTACAAAATACAAGAAATGTTGCATGTGAGTACTAGGCATAAAATATTTCATTTTCTTACAGGAGGAGCAGCAGGGGGACAGGGAGCCTAGTGGAAGCCCTGTCACCACCCTTCCCAAAGATGTGTACCCCCACAAATGGCAGTGGAGACCTGGCAGCAAGCCACTCTTACAATTCTTTTTGGTTGTTTTTAAAATACAAGCACTTTCTGATCTTTTCCTCCCGGCCTATGAGCCCCACCCTGACTTGGCAGAATACAAGCCCACGTCCTCTTCCTTAGTTTTCCCCTTAGGATTATTTACAGGATGCCTACAGATACGGTACAAACTAGCATGAAATTAATGAGAGTTTGCATTTCTAGACACGCTCCCGTGGTTAGACAAGCCCACCACGCCAATTCCGAAGACCGGTTCAAAGTTAAGGTGACTCGGAGGCACTTGCATCCGTAACTGCAGAAACAGGCTTCTCGCCGGCTGGGCTGGACTCGCAGACTCTGTCCTCAACAGTGCTGGGGGCCTTGGGAGAGGGGGACGTCACATCCACAGTGGGTGCGGAGTCAGCGTCTACCTTTGCAGTGGTCGTGACAGGGTTGGAAGGTGGGCTCCCAGTGGGTGCGAGGGAGGACAGCAGCTCCCCTGAACCTGCTGCAGAAGACACTTCTGGAACCAAAGGGAATGATGGGAGGAACTCGGATGGCATGGGGAGAGGTGCAATGCCAGGTAAGTTTTGGGGAGGCAAGGAAGGAAGAGGTGGCAAACCCGCATTCACGAGTTCTGGTAAGCTGACCCCTGGCATGACGTGCGGTGTGAGGAGGTTGAGTTTGGGGAGGGCGGGCAAGGTAGGTAGTCCTGCTGGTAAAGGCATCAAACCTGGTAATGTAGTAGCGGGGTTCATTGGTGGCACAGAAGTGAGGGGTTGGTTTACTTGTGGTGGCAATAATGGTACTGTTGGTACACCTGGACTGAGAACATTACTGAGAGCTGGTGGAGTTGAGCTAATAGAAAGTCAAGACAGACCCTGTTCAATTTCTGTAGTTCCTGGTGGTGACAAAGATGGGGGATTAACTGAGGACAGCTGGATCTCCATAAATCCATCTTTAAGAGGAGTAATAGGTGTACCAGTCATCTGTCCAGGAAGAGAAATTTTCTTCCCTTCTTCAAATGGGCATGTTGGTATTTGATGCAAATAACCATATCCAATGCCACATCCTAGGCTGCCTTCTCCACCCCCTGCGGAATTTGGTGTAATAATCACTTCTCGACAGTTATCAGTGTCTGTATTATACACATAAAGTTTCAATGGTTTTGCTTCATGTGTTTCAATAAGGCTGAACAGATCTTCAGACTCATTCCTGACTGTGTCTGCTCCAATGATATAATCACTGTGAGGTCTAAGACCTGCCAGTGCCGCGGGAGAATTTGATTCTACTTCCAATACATGCCAAACGTTTTCATTTGCCCCATCAAAGCTGCAGAAACGAATGCTCTCTCCCAACAAGCCCTAGCCACCCGACATGTTACTTGGTGTGCCAGAGGTCTCTCGAAGTTCCAGTGTTTTACTACTGTAGATAAGCATTTTTACAGGCTTTTCAACATTTGCTTTCAGTAGATCCTTAAAAGTATCATTGTCTTTATTTAATCTCGAACCATTAATGGAAACAATAAAATCAAAGAATGGCTCCAGTCCAGCTCTATGTCCTGGGGAATTTTCTTGTACCCGCAGGACGTGGTAGCCTTCCATGCCCTCATGGTAACCTTTTTAAAAGATACACTCTGGGCTCCGTGGGATGCCGTTATTGTGTTCCTGTCAGGTCCCTGCGGAAGAGTCACATGGAGATGGTTCAGTCCCTGTCCTGTGCTTTATGTGTATGACTTCTGCCACAGGACAATGCCAGGGTACAGGGCCCTCAGAGAGGGAGAACACAGGGCCCATCCTGTCCCTGGACATCCCCTCTCTTCAGGCCTGGTGCTGCGGTGCCTGCTCTGCCTCTGGGGCACTCATATGTCCCATGGGCATCGGGCTGGAGGACTAGACAGGCAGCAGGATGGGCTGGGGGAGCAAACCCCACACACAAAGGGCAGCCATAGCCGGGATGCGTTCCAGCTAAACAGCCTACAGGCCATGTGATCTGAACATGGGAATGATTTTGCCTGATATCTGCTTCCTCATCAGGAGTTATGTGTGCTAGAATCTGCTTTATGCATCATAGGTTAGAAGGACGTGCATGGTGGGCACTTGGGTGGCTCAGTCAGTTAAGCAGCCAGCTTTGGCTCAGGTCATGATTTCAGAGTTCATGGGTTCAAGCCCTGTGTTGGGCTTTGTGCTGACAGCTCAGAGCCTGGAGCCTGCTTCAGATTCTGTGTCTCCTTCTCTCTCTGTCCCTCCCCTGTTCACACTGTCTCTCTCTGTCTCTCAAAAATAAATAAAAGACATAAAAAAATTTTTTAAAGAAGGACGTGCATGGAAGAACCTGAGTCCCAGAAACTCCCAGTACATTCTCCTCACTCTCATGTGGCCACATGAAGTGTCACTATAGCTGTCCTTCCTTGTCCCTGGTGTAGCTGTCTGTGCTTTCTATTGCCTGGGGACAAGTGCGCCTGGAAGCACATGATCCTCCTTCTGATATAAGATTGAACATCAGTAGTTGCCTAACGCTGCATCCTAATGTTGACCTCACTCACCTCTCTCATTTCTTCATGTAAGCCTCTTACCATCTTGACCTGTCCAGCAGGTCAGTCAACACAGGTCCTGAGGGAGGGAGTGAGAATTGGGGGGCAGGGGGCACTGAGAATGGAGGCAAGACAAGTCTCTGATCAAGCCTCATTTATTGAGAGAACACACACATCTTATAGAGCGCAAAAGACAAGGCAGCTGATGTAGGTCAGTTGCTAAGGAACAGGGTCATGATTTTTAGGAAAAGGCTAGGGTAAAGGAGGAACAGAAGCTGCAGTTTTAGCACAGCACCTGAGGAGTCGATAAGAAAGCCCAGCCCAACTGTCTCCGGCCTTGAGCTGGGAGCAATAACACTGTCCTGCCCTGCAGGTGGCTGATCTTAGGTCAGGGCACACTTCTCTTCCCCCGGCAGCTCTTCTGGCAGCTCCCCACAGGTACCTCTTTTTTATTTTTCCAAAAAGGACTTCTTCCAGAATGTGATAGTATAGGCAAGGAAAGCACTGTGCCTGTCTTAGGTTGGGGGCCTGCCAATCCTTCTTACCTGTCATGGGCACACCCAGAAGCCTATGCCTGAGTAGCCTGTCTTAGGTTGATAGGATGGTAAGGCCTCTCTTACCCATCATTGGCTAACCAGCCCGTGCCTCTTGCCATAATATAGCTCTTCATCAGCCTCCTGTTTGGCCATATCGAGCTTGTGATAACGGACCTGGATAGACTGCATCTTGATAGCATCTATTTGCTGCCTTAAAAATGCCATGACCTTATTGAAGAGAACAGGGCCCAAGGACACCAAGATCAATAAACCCACAATAGGTCCTAAAAGTGGGAGGAGATAGGGTAGAAGTCCATGAAATCCACTGAGGAAAGGACTGTTGATGAGTTCCTTCCTCTTCTTCTCTAGGTCTTCCTGAAGCTTCTTAATCTTATTTTTGATGATGCCAGACTTGTTCACATAGAAGCAGCATCGTTTCTGATACTGGAACCCAACCATCCAGAGGAGGTGCCACCATTTCCCAAAACATGGTCCCTAAAAGAAAAGACAAAGATTTTTCTCAAGGAGATTTTTTTCTCCCTGGAAGGCTGAGTGTTATGATCAATTTGTTTTACTAGTCTCTCCGGCAACCATTGGGCTGCATCTGCTTGTCGTGAGTAGATGCACACTGCTCCTCGTCCCCAGATCAAGACAGGGTCAGGACCATACCACTTATTACCCAAGGGGTCCCTCCAAAGCACGGTAGCAAAGGTTCTTTGTGTGTCATTATGCCAGAGACGTTCAGCAGCTTAGCGTCCTTCTTTATCCAAAGTTAAAAATTCAAAATGAAGAGTGAATGATGTAGAAGATTTCTGGGAGATCCCTTGATGGGGTACCATTCCCCCCTTTTTTATTTTTAAGGGTATTTTTTAAGGATAGATGTGCCCATTTTACTATACCTTGTCCTTGTGGGTTATAAGGGATCCTGGTGATTATTTAATGTGTAATTGTTGACAGAATTTAGAGAACACAGTCCCAGTATATCCGGGTCTATTGTCAGTTTTTATTTGTTTTGGAACCCCTAATCCTGATATGGCAGAAAGCATGTGTGCTACAACGTGCTTTTTTGCTTCCTCAGTTTGTAAGGTAGCATATAGGAAGCCGCTGTAGGTATCAACATTCACATGGACATATTTTAGATTTCCAAGTGGTCTATCTGCATGGGGTGCAAGAATGTCAATGGCCCCTAGGGTAAATTTCCTAAGCCTTTTCTTTGATGGTTTTTTTTTTTTGTATCTCAATAGGTTGGGTAATTTTTCTCTCATTCTTTTTTTAAATCTTTTTTTGGCTGAAACCCTTGGGCTAGCATCTGCACTGTTACTATTTTATTTGGACTGTACATAATAATACAGTCCCCATAAATTGACGGGAAGTCCTTGAATAACAAAAAGTTGAATGTTTTTTTGATTTCTCTCTGTGGGAAGCTGCAAAGATTCAGCTGCTCGGCAGTTTACTGGCAGGAAATATCTCTCCCTGAGGGGAGTTACCTGAATTACAAATATAGGCAGGGAAGTGCCACTCCCTGTCAGGAGAAGCAAAAAGAACAAAGATCAACCGCCTACAGGCAGGGTGGTGTTGGCCATCAGGCACTGTGCTAAAAACTTTAGTTTGGTTCCTCCTTTACCTAGCTTTAATCAATTGACTTTGTATCCTAGCAACCAACCTAGGTCAGCTGCTTCGCTTCCTGCCCAGTACCTTATTTAAAGTGTGGATTTTTTTCTCAAATAAGGGAGCTTGATCAGAAACCTTGTCTTGCCTCTGCTCTCTGTGCCTCCTGCCCCCCTATTCTCTCTCCCTCCCTCAGGAACCTATGACCCATCGACTGCCCCACTGGCCAGGGCGGGAACAGACATCTCTCTGTATTCTGCCAGCGCAATAACTTTGCACTTTTTTGGGGGGTTTTTGCTTTGACCTATGCCCTGAAGGTTAGTTAATGTAGGCGACAGTGGCCACTGTGAAGACCAGGCTTCTTTTTTAATAATGGTGACATCAGCTCCAGTGTCTCTAACCCTTGGAATTCTTTCCCATCAAGCCAGAGTGTAAGCATGGGCTTTTGGGCATTAACAGGTTGTACTCAATAAGCATCAGAGGAGCCAAAACCTTGGGCTTCTCGGCTCGAGTTTTTAGTTGGGTTTTTAGTAGCAAGAAGGGGCAGTAAAAGTAGTTGTGCTATACGCTGTCCTGTGGGTACTGTAGTAATCACCTGGGAAGAGGAGACCATAATTTTTATTTCTCCCATGTAATCATTGTCTATCACCCCAGGATAGACATGTAACCCCCTAACTGTAGTACTACTGTGCCTCAAGAGCAACCCAAAAGTTTTGGGTGGTAAGGGATTATAAATTCCAGTGGGTATAGTTTGGACCCCCATCTCAGGGGTTAATACTGTGTGGGTGGTGGAACAGAGGTCCAATCCTGCGCTTCCTGGGGTAGCTCTACAGAGGTCTGAAACGGATTGTTTGTAGGAACAAACTTGATTGTCCCAAAAGCTTGTTTGGGTTTGGGGGCCTGGGGCTGGTCCTGATTCCCATTTCCCTCTAAGGGTGGCAATGGGTTACCATGGGAGTCCATCTTTGATTTGCATTTATTAGCCCAGTGTCAGCCTTTATGGCATCGAGGACACAATCTAGGAGCGGCATTTTGATCATTATACTGCTTGCTGGATCGACAGTCCTTAAAATATAAATGCTCTAGATTACAAACAAATACTTTATGACATTTTTTTATATCATAGATATCTTAAGAGAAAGTCTCTTAATCTGGATAAGCAAACACCAAAGGAACAACAATGTTTCCAACAACAAGAGTCACAAAACTATAGTTTTTATCAGTTCACTTAACCCTATGTTCCTAATTCTTGTTTAGCTTGAATGCAGCTTCTAGCTCTGGAAATTTCTACCCATTTTAGTATTAATCTAAAAGATGTCAAATACTGCAACCAATTACTAGTTGTGGCTTATGCTTTAGTTTTTATCTTGTTAGACAGCCAATGAATTTAATCTCAATTTTATTATCAAGTAAAATCTTAACGTTTTAAGTTACCAAGAACCTTTAAAACTATTTTAACAATTACTCATGAAAACTATAGAACAGACCAAATTAACCATCCTTTTAACATACACTTGTTAAAAATTGGAGCAGAGATCATAAGAACTGAATAAGTTTTGCTCGAGCCCAGGTAAGATACTTTGTTCCCCATAGTTGATTTTGACTTCGAAATTTGGTGCAAAAAAACTGATTTTTGTGGTCTTTTGTTTCTTATCATCTAAGGCAAAGGGAGAAGCTGGTGTTATGCAAATTGGCCTCTCCCCACCCAGCGGTTGGCAACCTGATGGCCTTCTGGTTGCCCCAGGCAACAGGGCAGTACAGAAGAATGGGGGAAGGGAGAGCAAGAGGAGAGACTTTTTTTGTTTTTTGTTTTGTTTTGTTTTCTTTAACCAGTAGAATTAGGCAATTCATGTCAGTCCAGAGAAGAGAAGGAATCCTCCCTGAAACAAAATGAGTTTTCAGCAGCTGCTGGGAAATATTCCTTCAAGTCTCTGTCCCGAGGTAGACCAACAATATTTGGTTCCAATTATAGCCATTAACCTGGGAAATGAATGAGGGAGAAGCCCTCACTTCTACAAAGCAGAGGAACACAGAGAGAGTCAGTGTCCCCTTCAGTATGATTTTATTTAAGCCAGACCAATAAGGTCTCCTTCTCTGTATAGTCCCAACCCCATGTTCTTGTGAGGCGGTGTAAAACCAAAATCCATGACAATAACAACTGGAGAGACGTGGCCATAAAACAGGTTTACAGGTTTACTAAAGGGCCCGACTGATGCCTCAGTGTGGCCCCCGAGTGGGAAGTAATGTTGCGTCCAGCCTTCCACTTGATACCCTAGACAAAAGCACATGTGCATTTAAAATTTATATGTGGCTCAAAACTTAATTTACATTCTTTATATCAATAAAGAGCTCTCTTTCTTTAGACTCTTTATTGCCCAAAGCTTCTCAAGTTCTGACCTATCCATCACTCTAACTCTGCCTATCTCTATGGGGGAGAGGTGGTTGTAGCAACCCAAAACAAGTAGAACAGACTCTGTATTGTCCATCCCTTATTTCTTATCCCTTATTTTTTATGATACGGTGACACAAAGACAAACAAAGGGTAGGGTGCCCCCTCTAATGAGGAGACCAATCAGATACCTGTCTGGCAGTGTCCCGAAGGAGCTTAGGTGAAGCTTAGCCATAGCGGACTCAGCGTTGTGACTTATGATTGGAAACTATTCCAATGCTGCCATAGACCATATGCTTTTCACCACGGTATCGCAGACCAGGCCCACTCAGACTCTGTAGGCATTCTGGGACCTTAAGGGTGCCCACCCGTGGAGCCACAAACTCGAACTCAGCAGGCAAGCCAAACCAAGCTGCACATTCACTCTCACATACACATCAGAGGCTATTACATTCCCTCCCACAGAAGTTTTACAAACAAGACTGAGACATTAGAAATACACTTAACTGGGCAATCTCTTTCCTTTACTCACTTTCCTTATTCTCTATCTACATTTAGAAAAACACTTAAGGACAGACTTCATGGAGGAACTGAAAAAATTCCAATAATTGCTTTTTCTTAACCTTTACTCCCTGTGCCCTTAGAATCTCTGTCAGACCATTTACAAAGGCCTCATGCTGGCTTATTTCATGCCCCATAATCACCGATCACTTACCCGAGCCCTGGGCTACCCAGCATGTTCCTGCATAGTTGTCTCCCTATAAATTTTGAGCCCTGGACTACACAGCAGGTTCCCGCATAGCCGTCTCCCTGGAAATTCTTTAAACTTCGGCCGCTACTTTTTCATCTTCTTTTATCTTCAATCGGTGTTCTTCACTGGACCCCTCATACTCAGGCCCCACACTTTGGGCACCACTTGACCCATCCAGCAGGTCGGTCAACACAGGTCCTGAGGGAGGGAGTGAGAATTGGGGGGCAGGGGGCACAGAGAATGGAGGTAAGACAAGTCT
Organism: Suricata suricatta; assembly: GCF_006229205.1. Classification (NCBI taxonomy): domain Eukaryota; kingdom Metazoa; phylum Chordata; class Mammalia; order Carnivora; family Herpestidae; genus Suricata; species Suricata suricatta. The sequence continues at coordinate 29,130,817 of NC_043706.1, read as the reverse complement.
CTGATCAAGCCTCATTTATTGAGAGAACACACACATCTTATAGAGCGCAAAAGACAAGGCAGCTGATGTAGGTCAGTTGCTAAGGAACAGGGTCATGATTTTTAGGAAAAGGCTAGGGTAAAGGAGGAACAGAAGCTGCAGTTTTAGCACAGCACCTGAGGAGCCGATAAGAAAGCCCAGCCCAACTGTCTCCGGCCTTGAGCTGGGAGCAATAACACTGTCCTGCCCTGCATGTGGCTGATCTTAGGTCAGAGCACACTTCTCTTCCCCTGGCAGCTCTTCTGGCAGCTCCCCACATCATCTCACATCATCACAAGAAGTAGGATGAGTGTGGTACATCAGATTAGTTGGGGGGTGGTGGTAATGCATAAGTTTTACCACCATATACTCTTACATTTGTTCTTTTTCATTTTTAGTTATTGTTGTTAATTTATTACTGTGCTTAATTCATAAATGAAACTTGATCATGTATGTGACCCTATAGGAAACCTCTTAGTACACTTAGGGTTTGGAACATCCACCATCACAGGCACCCCCTGGGGGTCTAGGAATGTATTTTCCTGCAGAGGAGGGTGACTACTTTAGTTCAGTACTGCTGTGATCACCCCAAACCTCTATATATTCTCCTTTCCTGGGGACTCTGAGTGGCTCATTTGGTTGAGCCTCTTGATTTAAGCTCAGATCAGGATCCCAGGTTTGTGGGATTGAGCCCCAAGTTAGGTTCTGCACTGAGCATGGAGCCTGCTTGAGATTCTCTCTTTTCCCTTGTCCCTCCTTCTCCCCCCGCCCCCAGTCTCGCTCATAAATAAATAAATAATAAATAATAAATAATAAATAAATAAATAAATGCTTTCATTTCAATTCATTTTTTACCGTGGTCACATTATTAGACTTAGCAATTTCCCTGGATCCAATTGTTCCCAGGTGTTTCTTTGTTATTCTGTCAGGTTGGAGCTCCTCATGTTATGGCTAGAAAATAATGGAGAAGGTATTACATGCTGAGGTATTATGTCAATGAGATGACATCCTTCATATCTCTAATTTCTTACAAGGTTTTCCAAAAACTAGTTAACCAAACTACAGAGAAGTAACAAAGATGCCTTTTGGTGCAAGAACCATGAGTCCCTCTCCCTGGACCCTGAGAATAATTCTCAGGAATCCTTAGAACCTCAGGAAAGCTCCTGTCTCCCAGGCCTGTGAACAGTGCAAGCACCAAGAACCTTCCACAAAGTGGGGAGGAGGAGAAGGTGTTGAGGGGCTGGCCATCTCTCTTACAAGACTGGGAAGGAAAAGCACCTCCTCATTCATAAAACGAGGTGTAAACTCCCTCTCTTGGTGTCACAACGGGCTTCACCTCGGTCTGTCCTGGATGCTTCTTCCCAGGGCTATGATGGGTCCCACATCCCTAGGTCAGCAGACACAAGGTCTGGAAGAAAAAATGAAAGACAATTTGTTCACCATGGACTCAAGTTCACTTAAAAAAGAAAAAAGGGACACAAAATCTTGCCTTGAGCTGGTCTTACCATGAAGTGAACTCATTCAGGACCTGTCTTCTTCAGAGGTTCATGAACCTGTCTTATGTGTGTTGTTTGTTGAGTCACTTTGAAAAGCTGTTGAGTGAACTGCAGCAAAGAGCAAGACCTTTCAAATGAAGGGACATTGGGTTTGATCCTGATTCTGTGTCCAAGTTGTGCAACACGAAGACATAGAAATACTCCAAGTTCAGTTTATCATGAGTAAAAGAAGGGCTCATGAGCAATGTGAGTAGAAAGAAGTGCTCCTTTAGTTTCTCTATAATTTTCTCACATTTTTATGACTATAATGACATGTCTGTGAGTTGGATTCCCTGTATAGAACATGCTCCCTTCTTCCCCTGTATGGCGATGACCCACAATCTCACACTTCATGATAAACATTGCCACTCGTATAAGGAAAAAGGCAGAACAAGCATCCCTTCTGAATTTGAAATGCTCTCGACTCTGCAGCTAGTCCATCTTCCTTGTGATTTCAAGAAGTCCGTTTTCAAAGGCATGGGACCCAGCTATGGGGGTTGGAAGATGCACCCGCTTCCTCCTGAGGGAAGAAAGGACAGTGCCTCCATGACCCCAGACCTCTCTCTGAGAGTGAGAGGCTCCTCCAACCTGAGAGCTGAAAGCACTGTTGTCATCCGGGAGGGGCCTCGGATAAATGGCCTCTCTCCTCACTAACAAGTAGAGAGAGCAGAATAAGGTAGCTGGATGTCCAGTGATCCTTTCTGGCCCAAAAGCATGGAAGTTGATGGGCATAGCTTAGTGGGAAAGCCACATGGCTTTTTCACAGGGAAACCCAGATCAGTCACACGTCCACCCTACAGTGGCAGCATGGGCCCAGGACAGCCCTTTGCGGACAGGCTGTTGCACCCCTTTCAGCAGGAAAGGTCTAGTCCAGTCAGGTTGTGGGGTGGGCTCACTGCTTCCCTGGGCTCCTTTAATTTGTTCACTAAGACAACGAACCACCATCTGACAAGCTTGGTTACATTTTGCTATTTTTGTCCAAAAAATATCCGATGAATATATGAAAGTTACACATTTTCTAGAAAGAACAGAGTGCTTTTGTTTGTCCAAATATTATAGCCCACTCTAACAAAAGCCAGTACTCAGGCCATTGATTCAAAATTCTATCTTAAAATTTTTCCCTTGCAGACCACAGATGATCTCTCTCTTTCTTTGTTGGCAAGATGAGAGGTGTGAACCTAGAAAGAGCTGAAAATAGAGCCTGTACAGGTGATCACTCTAAAATGATCCAATACAGAAAAAAGAGGAAATAAAAGATGCAAAAGTTTTAGCTGCATTTCAAACCTGGTTCCATTTGCACCTGATGTTCGGTAGCATCCTTGAGAGTTTTTGTTTGGTCACTGAGACACCGATGTCCCATTTTGACAGCCCGAGTTCCTCTCTGCCTCTTGCCACCGAAACACACTCACCGAATACAGGAAGATTGCGCTTCCCTAGCAATAACCTGGTGTTTTCCGTTGTGCAACAGTACAGCCCACCTCCAGTAACAGCCCTGTTCGTCTAGAGCTGGTTTGCTTCACAACTTTGTGTCCAGTGAGGCTTCCTCACCCTCAGAAATCTCAAGGGGATTTGGGAGGGTGCATGAAATCTTAGAGCAACACTGAAGATTTCATATTTGACAGGGAAATAAATTGCAATGCCTTTTGGTGCTGTAGAATCCTAGAAAAGAAGTAGTCTGAATTCACAAGTGATTTTTAACAATAGAACTCAGGTTTGAAAAGGAAACCCTGGGACATTACTGTTATGTTTAGAATTGAACAGTTTACTTTTCTGTAATGTTTTGTCCATGCAAAACTAAGAAAACTTTCAGAATTTCTAAAAAAAAAAAGTGTAAGGGAGTTTTATTAAGCCACAGTGAGGACACCTGCCAGGGACACACAATCCTCACAAATAAGATAGTGCTTGGAAGTTAGAAATATTTGTGCAGAATATTTGTGTTTTCATATAAAGAGTCACCAACCATCACAATGGAAGACATTCCAGAAAATTATCAACTTCAATTATGCTTTCAGTATATGCAAGGTTGCAAGCTTCAGAGATATGGGAGAAGAACTTAGGGAGAATTTTACTCTTATTTTAGTTTGATAGGTTTCCTTTAGGTTCTTTGCTAATGAAGCAGAGGCACAGCATGTGCTCAGGGCATAAGTAGACCCCATGCTTTCCATTTTGGGGAAGTCATTCTGATCTTCACTAGTGTTTAAGTCTAGCTTCCCTGGGAGCCCATGAGCAGGGCCCACAAACATTGAAAGTTGAAAATGTCCTTTGTCAGTTCTGAAGTCAGTAATTGTTCAAGCGTCCAATGATCTGCCCAATTTATACAAGACAGCCTAGGGTTTCCCTACCTCCTGAGGCTTGGCATCTCCTCCCTCTGCAGCGCCGAGGGGCATTCTGCTCTGTGAGATATTGCAAACCACACACAGGAATTGCCAATCCTACTGGCAGGAGCAGAAGGCCCCTTCTGCTCCATGTGACAGAAGATTAAAGGTGCTGTTGCTCTGGAGGGTCGGAGGGCACATGGAAGAGAAGGGGTGTGGGGGTGAGAGACCATGCAGGCACGTGCTTTTCTCCTTTCTCAAGCACACAGAGCAACATGACCTGTTCCCTCCCCTCTGAGCTCCTCCTGTCTCCTCAGGGGCTGCGTGTAGATTTGTGGTGAGTTCCAAGCC
>NC_043706.1:29123975-29126498 GCF_006229205.1 Suricata suricatta | reverse complement strand
TGTTGCTCTGGAGGGTCGGAGGGCACATGGAAGAGAAGGGGTGTGGGGGTGAGAGACCATGCAGGCACGTGCTTTTCTCCTTTCTCAAGCACACAGAGCAACATGACCTGTTCCCTCCCCTCTGAGCTCCTCCTGTCTCCTCAGGGGCTGCGTGTAGATTTGTGGTGAGTTCCAAGCCAGTGCTGGCTGCACTTTCCCCTGCAAACATCAACACCAGGCAGTTAGTTCTCCTGAACACAGCACCTGGTGAGGACGGCAGGGAGGAGGTGGAGGGAAATCCTGGCATTTGTCTGTGATCCTCCACCTCCTGCCACAGAGTGCTCAGCCTGGGAGAGATGGGGGACCCGAAAAGCACAAGCAAACAGTCCTCTTCCAGCTCTGACTTTAAACTCCCCTCAGGGAACTGAAGGAGACGCGCCCCACCTCCTCTCCACAGGGTTAGAGGTTCAGTGAGTGATTGGTGTTGTCAGTGTTACTGCTGAGCCCTGGGGGCAGGTCAGCCTGGGCGCCCTCTCCTCCTGGCACCCCATCCTCCTCACGTCTTTCAAGCAGGGTGGGGCCAGCAGGGTGAGGAGAACATTCTGGGAGCCAGGGGGTTCCTGCCAGGACTACAGGAGAGCTGGGCTGTGGGAATGGATGGAGCCCCTGTCTGCCCCTCTGCGGGAGAGTGCTCTGCCCTCATGTCCCTTCCTATGTGGGATCCCATCCAGACTCTTCCACCTGAAGATGAGACTTTCTTTTCCTCCCACAGACCATCAGGAAGTGATTTCTTTCCTAACTTGTTTCTGGCGAGTGCTGAGTCAGCCCTTGTTAGTCAGTCACTCAGGAATCCCCAGCCACCCTGCCCTCCACTGGGAGCTGCTGGGGGAGCTTAGATTTTCATGAATCCTGCCCCCGTGTGTGCAGCCCTACAGCAGAGTGAGCGGGCCCCCAAAGCAAACCAACAAGGAACTGGCTTCAAGACTTCAGGGAGAAGTACCGTTCTGCTGCGTTCCGAGTCCTGTGATCACACGCAGATGCCCACGTGGATGAGTCAGCGGGGTTCAAATACAGGGAAGGTGAGCGTGAGAAAGTCACGGGAGTGGGGCTATTCTGTTCCTCAGTGTGTGTGTTCTTCCTGGTTCTAAACGTCTCCGCTAACACACATTCCGTATTTTAAACTCTGAGTTCCCCAAAGTGGGAATTGTCCAGGGTGTCCACCTTGTTTTCATCTTTATTCATTTCTTATGTCAGATATTCAGTCAACATACTGCAAGCAAACAAGGATAGTATTTAAAAACATTTGAGCATCAATAATACAATGTATAAATAAAAAGGTTTAAGTTATAGTTTTCTATGTTCTAAATAAATCATGTATTAGAAGACTGCTAACAAATGATGCAATTTATAGTATATTTTATTTCTTTTTTAATATATTTTATTTCTTAAACTATTTTTAAAAGTTGGTTGGTTGTTGATATTTAAAAGTATTTTGGGGGTGCCTGGGTGGCTCAGTCATTTAAGTGTCTGTCTTCAACTCAGGTCATGATATGGTTAGTGGGTTCGAGCCCTGCATAGACTCGACAACAGAGGCCTGCTTGGGATTCTGTCTCTCCCTCTCTCTGTCCCTCCCCAACACTCTCTCTCTCAAAATAAATATATAAACTAAAAAAATAAAAGTATTTTGGAATTATTTTTTATACAGTTGTCATTAGCAAAGTGATATGCCAGTGTGAGCCCTGGATTGACAAGGGAGCCCATAAAAGTTTTCAACGTGTTCCCCATTCAATTGTTTTTAATGTAACAATATATAAAAATTATATTGCTCACAGTACTAGATTCTCTCTCACTTTAACTTTTACATTAAATATTTTTTCTCTTGTAATACTGTCTGAAGTTCTTACCTATTTAATATCTCTGCAGTTAACTCAGGCACAAAAATAATTTGTTATAATGACATATTTGGTTAAGTAAGATTACTTTTATTCATTTAACAAGTAAAATCTATCTTTTGGTAAATAATCAGGGTAAATTAAATTAAAACTTAAAATTTTCATTATCTATTTCTTTGTATTTTTTATATGTAGTTTATTGTCAAGTTGGTTTCCATATAACACCCAGTGCTCATCCCAACAAGTGCCCTCTTCCATGCCAATCACCCATTTTTCCCTCTCCCCCAACCCCCATCAACCCTCAGTTTGTTCTCAGTATTTAAGAGTCTCTTGTGGTTTGCCTTCCTCCCTCTCCTTAAATATTTTCCCCTTCCCCTCCCCCATGGTCCTCTTAAGTTTCTCCTGTTACACATATGAGTGAAAACATATGGTATCTGTCCTTCTCTGCCTGACTTATTTCACTTAGCATAACATCCTCAGGTCCAACCACGTTGCCACGAATGGCCAGATTTCATTCTTTCTCATTGCCATGTAGTATTCTATTGTATATATACCACATCTTCTTGATCCATTCATCAGGTGATGGACATTTAGGCTCTTTCCATGATTTGACTATTGTAGAAAGTGCTGCTATGAACATTGGGATACATGT
>NC_043706.1:29100267-29123875 GCF_006229205.1 Suricata suricatta | reverse complement strand
TAAATCCCTAGTAGTGCTATTCCTGGGTCATAGGGGAGTTGTATTGTTAATTTTCTGAGGAAACTTTGCACTGTTTTCCAGAGCGGCTGCACCAGTTTACATTCCCACCAACAGTGTAGGAGGGTGCCCGTCTCTCCACATCCTTGCAAGCATCTATAGTCTCTTGATTTGTTCATTTTACCCACTCATACCAGCATGAGGTGGTATCTCAGTGTGGTTTTGATTTGTATTTCCCTGATGATGAGTGATGTTGAGCATCGTTTCGTGTGTCTGTTAGCCATCTGCATGTCCTCTTTGGAGAAGTGTCTGTTCATGTGTTCTGCCCATTTCTTCACTGGATTATTTGTTTTTCTGGTGTGGAGTTTGGTGAGTTCCTCGTAGATTTTGGATACTAGCCCTTTATCTGAGATGTCATTTGCAACTATTTTTCCCATTCCATGGGTTGCCTATTTGTTTTATTGATTGTTTCCTTTGCAGTGCAGAAACTTGATGAGATCCCAGTAGCTCAGTTTTGCTCTTGATTCCCTTGCCTTTGGAGATGTGTGAAGTAAAATTGCTGTGGCTGAGGTCAAGGAGGTTGTTTCCTACTTTCTCCTCAAGGGTTTTGATGGTTTCCTGTCTCACATTCAGGTCCTTCAGCCATTTTGAGTTTATCTGAGTGTATGGTGTAAGAAAGTGGTCTAGTTTCATTCTTCTGCATGTTGCTGCCCAGTTCTCCCAGGACCACCTGCTAAAGAGGCTGTCTTTTTTCCATTGGATACTCTTTCCTGCTTTGTCAAAGATTAATTGGCCATACATTTGTGGGTTTAGCTCCAGGTTCTCCATTCTATTCCATTGGTCTATGTGTCTATTTTTGTGCCAATACCATACTGTCTTGATAATGACAGCTTTGTAGTAGAGGCTAAAGTCTGGGATTGTGATGCCTCCTGTTTTGGTTTTCTTCTTCAATATTACTTTGGCTATTCAGGATCTTTTGTGGTTCCATACGAATTTTACAATAGTTTGTTCTAGCTTTGAGAAGAATGCCAGTGCAATTTTGATTGGGAATGCAATGAACGTGTAGATTGCTTTGGGTAATAATGATATTTTAACAATGTTTATTCTTCCGATCCATGAGCATGGAATGTTTTTTTCATTTCTTTGTGTCTTCTTCAATTTCTTTTATTTTTTTTGTTTTTTATTTATTTTTGAGGACAGAGAGAGACAGTGCAAGCAGGGGAGAGTCAGAGAGAGAAGGAGATACAGAATCTGAAGCATGTCCTGGCTCCAGTTTGCATCTATGAGGCTGTCTTCTTAGTGGATTGTATCTCTTTTCCTCCCAGACTCTTGCGGTTCAGAGTCCTTTGGCTTTCAGCCCTTCTTTGTTTTAGAGATGCAGGCAGGAAGTAGGGAACTTCCTACTTCCCCACCATCTTGTCCTCAATCCCTTCTTTCTCTTTTAAATGAACATGACTCCACGGTGAACAAACCATTTTTCATTTCCTCTTCCAGAACCCATGTCCGCTTACCTGGAGCAGCACCATGAATCTGGGTCCCATCACAGCACCAGGAAGAAGTATCCAGGACAGACCAAGGTAAAGTCTGTTGTGGCAACAAAGAGAGGGAGTTTACACCTTGTATTATGAATAAGGAGGCACTTTTCTTTCACACTCTGTGTAAGAGAGATGGCCATCTCTTCAACATCTTTTCCTCCTCTCCACTTTGTGGTTTTCCAACCATAAATGAGAGGCTCCAACCTGACAGACTAAAAAGAACAATCAGATCCAGGAACATTTCTAAGTCTAATAATGTGACCAAGGTCAAAGATGAACTGAAAAGAGAATATTTATTTATTTGAGGGGTGGGGGAAGAGAGGGAGAGGCAGAGGGAAAGAGAGAGTATCACGCTCAGCACAGAGCTCAACATGGGACTCAACCCCACTACCCTGGGATCCTGACCTGAGCCAAAATCAAGAGGTTCAACCGAAAGGAGAAAATGTAGAGGTTTGGGGGAGATCACAGCAGTACTGAACTAAAGTAGTACCCTTCTTTTGCAGGAAATACGTTCCTAGACCCCCAAGGGCTGCCTGACATGGTGGATAGTACTGGACTCTAAATGTACTATGAGATTTCCTATACATTCACACCCATAATCAAGTTTAGTTCACAAACTAGGCACAGTAATAAATTAACTATAATCACTAATAATAAAGAGAACACATAACAATGCCCTGTAATCAGTTATGCACTGCCTCTCTCTCTCTCTCTCTCAACTACTCTAAGTGTACTGCACTCATACTTCTTGTGATGACATGAGATGATAAAAAGCCTACATGAGGAGATAAGGGAGGTGAGTGAGGTCAGCATTGGGATGCAGCATTAGGCTACTGTTGACCTTTGACCTTATGTCGGAAGTAGGATCAAGTATTTCCAGGGTGCACTTGACCCTGGGCAGTAGAAAGCACAGACAGCCACACTAGGGACAAGGAAAGACACTATAGTGACTCTTCCATGTGGCCACGTGAGAGTGATGGCAATATTCTGGGAGCCTATGAGACTCGGGTCCTTCTGTGCACGATTGCATGTCCTCCTAATGACAATACACTCAAGGCAGATTCTAGCACACAGAACTCCTGATGAGGAAGCAGATACTCAGGCATAACAATTCACAAATTCAGTTTACACGGCCCATAGGCTGTTTAGCCAGAACCCATCCTGGATACAGCTGCCCTTTGCTTGTGGGGTCTGCTTCCCCAGCCCATCCTGCTGCCTATCCAGCCCTTCTAAGTAGGCACCCAGGGGACACATGGGTCCCCCAGAATCAGAACAGGCTTCGGGAGAGGGGACTTCTTGGAAGGGGGTGGGCCCATGCTGTGCTCTCCCTCCCTAAGGACCCACATCCACTGGCATTGTCATGTGACAGAAGTCATACAGATTAGGCACAGGATGAGGGCTGAGAGTCATTTCAAGACTCTTTGGAAGGGACCAGGCTGGGACACAATAGACACACCCCAGAGAGCCCAAGGTGTAATTCCTGGTGACTAGGATTCTGTGCTGTGCTCAGGGCTGATGGAAAATAAGAAAGTGCAGCTGGAATGGACATGGGGCTAAAGGAGAAGTAGGGAGACTGGGGTTCACAAAAGAATGGCTATAATACAGTGCAGACCACACCAAGCTAACCAGAAAGAAAAGAAATAAAGGTGACTGCTTCCCTGACCCTGTGGCCTGATGCTAAGCAGTGTCACACACAGGGGCCGAGCCTGATCTCAACCACAGCTGCTCCATGGTTACTCTTGGGGGAGACTGTGGGCACAAGTCTTTTTATGGCAGCCACAGGACTAGACATGTTAATGGTGACTCCCCCCCTGAGGGGGGGTGCCCAGGACACCTGACACCTTCCTGCTGTGTCAGCCTGAGAAATCAGGCATGTAAAGCTACAGAAAGTCAAGATCACCAGATAATGTAGGATTAAGAGCAAGTAAAGACCTTACAAACCATTCTTACTCTAAGTATGAAGGTAACGATTTTAAAGACCATTCAGATTAAGTGTCAGATTGTGGATGCAAACCCAGCCTGGTGACTCCTGGTCCAGAGCACTTTCCATTGTGCCATGAGGAAGGACAGGGGCTGAAGATCTAGGAGGAGCTGGAGACTCATTAAAAGGTTATCTGAAAATGCCTGGATAAGTCTTCTTCCCTCTTGTATGGAATTAAGGAAACAGGAAAAGTCACGTCAGCCCTGCACTGGTCATAGTAGAGCTGCTCTCCCATCTAAGGTGGCCAAGCAATGGAACACAAACCACTTCACCTTTCTGAGACTAACTTCTTTCCCTGTAGGAGAAGTGACACTTGCTGTCTTTGCTTCCCACAGTTGTTCTGAGCCTGAAATGTGGTCTTTGTGAATGGTCATATGTTGAAAAAACGTACAGTACTCATTAATAACGATAACCTCCCCCACCTTGTGGACGAGGATGCTGAGGAACACATTGCTGAAGTGCTCTGCTCCGAGTTTGGCCATGAACAGGATCTGGGTCTCTGATTTCTGTCCAGTGGAGCTCTGACCTTGGTCTCTTCCTCTAGCAGTAGATGTGGTTCTGGACCATGAACATTGGGCACCATAATCTCCTCATCTCTGAGATGGGAAACATGGGGTGCTGAGAGGCCTTCTCCTGGGGCCATCTGCTCATCCCCAGAGATTGAGCACCAGAGCCTGTGTGCTGGGTCAGGAGGGCTACTTCTCTGGGACCCACCACTGGATGGTGGCACAGTCATCTGGGGACACTGCATTCTAACTTGGTTTGAGAGTTAAAGAGAAGACAAGGGAGGATTTCTCTGCCAGAAGAAGGGCATCTGGGCTATGCCAGGTGACAGTTCTGGGCACTCATCATCCCAGAACCAAACTAATCCTGGATGAAAATCCCTAAATAGAAGGAGTAATGTGAAGGGGTGCCTGGGTGGCTCAGTCGGTTAAGCAGCCAGCTTTGGCTCAGGTCATGATCTCATGGTTTGTGGGTTTGAGCCCCACGTCAGGCTCTGTGCTGACAGCTAGCTCAGAGCCTGGAGCCTGCTTTGGATTCTGTGTCTCCCTCTGTCTCTGACCTTTACCTGCTTGTGCTGTTTCTCTCTGTCTCTCAAAAATAAATTTAAAAAACATAAAAAAATATTTTTTAAAAAGGAGTGATGTGGAAGAGCTAGAAGGATCAGGTTACCTCTTTAAAAGGTAAGCAGATTGCCATATTTTTGTATTATTAATTTATTTATTTTGGGAGAGAGAGGGAGAACATAGGGCACTATTGAGAGCAAGGGAGAGATAGATAGGGAGGGAGAGAGAATCCTAGAAATCCGGTGCAGAGCCCAATGTGAGGCTGGAACCCATGAACCGTGGGATCATGACTAAAATCAAGCGTTGGAAGCTCAATGAAGCCACCCAGAGTCCCCAAGAAGTCACCATTTTTACTTGTCAGGATTCTTTACAGGGAAAAAATACTCTCATTCTTTATTTTCAGTGGACTAAGGATCAGCTGACCCTGTATCTCTGAACTGGACCTGCTTCCCCATGGCCTCTCATGACACCTGCTCAGAGATGTGTTCTTTACCAGAGCATGTAGGGCCCATATTGGGCATCAGTGAAGACAAAAAAGTGACAGACTCCCTGCCATCACATCAGGTGACTCTCGAGGAGAGCATGACATCTGTGTTCTCTACATATCAGATGTCTCTGCCTCACTGGCTGCTGGGAGAAGATTCATGTATGTTCCGGGTGCTGCACAGTATCATCCCGTCCACAGCCCACAGCCCACCCCTGCCCAGGTTTCCCACCTCCTGAAGTCCAGTCCTGAAACTTCAAGTACATGAGAACCTAGGTGCTTGTTGACAACGCACATTCCTGGGTCCATCCACAGAGAATCAGATGCAGCACCTCTGGGACAGAGCTTGAGAATTTTCTCTTTGAGTGGATCCACAGCTGCTTGGAGATCATACCTTGAGGAACATGGTCCTGTGCTTCTGACACTCCAGCACGTATCACTGTCATTCCAGAATGACATTCTGACATTCACAGTAAATTCTGTGAGAATCTTTTTTAAAATGCAGATCCAGATCCTGTAAGTCTGATGCTGCTTCTGAAATCCAGTCTCCTGGTCATGAAATGTGGAACATAAAGATTCAGTGTTAGTCTAGACTCCTTCACCTTCTTTATAGAGGGTTTCACCATGTGATGTACTCTTCAAAAAACAAATGGCCATTTCCATTCATGAAAGCCTATGAATCTATGTGCTTCAGTCAGTGTTTCAGTTGGTATCATCTGTGTGACGCTTGGGCAATCATGTCATCATAACTGCACTGAGTCCATTGGCATGGGCTGGTGGCAGCTTCCCATCCACGGTGGATGGCCGCGGTGCTTTTTTGCATTTGCCACAGGGAAACATCGCGCTGTGCCATCAGTGAACCATGCTTTACTATCAGGTGACAGATCTGTGGTCAAGGCCCTCGGAGCCCCTGATGCAGGTAGAGCAGCCGATGATCATGTCTTCTGCTAACCAGCGATTTGTGCAGTTTGCTGAGGCCTCTGTGTACTAGCTTGGCCCTTAAGAAACTGTGCCATTTCCACTTCCCAGGGAGGTTCCTTACACTTTTCTTTTTTATTTTTATTTATTTATTTGTTTATTCTTTTAATAGTTTATTGTCAAATTGGTTTCCATAAAACACCCAGTGCTTCTCCCAAGTGAGCCCCTCCATGACCATCACCCCCTTCTCCCCATACCCCTCCCCCTTCAGCCCTTGGTTCGTTTTCAGTATTCAGTAGTCTCTCAGGTTTTGTGTCTCTCTCTCTCCCCAACTCTCTTTCCCCCTTCCCCTCCCTTTGGCCCTCTGTTAAGTTTCTCCTGTTAGACCTATGAGTGCAAACATATGGTATCTGTCCTTCTCCGCCTGACTTATTTCACTTAGCATGACACCCTCGAGGTCCTTACACTTTTCATACCTCTGTGATGTGAGAAGACCTCTTATGAGATGAGAAATCCTCTGTTGTTCTTTGGGGGGGGGTGACGATTGTTACTCAGCAGGATCTGATAACTCCGATGCACTTACCTCTCCAGGGGCTGGTGCTCTTCAGACCTGTACAGAAGACTCCAGCTCAAATGCCCAGAGCACAGGAAAGAATACAGGCATCTCCCTCATGAAGGTTACAAGCAACTGTCAGACTAGGGAGACTCATGGTCATTTCAGCTTCTGAGGAGGATGGAGGACAAGGCAAAGCTTGTTTCAGCTTTAACTCAACCACTTCCAAGGCCTCCATTCAGGCTGAACTCCTTTTCTGATGACTTGGTACAGATAATATAAGAAAATTTTCACAAAAAGAATGTGTGTATGGGGTGCATATTTAGCTTGGGGGTAGAGTGTGTGACTCTAGATCTTAGGGTCGAGAGTTCATGGCCTACTCTAGGGAGCAGACTGTACTGAAGATTAAAGAGAATTAAGGTTTAAAGGGCTTGGCTGGCTCAGTCAGTGGAGCCTGCAACTCTTGATGTTGGAGTTGGGGTTGTGGGGTTGAGCCCCATGTTGATTGTAGAAATTACTTTACAAAAAGTAAAATCTTTAAAAAAAGAAGAAGAAGATCATGTTGTTTTGAATACTACAGAAGCAGTCAGTTGGGAGATGACTGAGGACATCATTCTCTATCACTGTGGGTTCTATTCAGTTAGCTTGTGCCCAGATCCCAGGCCTCACCATATTTCAGCTGGAAAAGCCTGAGTATGGAACCCCAGGGGCCTAAGTCCATCTTGTTCTCACAATATCAGATCACAGGCTGGGACCTTTTCATCCCAAATCCTCTCTTAATTGGAATTTCCAGTAATGGCAGAAGGAGGAGGTGAAGTAAGTTCTTTCCCAGAATACAATTATGAAAACTGGTGAAAAACATTAAAATAAACATTTGAAGTCACTGAAACGTAAATGCAGAGAGAGAGAAACATGAGAACTTTAATCTTGAATAATATTATACTACTACGACTGGCAAGAACCCCAAGTTCAGAGCCTTCTCCACTCTGGGTGCTCCCCTTCCCCCAGTGTAACTGCAATCCAGTGGCTCATGAGGCAAATGACAGCAGTCACAGTGCCAAGGAGCTGGACATTTAAAAAGGAAATTTGAAAGTGAGGGAGAAGCAGAGAGTTGAGATCTGAAATCTGACTAGAATCTCACTCAAAATCCCTGGATGAGCACCACACTCTGCATGGCTGGAGGACACTCAGGAGACACCACTGATAAAGCAGAAGGAACCAGAGGGAGGTCTGGCTTTAAAGATACAACTGTCTTGATCCAGTCTGTGAGTCTGTGTTTTGACTTATGAATTCTCCAATCAGCACAATGCTCAGGCAGCAGCAAGAAAAATCATCCTGGGGTCACCTGGCTGCCTCAGTCAATAGACCTTGCAATTCTTGATCTTGATCAACACTTTCAAGGTTTAGGTCGCAGTGGGCTCCATGCAAGTGAAACCCTTTCAGGAAAAAAAACTTCAAAAACACAATAGAAAAGATTCCAGACTTGTTAAGACATAAAACGCAGATTTTATGAGAAAGTCAGCACAAACAAATTCTCCTTGTGCCCAGATGTTGGAATCAGCACTGAAGACTCCCACGCAGCTTCAGGAAATGTGTTCAAAGAATTGAATAAATACGTGTTAAAGATATTTAAGAAAATATTGTTATTATGGAGTGAACAAAAGGACATTTGAAAAAAAGAAATACAATGTACAAAGAAGACCAAATAGAAATTCAACAACTGAAAAATGTAATGAAAGTTCATTGGGCAAACTCCACTGAGGGCCTGGGAAGGCAGAATAAAGAATCCATGAGGTTGAATATAAATCAGTAGAAATTACTTAATCCAAAACCACAGAGAAAAGATTGGAGAGAAACTAATAAAACCTTAGAAATCCATAGGAGAATATAAAAAAGACAGATATATGATCACAGATCAAAAATTAGAAGGAGAAAAAAGAGCAGAAAAAGACTTGGAGAAATAATACTTGGAAATTCCTCTGATTAAGTGCAAAATCCTTGAGCCTATAGATCTAAGAAGCTTGTAACCAACCAGGCAAAAGAAGCCAAAGAAAACCACACCAAGGCTCATCCATGCCCACGTCAGGAGAATCAAAGAGAAGACAAATCTTCAAAGCAACAGAGGTTAGCGACATCTTCCACACAGAACATGTTGGTTTTTAAATGTTCACAGATTCACTGATACTCTCCCTCATGAAGAAGTAGAACTAATTCTCCTCCTCTTGTGTGTGGACTTGACTCAGTGACTCACTTCTCATGGACAGAATAAGGGGGACGTGATGGTGGGTGACTTCAGAGATCAGGTCTCAAAAGTACCATGGAGGGCACTTGTGGGGATGAGCACTGGGTGTTATATGGAAACCAACTTGACAATAAACTATTAAATAAATAAAAAATAAACATTAACAAAAAATTTTTTAAGTACCATGGTTTTCTTTTTTCTTCTCTTTCTTTCCATCTCTCAGACCCTGAATTTGGAAGAAGCCAGGTTCCCTGGCAGAAAGATCCCCACTTGCAGAGAGGCCCACGAGTGAGGAGCTGAGGCTTCCCCCTGAGAGCCCGCGGACACTGACTCTCCTGCCAGCAGCCACACGTGGGAGCATGAACTTGATCCTCCAGCCGATATCGCTGTGCCTTTGCATCGCTGTGATTCTGGTCCCTTCTCAAGTCAGCCTAATGAGAAAATTTAGCTGGACTCCTGCACTCCTCTGTCCTTACGTTTCTGATCCGCAGGAATTTATTGGTAGAATAATGTCATCTGAAGCTGCAGAATTGTGTTATAATGTGTAACACTGCAATCAGTGGATAATAATACAGACATTGGAACCTGGACATGGGTGCTGGCATCACAGACACTTTATAGGAGGCAGACACTGGGGAGCAGGGCAGGGGTGGTGTCGGAAGAACTGTGAGGTAAGAGTTTAGAAGGAAGAGATGAGCAGGAATGCTGGAAATTTTCAAGGAAAGGGGCAGAGACATAGAAAAGGAAAAGAGGCCTCTAGAGCCCTACAATACTATAGGGAGAAGCAGGCTGAAGACGTGACAGCACTGTGGACACAGCCACATGTCCCGGAAAGACGGGTCACCAGTGTGCACCGTAAGACACAGACCGCCCAGGTGCTGTGTGCAAGACATGCACGTTCACTATAAAGACACAGGTGGAACGTAAGCTGCCGAAACAGCTGTGCCAGGCAAACTGTGACATGAGGAGGCTGAGGGGCTATATTCATATCAGGAATAGAACAGATTTGAAAAGAGAACACATTGCAAGAGATAAAGAGAGTCCCCTGGTTATAACTCTAATAGAAGGAGAAATGTCACAAGTACAGACAGAAAGGAGACCAGTGGTTGCACAGGGCAGGGGGCCGGGGAGAGGACCCGAATCAAGGGGGTATCAGGAAACACTGAGATAAGGGACCTGTTCTCTGTGCTTCTCATCTTACTAGTTCCATGAGTCTCATCTGAAAACCTTAAGAAATAAACCAAAAGTAGGGAGGAAATGGCAACATAAAGATAAATATGAAATAGGTAAGTATAAATAAAGAGTAAATTTTAGATAAATATAAACTAGGAAAATTCATTGCAACCTCCCCACCATGAACAAATATTAAAGGAAGTTCTGCAGGCCAAAAAAAAAAAATGACACTATCGGGCGCCTGGGTGGTTCAGAGGGTTAAGCGTCCGGCTTCGGCTCAGGTCATGATCTCACGGTGTGTGGGTTGGAGCCTCCGCCTTCCCCATGCTGACAGCTCAGAGCCTGGAGCCTGCTTCGGATTCTGTGTCTCCCTCTCTCTCTCTGACCTTTCCTGCTCGCGCTGTCTCTCTCTGTCTCTCAAAAATAAATTTTAAAAATTAAAAAAAAGAAATGACACTAGCTGTCAACTCATAAACAGAATGGAGTAATTAACAACAGAAATGGTATTATTCTGTATACATACATTTTCTTCTAATTTCTTATATGACTGTTCCAAAAACTAAGTAGTACATGATGTTATCTCGCTTAAAGTGTATGTTGGCCGCACATGTAACAATACTAGCACAGAGGGGGCCAAATGAAACTCTATTCCTGTATTTGCTGGATGGAGTTCAATGTTACCTTAAGTAGATTGTGAAAAGTTAAAGATGCAGGTTTCAGTTCCTACAACTTAATGTAAATAAATCAACAGAAATTAAAAGAAATAAAAATTAATGGAAATAAATATAAAGAGCCACTAGAAGAATCAAATCATAAACAAAAACTATTTGCTTGAAAGAAAGGAAGGGAGAAAAGGGGCACAAGAATGGAAAAGACATGAGACACTTCAGAAACAAGGAGCAAAATGATAGACCCAAATCCTACTGTGTCAGGAATCATATTCAGTATAAACCAACTAAAAGTCCACTCAAAATGTGACATTATCAGACTGCACAAGTATCAAGATGGACCGTATGCTATGTAGAATAGAAACATTTGAAACACAAAACCAAAAATAAGTTAAAACTTGAAGGGTGAAAGGAATGAATATGTAAAAAGCATAAGAAGTCTGGAATGTTGCACTAATCTGAAGTAAAATAAGCTGTCACACAAGGAGCATCGCCAGAGACAAAGAAGGACTTTCTATAAGGATAAAAGGTCAGCATCACAGCAAGACAAAGTAGTGAATGGAGAAGACCTCAGTACAGAGCTGTAAAACAGGTGACACAAAGAACAGTAAAGAAATAGACAAATAAGCTATTATATTTAGAGATCAATACTCCTGTCTCATTAATAGAACAATTAAGAATTAGAGGACTTCAACCATACCATGAGCCAGAATAGACCACAGACTGGCCCTAAATAAATGTGAAGGCAGTGGAATTATAGAATACACGCTGTGACCACAGTGACACTAAATTAGAAATCCATAACATTAGGATCTCTGGAAAATCCACAAATATTTAGAAATTAGAACACATGTCCAACCCCTGGGTCATCATGGCTTAGAGAAGCAATCATGAGAGACATCAGAATTATCTGTACCCGGATGACATGACAATGTACAGATGACAATGTGAAGTCTGTAGATGCAACACAAGCAGAGGTTGTGATTTCACCATTTGCAGGGACAGGAAGCTGGTCCCTCTTTCCAGCGTGCACCAAGAGGTAGAAGAGGCAGGATGCAAAAATCTGGAGATCTCCAGGTGGGGGAGGGGACCTCCCTCCAGGTTCCAACTGCCCCGGTCTGACCTCCTCACAGAAGTTTCTCCCCCTGTCAATCTTGGGTATGGTGTTGAGACACCTGGGTCCTGCAGGCCTGGAGAGAGGGGAGGGGACACATTTGGGTGATGGGGGAAATGTTAGGCAGAAGCCTGGGCCTGACTCATGGCTCATCTCCTTGTAGCCCCTGGGGTGTCCAGCCTCCATCCCACCTCCTGCCTCCAAGCTCCAGGAACGCGGCCTTCATGGCCGGAGCTGCTGGGCACCTCCCTGTCAGAGGTCCTGGGGTTTTTCCTCCTAGAGCAATGGTTCCCCCATCTTCACAAAGAGAGGATGTCTCCAGGTGGCAGGGGCTGTGACACAGGGGTAGACAGCAGACACCTGTGAAATCTTAGCCCAGGGAATGGGATTTGGAAACTCCAGAATTAGAACCAGGTCCCTTCAGGGCTCAGAGGCTTTGCTTGTCCCTCCTCTCAGTTCCTTGCCTCTCCCTGCCTCCCCAGCATAAGGGCGTCTTGCTCTGGAGGAGGGGAAGTCACTTAACTACCTCCCCTCTCTCTTCTTTCCCCTTCATTCCAGGATGTTTGAACTAGTCCTACTGTAACTATGGAAGAATACCTAAACTTAAGTACATTTCCTGACCAATTACAGAGCTAACCCCTGTGTAATGACCATCAGGTGCAAAATAGAGACTTCTCCCAGGGCCCCAGACAGATGCCCCCATGCCTTTTCCAGACAGAACTCCTCCTCCCCTAACAATGGACTCCTAAGATGACCCTTCCCCTGACCTCAGGTCCCTGGTTCTTCCTCCTGCACTCCTGTTGGCCTCCATCCCCTAACGTCACTATTTCCTACCTCTGCTCACATCCCCAGGTTCCAGGTCATCACCCAGAAAACCTCCGGCCTCTCCTCTTCCCCTTCTTCTACCGTATCTTACGAGTGGAGAATCCAGACTTAGTTCCCTGAAGGAGGACCCTGTAGCCTTGGAAGCAGTGGCAAGAACAAGTGACAGGGACTCCAGGATCAAGGTCCCATTAGGCCCCTGGGGAGAACTCAATTTTCCTGTCGTCATCCCTGTGGCCACACGGGGGCTCTGCCGCCCTCCAGTTCGCATTGCCAGGGGAGAGGACTGGGCTGAGCTGAGTCAGGTCCAGATGGCTGACCTGCAGGCTGAGCATGGAGGGGGAATGAAGGTGCCTTCTGAGTAGCCCTGGGGGCAGGTGCAGGGGGTGAGGCAGGGGTCAGTGTAGAGGAGGAGACTCTGGAGCCCTGTCCTGTGTGTGCAGTTTCCATTTGTCCTCCCCAGGCCCTTGAACAACGCCAGGAAAGCTGAAAAGTAGAGTTTTTTCCCCTGTACCTATTACTTCTTTGAGGGCTATTTTAAGAAAGAAAGTCTTCTATTTTAGAATAGAGATTTACAGAGGAGCTACAACGTTAGTACAGAGTCCCTGTCTGCCCCCATACAACAACAGACTCAGTTGCTCCTGTTGTTGACACCACCCTCACCCTCATGCATTTACCACAGATAGTGACATCATACTCTTACGTTACTACTACTGAACTCCACGCGGGATTTGCTTTCATTGGTTTTGTTTCCTCTTCCAAGATCCCATCCAAGATAGTCCAATGATATCTCCTTCAGGGTCCTCTGGCTGCAACCATTTCTCAGACTTTCCTATTTTTGATGCTTGAGAAGAACTCTCAGGTATATTATAGACTATCCCTCATTGTGAATTAGGCTGACTGAGCCTATGGGGTTTGAAAAAATCACAGCTGGACGGACCATTCTCAACACAACATATCAAGAGCATAGTGATCACTTGATCATCACTGATCAAGTTAATCTTCAACCCCTGGCTAAGGTGGTCTTGCTCAGATTCCCCCTGTGACGTTCCTTTTTATGCTTTGTCCCTTTCCACGAAGAAGTCTTTGGAAGGAAGCACCATGCACAGCCCACAGTTAAGGGCTGTCCCACTATGAAAACCCGCCTGCAGGTTGTTATGCGAACAGGAGATCTCTAGTGAGTGGGGTGAACACCTCAGACAGGGGTCAGCAGCTGTGTGCTCAGTCTGTGTTTGCTGTGATAAGAAACTGCTGACTGACGCCCACAGTGACTGTGCTGTTTTGTATCCCTGCCCTTGGTGACTGAGGCTTTCTGTGGCTCCTGGTCCAGGTCAGCACCTGATATTCTCAGGGTTTGGATACCCATCATCTGACAGGAGTGTGACGGGAGATCACTGTTGTTCCCTGTGCGTTTCCTTAATGACACCTGCTGTTGAGCACCTTTTCATGTGCGTATTTTCCATGAATATACATCTTGGTGAGCTGTCTGTTCAGGCTTTTGCTCATTTTTTTAATGAGCAGTTTTCTTATTGTTGCTTTTTAAGGGTTTTATGGATATTATAAAACACGTCCTTTATCAGACATGTGATTTGCAAATATCTCCTCCCAGTCTCTGGCCTGAGCTTCTTTATGGATATAACAGTAGACATATTTGCATGGATGTAGTTTGGGGTAGGAGAAAGGAGAAATGGCTCACTGGGATGGATTTTGGGGAGAGAACGGGGTGACAGGGGGATGCGGGTTGCCATGTGACATCTTTATTTTTGGATGTTTGTGATTATTTACTGGATTCTCTCATATGTGCTGGAGTGATGTTTTCAAAAAATAAATGAGTTTAAAATCCCTAACACTTGACCAATCAACCTCAGACAGTTAATCTTTTCACTGAACTATTTTGCCTTTGAATTTCTATTTCGGAAGCAGGTGGGCCAGATTGTGTGGACAAATTCTCCCAGGAGCATAGCTTAAAATGCCATGTAACGTACAAAAACATCATCTAGACAGCATTAAAGCTGGCAAGATGATAATAAATGAATAAAGTACCACATCCCAAAAGGAAGAAAAAAAAAAACCCTGCTTGCCCCCATCCCACACCCCTACGCCCTAGAGAAAGGGTCCTGAGAAATGGAGTAAAGGCCTGTGTGAGTCCCCCGCCCAGGGTGTAGACAGAGACACAGCCCTTCCGGCTCTGTGGCCTGAGCTGCTGACTTTCCTACCATCTCCTTCCTTTTTAAAGTGTAAGTAAACATGTACAAACTGATTATGGTGTGTGTGTATTATGGAAAATATATATGATGTCATGTGCATTCCTTGTAGAAAAATTATAAAAGCAGAATAGTGAGTGATGTAAAAAGGGTGGTAATTCTCACACCTGAGCTATTTTGTTGCATTTTCTTCTAGTCTATTATAACACTCCTGCTGCTGGAACTCTCTCTAAGGCGATGAGCACAGAGCTCAGGGACCCCATTCCCACTCTCTCCAGATGCCATTTCCCCAGTCAGCTTACTGTCCCCCCTCCTTAGAGGGCTGCTTCTCACTCTCTCCTCCCCCCTCAGTTTCCTGTACCCCCCCTCCACACCCTTTCCTGAGGTGATGAGCTCCTTTGTTTCTCGCTCAGAAAGTAACACTCCAGTGAGAATGCACACTCTCGCTATCCTCCCCCCACATCTGCACTTGCGTCCTGACTTTCTAAGTGATGGTGGAGGCGCCCCTCCTGTCTCAGGCTGCCCCTCCATTTGGGCACATGCATCATCCACTTCCCCCTCTTTGCTGGCTCAGCCATTCCCCATACAAACGTGCTGTCCTGATTTTTTTTTTAATTAAAAAAAAATTCAACCCTTGCTCCCATGACTCCGCCAGCTCCTGCCCCATCTCTATGGCCTCCATGTAGAACTTTCCTGACTCCTTTTCTCACCCACTATCTTGTCTTTGTAGCAAATGGATACAGACAGAGTTTTAAAAAGTCAAATACTTCTGCAGTACTTGAGGTCAAGTATGATGTCCCTAATCTTTCATGTCTCCCTTTCCTGAATCTCAGAGATCTCCTCTTCTAGTTCTTTTAGCTGGTTCCCACTTCTGTGCCTCTAAATAGCCTGCTTCTTGCACTCATTCTCTGTTTCTCAGGTTTATTCATCATCTATACTTACTTGGCTCTTCTTTCACACTCTCCCGTCTGCCCCATATAATTACTCTATAACTTTGATTATCTCAATGTGCAGTGTTCATATTTTTATGACCATGAAATGCTAGTCACAACTGAGCATTTAGTAGACTATGATTACTTTACCTTTCCTGAATTAACTTATTATTTTCCCTGAGTAAATAAATCTCTTATCCTTCAATTGCTTAGTTTCTGTTCTTCTCATTTAAATGCTTCCCAAACTCCCCCTGGTAAATCTTCATGAATATATTCGAGCCATCTGATATTCCACCATCTTCATGTCTGTGCAGCGCCTGGTCCTCAGCCCCTCGTCCTGCCCCTTGTGGACAGAACGCCTGCACACCTGGGGCAGGGCCAACACCTGACTCCCTTCCTCTCAGCCTAGGCGCCCCCTGCCTCTCTTGTTCTGGCTCCCTGTTGTCTGGATCCCACGTGCTTCCCTCTTTTGGCTTCTCCATCATTTCCCCCACTTTGCCTAGTGGTATCCTGTGGATGGGAACGTGGAAAGTAGACACTGACACTCTAAACATCTGACATTCCTTTAGGCTACCCTCGCCCTGATTCACACGGTGACGGGATGAAGACCCTGTGCTAGATATAGTTGTCCTCGGGATTTGAAGACCATGTGCCATGTCTTCCATTCATCAGGCCTGTGGTGTTGGGTCCTGAAGTTTTCAAGGCGTCTCATCCTCCACCCTCTTCCTGACATTTCATTGTGATGTCTCTTCATGTGGGTCTCTTGGCATCCACTCTAGTTAAGAACTTGGATAAGACTTTAAAGATATGTGAGGCGCTTGGTTGGCTCAGTCAGTTGAGCGTCCAACTTTGACTCAGGTCATGATCTCATAGTGTTTGGGTTCGAGCCCCACATCAGGCTCTGTGCTGATAGCTCAGAGCCTGAAGCCTGCTTCTAATTCTGTATATCCCTCTCTCTCTGCCCCTTTGCCTGTTCACGCTCTGTCTCAAAAATAAATAAACATTTTTAAAAATTAAAAAAAGACTTTAAATATATGTGTTTTCCCTGTAAGCTCTGAGAAATATTCTTGAAATTTTTAGGAACAAATTTTAAGAGCCAAACAGGTCTTCTCTCCTGCTGCCTTCACCTCCTGACTGTACTACTTCGGGGAAGTACAACTGTAATCATCCACTTTATTGACTAAATTATTCATTTCTATGGTCATAATTTTAATTCCCAAGAGCTCTTTCTTGTTCTATGATTGTTCACAACTGTGTGTGATTCAGATTCTGTTCCATATGCCATATGCCTCTTACATGCTGTAGATGTGACTGATTCTAGTAGTAGGAGACCTGTTAGGTCTGCTGGTCATCTGTCCTCAGGATACCTTGAACTTTCTCCACATAGCATTGATCTTGGAAGAAACTTATGATGGTCCCTGTCATTTCTGCTAACGCCCACCTCCCACAGGACAGTGCCAGTGGTGTGTCACCAGGGGCTCATGGTTATTCTTCATTTTACATCTGGAGTCAGCTGACCCTGAGCCACTGGAAGCCTCGAGATGTACATGGGATGATGGGCTGTAGTTTGATTTAAGCAGTAAGTAACACTGCCTTGTAATGTCCTCTTAGGCTCTCAGCCTAGTAGTCTCCCAATGCAGAACATTCTGGAACATTGCAACAGTCCACTTGCATAGAGTGCACAGTCATACCTCCCGATGGACAGGAAACCAAAGAGTCAACACGGCCTCTGAATGCAAACTTTCTGGGTTGAACCCTGGTTCCACCACCTTCTTATCCTCTCTGAGTCTCCTTTTCCCTGACTGAACAAAGGGATCCCCTATGGGGCACCTCATGGGTTTGCTTTCATTATCTTTTACCCTCTGTGTACATCACATGTTGATATTCTACTATTTATACTTCCCATCATCATATTGATTATAGCACTTAGATAAGTTCCATTGTCTCTTTTTATAAACAATTCAAGAAACATCCTTGAAATATACTTTAAATTTTTTTAATGTTTATTTATTTTTGAGAGAGAGGGAGAGAGGAAAGAGTGAGAGAGACAGAGAGATAGAGGATGAGCAGGGAGGGGTGGATAGAGACAGAGAGAGAGAAGGAGACACAGAATCCAAAACAGGCTTCAGGCTCTGACTGTCAGCAAAGAGCCCACACAGATCTCAAACTCACCGACTGTGAGATCATGACCTGAGCTAAGACTGGACACTTAACCGACTGAGCCACCCAGGCACCCCCTGAAAATATATTTTTGACAACATATATGATTATCTTCTTATGATAAACTCCTAAAGGAGGGGCATCTGGGTGGCTCAGTCAGTTTAGCATCAGACTCTTGATTTCAGCTCAGTTCATGATCTCCAGGTTCCTGAGGTCCAGCCTGGTGTCGGGCTGCTTAGGATTCTCTCTTTCCTCTCTCTCTCCACTTTCCCTGCTCCTGCATGCACTCTTTCTCACTTTTTCTGAGAATAAATAAATAAATATTTTTTAGAAAAGCTCTCAAAGAGAATGTCTATGTCACAGTATAAGCATATTTAAATGATGAAGACATATTTCAGAAGAACCCTTTAAAAATTTTAAGCCAGTCTTCACTCCCATCCCCCTTTAAGATGGTGTATTTTCCCCGCCTCTGTTGGACACTCTCATGACCTACTTTCATCTTTGCCAGGTTGAACATACCAAGATTTATCCTCATTTTTTATTTTACACTCTCATTTTGTTTATATTTATTTATTCTCAATATATGTGTGTGGCATTTTGTGTCTTCTTTTCCAAACTGCTCTCTAATATTTCTAATTATCTTTTTCCTTTGCTTATTACTTGGGTGCCCTTTACGTCTCCTATCCCATTCCTTTCAGGCTTCAACATAGTGATTTGTCATATAATCCAATAGTTGCACTCTTGGACTTACACTTTCAAAGAAAATGAAAATACCAATTCTTTTCTTTTTTAGTTAATTTATTTGAGAGACAAAGAGAGAAAGAGAGTACACAAGGAGGAGAGGGTCTGAGAAAGAGGACGAGGGACAGAGAGAGAGAGACACTCCCAAACATGCTCAGTGCTGTCAGCATGGAGCCTGATGCGGGGCTTCAACTCACAAACCATGAGTGTGCATGTCCGAACTATGCAGTATTGTGTAGACATTGAGATGCTATTTCCAAATCAGAAATGAGTTTCGTTGAACTGAATTTGAAACATTTAGAAATAAGGAGCCCAGCGAATTGCTTCTACTTCTCAGTTTCCCCTGTATTACTATCAAGGGGCTGGAGGAGGAGGTGCACAGGGACACAGAAACCTCAGCGATGGCCCACGGGCTCCTGAGCGCTCCTCTCCTGCAGTCCTGCCTCACCCCTGAGCCCATCCCCCATGGAGTCCAGGGCTGCTCAGAAACTTCTTCGTCTTCCCCACTGACGCCCAGGCTTCTGCTCACACATCGCTGACTGATGACAGGACAGACCCCACTCAGGCTCCTCAGCCAGAATCCACCTGAGAGCAGAGCAGTGGGGGGTGACCCCTGACCTTCCACCCCACGTGCGGCCACAGGACTGAGGGGAGAAGACCCAGCTGCCCTTTCTCCTCCTCAGCCAGGCCTTCCCTAGGGTCTCCTTCAGCTCCAGCACCTGGACATGGGCGCGGACACCAGGGGACGCCCGCATCCCAGATGATGTTCCGAGTGTGAGGTTTTTTCAAAAGTCACACAGATACAACTTGTATCCATCTGTAGACAAATGGATAAAGAAGATGTGTGATATATACGCACATACATATAAATATGTGTTGCCCCTTGTGACAACATGGATGGACAAGTAGGGTAATAATGTCTGCTAAGTGAAATCAATCAAACTGAGAAAGACAAGTACCATATGATTTCACTCATATGTGGAATAAAAAAAATGAATAAAGAAACAAACAGCAGAATCAGACCTATAAATACAGAGAATGAACTGATGATTGCCAGAGGGAAGGGGGTTGGGAGGATGGACACCGGGGTGAGAGGAGTGGGAGACACAGGCTCCAGTTATGGAAGGAACAGGTCATGGGAATAAAAGGCACAGCACAGGGAATATGGTCAGTGAGACTGTAACCTCATTGTGTGGTGACAGATGGCAGCTACACTGTGGTGAGCACAGCAAGTGTAGTCGGAAGGTGAGGGGTCCTTGGGTGGCTCTGTAGTTTCTCCAGTTATGACCCCAAGTCGTGGGAAAGAGCCCCTCAGGGAATGAGCCAACTTCAGATTCTCTCTCTCTCTCTCTCTCTCTCTCTCTCTCTGTCACTCTCTCTCTCTCTATCTCTATCTCTCTATCTCTCTCCCTCCCTCCCTCCCTTCCTCTGCCTCTCTTCCCTGCTCTCGCTGTCTCTCTCTCAAAAAAAAGAAAATGTATACAGAAATTGAGTCACTTTTGTACACCTGAAAGTAATGGAATCTTGTGTGTCAAATATATTCAAAAATAAAATATTTTTTAAAAGAAATTAATTAGTAAGAATAAACTGTAGGAGTGCCTGGATGGGTCAGTCAGTTAGGCCTCCAAATTTTGATATCAGCTCAGGTGATGCGTGATCTCCTGGCTCAGGGGCGGGAGACCCGCACCAGGCTCTGCAAATGGGTGAGTCCTCTCCTATTGCTGCAACTGCAGAGAAAAAAATGCACAGCTTGGCAGAAACACCGACCCCGATACATGCAGGTGTTTGTGTGGGGTGAGGGGTCAGAGGAAAGACTGGGATGCAAAAAAGAAAATTAACTGGACAAGAGAGGAAAGGGATTCCACAAGGAAAAAATAAAACATTCCAACATGGTATCAAGATCGGGGTCATAAACTTGTCAGGCACCCATTAAGGCATCAAGAACCATTGCCTGCACTTTATGTTTCAAGACAAAGTCACTGAGGAACAAGAGGACTCTGAAGAGTTGGAGGAAAGAGTTTCATGAGATCAATACTCACTGGAGGAGGAAATGTCCATCTTTTCAGGCAGCTCACTACTACTGACCTCAGTGTGACCCTGCACATCACTGAAGATGCTGGCATTGTTTTCATTTGACACCAACATAATGGCCAAGCCTGTGGGGCAACTGGCTTGATCAGGCCT
Source organism: Suricata suricatta (assembly GCF_006229205.1). Lineage (NCBI taxonomy): Eukaryota > Metazoa > Chordata > Mammalia > Carnivora > Herpestidae > Suricata > Suricata suricatta. The sequence continues at coordinate 29,103,100 of NC_043706.1, read as the reverse complement.
CATAGAAGGAGACAGGGCAGAACTGGAAGACCACAAAGTGGAAGACACCCAAAAGGGCAGACAAGGATGATGGGCAGACAAGGGCATGAAGACGTGGAAAATCAGGGGGTGGAGGGGACACTGGGATACCGGTGTGGGTGTGCAGCTTACCTGACTCAAGTAAGAGTGGGATTCCTCAGGCAGGTGGTAGTTGAGGGCAGTGTTAACCTGTTTTATGTCCATGCCACAAGAATTCATTATGGAAAGTGTTTAAACTACTGACACCAAGAAAACCTTGAAAAATGTTCACAGTCTTTTCTCTCAATGGTCTCATTTCCTCCCAAGGACACAAAACATCTTTCCATCTCTAACTCACCTCCTCCCCTGGGGCATCCCACAGTGGGTGGCAGTGGTTGGCAGATTCTGCTCCACCAGAAGCTGGGTCAGAGCAACGCAATGCTGCACAGACTTCACAAAAATCTCCCCTGTGTGTGGGGAGTAGGGGGATGTGGGCCACGGGTGTGTGAGGAGAGGAGAGACAATGTGCCAGAGTGGGAGATTTCAGGAAGTACACTTTCTACATGAATCTTGCTAAATTCCTCTTATTCTCTGCTACATGGTTCATTTTTGCTCTCAGTATAACTTACTTTTTTTCTCTCCTTTGATTCTGATTTTCCTGAGCAGATTGGCCTCTGAGAAGATACGGAGAACAGTAGCCAAATTTGGCAGACATACTAGGAGACAGGAATGAAGTACTCCATGAAAAAGGGCTAAATATTGGAATTAGGGTCTGTAGTGACCATGACCAATATTCCTGCTTATGAAACATTAAACCTAAGACCTACCCTAAAACTGGGATTAGTTTCCGTGTAAATATGTTACTCAGTAAGCTGAGAGAAAGCTTCTCCTCAAGGAGTGATACAAGAAGGAAAAAAACTTAAGAACCCTATCAGAGCCAATGTATATTGGGATATTTAAGAATTTAAAAGTCTTCCCAGATTGTTTTAAAAGCTTGTTTACTTATAATGAGACAGAGAGAGACAGAGTGAGGATGAGCAGGGTAGGGGCAGAGACAAAGAGAAAGAGAGAATCCTAAACAGGCTCCTCCACACTGTCAGTGCAGAGCCTGACACAGGCTCCATCTCACACACCGTGAGATCAAGAGTCAGACACTTAACCAACTGAGCCACCCAGGATCCCAAAAACACCAATTTTTTTTCAAAACATAGCTATTTTAAAATATGAAGTTGAAGACAGAAGAAAGAGCAGCCCCCACCTTGGGAACTGGTCTAACTCTAACAGCTGGGCCTCAGTGGGGTCAGAAGCCAGCTGATGTCACCACTGGGCCATATTCTCTTGTGGAACATGACCGGTCATCTCACAGGACATCAACACACAAGGACACTCTGAAACTGTGACACTACTGTGTCTAATTACAGACACAAACAAGCCACAGTACAACCCACAAAATACCAAACATCTCCCTGTGCTGCTTAATGTGAGCAATGGCTGCTTTTTTACCATTACTTTGTTTTTCTCAAGTTTTTATTTAAATGCCAGTAAGTTAACCTACAGTGTAATATTGGTTTCAGGAGTAGTATTGAGTGACGAATCATACAACACCCAGTGCTCGTCACAACAAGTGCCCTCCTTCGTACCCGTCACCCACATAGCCCATCCCATTCACCATGTGATCCACCCCGAAGCTTGACAACCTCTCAGCAATGACCGTCTTTTCGGTTGGGATTTGTGGTAACATAAAACAAATGACTTTCTGATAATTCAATTCCACTGTAACCAATGCTGGAACACCTATGTTACTTAAAACACACAACACGTTACTTAAGAACAATTCTGCATTAGTACAAGATCCATTCCATGTGCAGATGGGCCGATGGATTTAATGTAACAGAGAAGGAGACAATGATGTTGTTCCAGTTTGCAAATAACCTCGGAGAAAGTACAACTTGCGTAGTTTTAATATAGTATCAAGGAGGAATATGCACAATTATTTGAAAAGGTTATGACACATACTATTCTCTGATGGTCAAGGAAGTAAATTTTTTCATATACTTCAACCAAAACAACACAATAGATGCAGAAGCAAATCTGAACCTCCAGTGGTCTCTAATGAAACATCCAAGAAAGAGACTTACAAAAACGTAAAATGAAAAAAAAGCCACTCTTCTCACAGTCGCGTTTTTTTGGGAAAATTTGTTATTTTTGATAAAAATTGTAGTTCTGTTTTCATATGATGTAAGTGAATTAAAAAATATTTAAACCATTTTATTCCTGCTATGGTAAGTATTAATAGATATAGCCCGCAGACACAAAATTATCCCTGGGATCCTCACTAATTTGTAAGACTGTATAGACAGCCTGAAAGCTATCTTTGGACTGTTGGAGAATCAATGACTCACACAGCTCCTGGGCCACGCGTCAGGGAGACAGTGTGACAAAGACAGCTCTGTGCAGTGGGTGAGGCTTTGGAACAAAATCCCAGGTTCCCGGGGGAAACTCTCAGGGTCTCAGGCCCCAGGGCGGTGTCAGGGGCGGGATTGCCCACCCAGGTTTCACTTCTCCCAGTCACAACCTGCGTCAGGTCCTTCCGCCTGGATACTGATAATGCGGACTCGGTTCACAATCCTATTGGTAACGGGTTTACCAAGAAGCCAATCAGGGGCACCTCGGTTCTGGGGTAGTCTCTGCAGGCGCTTCCGGTTGCAGCTGCGACCCACATTCTCCCCAGACCCCGAGATGCAGGTCGTGATGCCCCGAACTCTCCTCCTGCTGCTGTCGGGGGCCCTGGCGATGACCCAGACCTGGACCGGTGAGTACGGGGGTCGAGAGGAAA
>NC_043706.1:29079996-29100167 GCF_006229205.1 Suricata suricatta | reverse complement strand
CCCCTCCCCCCCCCTCCACGACTCCGCCCTGCTCTCCCTGACTCCGGTACCCCTCCCCCTGCCCTCCCGGCCGCCTCCCGCTGGGACCCGGGCCCAGCGCCGAGAGGAGGGTTGGTCGGGTCTCACCCCTCCGCGCCCGCAGGCTCCCACTCCCTGAGGTATTTCCACACCGCGATGTCCCGGCCTGGCCGCGGGGAGCCCCGCTTCATAGCCGTGGGCTACGTGGACGACACGCAGTTCGTGCGGTTCGACAGCGACGCCCCAAATCCGAGGATGGAGCCGCGGGCGCCGTGGATGGAGCAGGCGGGGCCGGAGTATTGGACCCGAGAGACGCGGATCGCCAAGGTGCACGCCGAGATTGCCCTCCCGAACCTGAAGACCGCCCTCCGCTACTACAACCAGAGCGAGTCCGGTGAGCGACGCGGGCCGGGATACAGGTCACGACCCCCATCCCCACGGACGGGCCAGAGTCACCCCGAGTCTCGGTGTCTGAGCGCAGCTACGAGGTCGCTCGACTCCCTAGTCTCCCGACCCGGGAAGAGCCCGCGGGAGATTTTAGGGTGTTTAACTTTCGGTTTGGGCTTTTAGGTGGTTTTATTTTCGATTTGGACTTAATCACTGCTTCTCTGGGGTCGGGGACGGGGCCAGGGTCACACAGCATCCAGAGAATGCACGGCTGTGACATGGGGCCGGACGGACGCCTCCTCCGCGGGTACAGTCAGTTGGCCTACGACGGCGCGGATTACATCGCCCTGAACGAGGACCTGCGCTCCTGGACCGCGGCGGACACGGCGGCGCAGATCACCCGCCGCAAGTGGGAGGCGGCCGGGGAGGCGGAGCGCTATAGGAAGTACCTGGAGGACTCGTGCTTGGAGGGGCTCCGCAGGTACCTGGAGATGGGGAAGGAGACGCTGCTGCGCGCAGGTACAGGGCCCGCGGGGCCTCCCTGATGTCCCCTCCGCTGGGGCTGGCTGCCCACGAGGAAGAGAAAATGGACTCAGAGTCAGAACAGCGTCTCTCCCACGGATGGGAAGAGGGAGATCCTTCTCCGTGCTCATATTCCTACTAGAGAGTGACTCACATAGTGGGCGCTTTTCTCTAAATGACCCTGAGGACTCCAGTCTCCCCCTGGGATGCAGGCTGAGACCATCCCTGAAATAACCCACCAGCAGTTCCCTTTGACCCTGGCAGCCACCTTGTGACCCCTGACCTTCCCTCTCAAGGCCTTGTTCACACTGAGAACATCTTTGGAGATCTGACTCCGGGTTTTGTTTTCCTTCACCCTCCACCACAGTCAGGGGTGTGGTCCCCACCTTAGACCTGCCGCCTCCTACCCCCTCTCTCTCCCTGATTCTAGAACTTAAGGATCAGGAGATCCCAAAGGCTAGACTGGTGTCTGGGTTTTGTGCTTCTTCCATCCAAACCAGTTGTCCTGTCCACCTCAGGATGGTCACATGGACGCAGGTTCAGTGGCCCCGAAAGGTAAACTGAGCTGTGGGTTTTCTGATTCTTCTTCCTCAGAATCTCCCAACACACACGTGACCCGCCACCCCATCTCTGACCGTGAGGTGACCCTGAGGTGCTGGGCCCTGGGCTTCTACCCTGCGGAGATCACCCTGACCTGGCAGCGTGATGGGGAGGACCACACCCAGGACACGGAGCTTGTGGACACCAGGCCTGCGGGAGATGGGACCTTCCAGAAGTGGGCGGCGGTGGTGGTGCCTTCTGGAGAGGAGCAGAGATACACGTGCCACGTGCAACACAAGGGGCTGCCCGAGCCTGTCACCTTGAGATGGGGTAAGGAGTGTTTGGGGCAGAGCCTGTGTCAGGGAAAGCAGGGCCCTCCTGGCAAATTGCACAAAGTCAGGACTGAAGCCAGAGGTGTGGGCCCCTCACCTTCCTTCCCTTTCCAGAGCCGCCTCCTCAGTCCTCCATCCCCATCTTGGGCATCATTGCTGGGGTGGCTGTCGCTCTCCTTGTGGTCACTGTGGTGGTTGGAGCTGTGATCTGGAGAAAGATGCACTCAGGTAGGAACAGAGTGGGGGGGGTTCCTGGGTGGCACATGGTCCTGCCTTGTTCCTGGGAAGTACCATCCACACACATGCACCTGCCCACTTCAGAGCCATTACTGACATTCACTCTGGAGCAAAGCACTTGTATAAAGGAAGGACAGATTTTCACTTAGTAATTCTGGTGACAGGGACCTGATTCCCAGCAGTCACAGGATAGAGAGGAAGATCCCTGCTGAGGACAGACATCCAGCAAGGCATGTGGTCCTGTGCCCTCCCCCACCTCTTTCTTCATGTTTCCTGATCTTGTCCTGGGTATTAAGTCAGAACTCTGGAATCTTCATCGTGGACCAGGACTAGGAGGCTGCTCTAGGATCCCGTGGCCCAGTGGCCCCAGGTCTCTAACATGGTATTTCTTCCCACAGGAGGAAAGGGACCGAGCTACTTTCATGCTGCACATAGGTATGGAGGGGTGATCTCTGGAACCCTTGGATAGTGTAGGCAGGACCCCATGGGGAGGTCACCACCCCACCATAGTTCCTCCTTTAGTCTTATCTCTTATGGCTCTGATCACATCCTGTTTTGTTCTACCTTAGGCAATAACAGTGCCAGGGCTCTGATGTGTCTCTAACGGCTCCTACAAGTAAGACTCCGGAGGGCCTGAAGTGGGGAGGAGAGGGGGCACTAAGGACACTTAGACATGTGGGGCGCTGTTGAGAATGAGGGTACTTATGTGACTGACCTTAATTTGTTCATGATTAACATTTTTCACAGGGGCCCTCAGGGACTGAGTGATGCAAGATTTATTCCCACTCACATTGGTGCCATCAAGAGCCCCTGACCTCTTTCTGCCAACAGTGTCAGAACGTGTCTGTGTTCCTATCATCATAATGGGAGGACGAAGGAGACTGGCCCACCCTGCTCACCATGACCCCTCCCCATACTGATTCCCGTTCTGATCTGCTTTCCTGTTCCAGCAGAGACAGGGCTGAACCATCTCCATCCCCATCTTTATTTCATGTTGGGCTGAATACTGATGTTTTTCTTTCTTATTGAAAATGAGAACCAGATACGAATTCGAGTTCATGTTTTGTAATTCTTGGTATGTGGGCATGATGAGGTAATAAAGGAGAGGATTTGTCAAGTTGCAACAGAAAATAAATGAAATTACTGAGAACCTTCCAGAATCCATGTGTTTGCTGTTCTGAGTCTGTTAGTGGTGGGGACAGGAGAGGGCTCTGAAGAGCCAAGTGTGGACAGGGCCTGTGACTGTAAGGACCAAACTGACTTCATGACAGGCTTCAGGAAGCCTCAGAGAACACAGAACACAGTCTCGCCTCTGATTAGTCCACTCTGGATGCCAAAAATTACATATTCAGAAAGATAATCCTACCTCTGGTTGGTCCGCTCTGAAAACCAAAAATTAGCATAAAGGGGGATGGCAGATGACTCCTGATTGGCCAGGCCAGTATCCCTCATTTACATCGAGGGCAACCAATCAGGACAACTTCCCCTCCTCAGGATACACTCTGCCTGGGCTCACTCTGTAATTGGTTAATTTCAAAGATACCTAAAATATTGTGATTGGGTCCTGCCAAGAGTAACGAATGTACTAAATAATATGTATGGCTAAAACTGTTGTCAATACTATTACCTGATAATGATTGGATTGCTGTACCTGTGTCTCAATTTCCTGTAACTCCCCCTTCCCAAAACCCATAAAAACCCTGCTCAGCCCTTGTTCGGGGCACTTTCAGCACAGATCCAATGTGCTGGTCAAGTCTGTGAGCATGAACTTAGGCCCGGTGAGCCTAAGCCATAGTAAAACCGCCCTTTGCTTTTGCATGCGTGACTCGGTGTCCCTGATGGTCTCTGGTTTTGGGGGACGATATTGTGATCTGGGCATAATATGACCAGTTGGTGCTCAGTGCATCATTGCCATGATGTGCTCACTCCTCAGCTGGGTCATGTCCTTGCTCCTTCTACTTGACCTATCTGTGGAACCTTGTCTCACCAGGTCCTGTGATCACATGGACTTGGATGTCACCTGTCACCAGGACCTTCTGCAGCAAGTGCTTCCTGTGACTGGGTCAGCCCAGGCTCCATCCTGGGTGATGCCCTCGGCCCCCAATTTTGGGTGTATTTTTCCTTTGTTTCTGTGGAGCATCAGGCCTGTACTTGCTCTTGTGTACGAGTTCTTGTCTCATTCTCCCCGGGTGACTTCAGAGGATACAGCGCAGGAGTTCTTTGAGCTATTGTTCCCACAGACCTTGGTGAGCCTCTGCACATAGGAGTCTCTGTGGTATGGAGAGGTGAATACTCAGTGTCATCAATCTATTCCCCTCCCTCTAAAGCTGTCTTCTGGATTATTCTTTAGATTCTGGAGGTATACAGAGGTGGAACTGAGAGTTTCTCATTCTTATTAAACTTCAGTTAGTTTCTACCTTCCCTGCTTCTTTGCCCCCTCTCCCTGCCCTTAGTTCTAGTGATGCTGTGCTGGCCTCCATCCAAATTCAGGGATTTATAAAGCAGGGTCTAACTTAGATTTCTGTTTGGTTGGAGAAAGGGCCCCATAGAGCCTAAGTACAGGACTGTGTGTGCTGTGCTGTGCTGTGCAGGGGAAACCTGTGGGAAGGGGGAGCTGAGCTGAAAGGCGGAGGCAGCAGCCCTGGGGGAAAAGTAGAGGCAGCACTGATGGTGAGGTGGGGGCACTTTGTGCAGAGATGCCACGGCCCAGCTGTGCCTGAGGCTCATTCAGAAGAAAGAGGTCCTCCCCGCTGATCACTCGTTCCACTGATAATGTTGTGTGCCGCGTACAGGACCCTATTTTTTCATCTAGGACACCTCAGTGACTAAGAAGAAGCAAATGTGCTGGTCTTGTGGAGGATATGTTCTAGTGGTGAGGGCCAGACTCCACTGACCCTGAAACAACATGGGGATTGAAGGCAATGACCCCATTGTGCAGTCAGAAATCCAAGTATAACTTTTGACTCCCCTGAAACTTAAGTACTAATAGCCTACGATTGATAGGAAGTCTTCCTTAAAACACAACAGTCGTCTAACATACAGTTTGTACATTATATGTAGTATGTACTGTATTCTTACAATAAATTAAGCTGGACAAAATAGTAAGAAAATATAAAAGAAAATGCATTGACAGAAAATTCCATATATTGGTGGATATGCACAGTTCAAACCAGTGTAATTCAGAGTCAACTGTATATTGTATAAATGTGGTAAACAAGGGAAGTGTTAAACTGGAGGTTGGCAAAGAGGTGGAAAATGTATAGACTCTAAACTATAGAAAACTTATGAAATAAATTGAGAAACACACAAAAAATGGAAAAATATTCCATGCTCCTGGATTCAAAGAACAAATATTGTTAAAATGCCAATACTACCCAAAGCAATCTACATATTCAATACAGTCCTTATCAAAATAACACCAGCATTCTTAACAGAGCTAGAACAAATAACCCTAAAATTTGTATGGAACCAGAAAAGACCCCAAATAGCCAAAGTAATCTTGAAAAAGAAAACCGAAGTTGGAGGTCTCACAGTCCTGGACTTCAAGATGTATTACAAAGCTGTAATCATCAAGACAGTATGGTACTGGCACAAAAACATTCACATCAATGGAACGGAATAGAAAACCCAGAAATGGACCCCCAAACATATGGCCAACTAATCTTTAACAAAGCAGGAAAGAATATCCAGTGGAATAAAGACAGTCTCTTCAGCAAATGGTGTTGGGAAAACTGGATAGCAACATGCAGAAAAATGAAACTGGACCACTTTCTTACACCATACACAAAAGTAATCTCAAAATGGATGAAAGACCTAAATGTAAGACAAAAATCCATCAACATCCTAGAGAAGAAAGCAGGCAAAAAGCGCGTTGACCTCAGCCACAGCAACTTCTTATGCAACACATCTCTGGAAGCAAGGGAAACAAAAGCAAATATGAACTGTTGGGACCTCATCAAAATTAAAACTTCTGCACAGTGAAGGAAACAATCAGCAAAACTAAAAGGCAAACAACAGAATGGGAGAAGATATTTGCAAACAACATATCAGATAAAGGGTTAGTATCCAAAATCTATAAAGAACTTATCAAACTCATTACCCAAAAAATAAATAATCCAATGAAGAAATAGGCAAAAGACATGAATAGACACTTTTCCAAAGAAGACATCCAGATGACCAACCGACATAAGAACAAATGCTCAATGTCATTCATCATCAGGGAAATACAAATCAAAACCACAATGACATATGATCTCACACCTGTCAGAATGGCTAACATTAACAATTAAGGCAACAACAGATGTTGGCAAGGATGCAGAGAAAGGGGATCTCTTTTGCACTGCTGGTGAGAATGCAAACTGGTGCAGCCACTCTGGAAAACAGTAAGGATATTCTTCAAAAATTAAAAATAGAACTACCATACGACCCAGCAATGCACTACTAGGTATCTATCCAACGGATACAAGCGTGCTGTTTCAAAGGGGCTCATGCACCCCAATGTTTATAGCAGTACTATCAACAATAGCCAAAGTATGGAAAGAGCCCAAATCTCCACCAATAGATGAATGGCTAAAGAAGATATGGTATATATATATATACCATATATATATATACAATGGAGTATTACTTGACAATCAAAAGGAATGAAATCTTGCTATTTGCAACTACATGGATGGAACTGGAGGGTATTAGGCTAAGTGAAAATAGTCAGAGAAAGACAAATATCATGTCTTCACTGATATGAGAAATTTAAGATACAAAACAAATGAACATAAGAGAAAGGAGGCAAAAATAATATAAAAACAGGGAGGGGGACAAAATATAAGAGACTCTTGAAGATAGAGAACAAACAGAGGGTTGCTGGAAGGGTTGTGGGGGGGATGGGTTAAATGGGTAAGGGGCATTAAGGAATTGACTTCTGAAATCACTGTTGCACTATATGCTATCTAACCTGGATATAAATTTAAAAATTAATTAATTGATTGATTGGTTTTAAAAACAATAAAAATAAACTATTAATAAATATATACATAAAAAATAAATTGGAGGTTTGTAGGTGCTTTGAGGAAGGTGACCCAGAGAGTAACCTGTGCTGGGATGGGGAAGATGGCTACTTTACTAGAGTAAAGCCTCACTAGGTAAAGCTTATCAGAGGGAGCCTCACTAAGTACATGACCTCTAAGAGATGTGAAAGACATGAGAAATTCTTGAAGAACATGTCTCAGGGAGTTCTTTTCAGGAAGAGGAACCCCCAAGTCACATGCGCTAGGGCGGGAGTATGTTCAAGGAAGAGTGAGAGGCCACTGTGGCTGGAGGAGAGAGCATGTCAAGTGAGGTCAGATGTCTAGGCCTGAGGATTAGAAGGGTTTTGAGTTTTCTCTGAGTGAGATGTGGAGTCACAAGATGGTTTAGAATAGATGATTCACCTGACCCAATTCTCTTTAGGAACATTTATGTGCTACTGTGCAGAATCAAGAGGTGAAAGGCAAATGACCAGAGGGCAGCTGTAGGAAGCTAGGGCAGTGTTCTAGGAAGGGGATGTCAGCTGTATGTCTGAGGTGTGAGGAGGGAAAATAATTGGAATTGACTACTTAGCGTGTGTGTGTGTGTGTGTGTGTGTGTGTGTGTGTGTGCGCGCGCTGGATACATTTAAAAATGGACTTGGCAGCATTTCCTAATGTATTAATTCTGGGTTGGGAGAAGGAAGAATCAAGGACAGTATTCGATATTTCAGACTGCAAGTAGAACTGAGGAATGCCTTCCAGGGAAACAGGGTAGACTCTGGAAGTAGAACATTTGATGAAGCATCATCATAGGCACCCAATTTAAGAATGTCAAATCTGAGATTATTAGAAATGCACATAAGGTTATCAGCTGGATATAGAGTACAGGGTGGGAGAAATATCTGGGTTGGAAAAATTGAGGTGGGAGGTGATACCATATAAATGATATTTGAAGTCTTCAGCATGGATGAGGGTACCAAGGGAGTAATGGTCATAGAAGAGAATGGAACAAGACCAAACCCTCCCCTCCTCAGCGCTAAGCAAGCTGATCAGAGCTCACACCCAGAGCATACTGCACAGTTCTGGTTCTATGTCAGGAAGTCACATAGACCAGGAAGCTCAGCCTTTAGTGAGCACAGGAATTTCCTGGGCTTAGAAGGATCTAGACAGTATGGAGTAGAGCATGAGATTCTGGGTTTATAACAAGGTTGGTGTTGATGCTGCTGGTCTTCAGATCAAGTATTGAGCAGCAAGCACATAAAATAGGATTCCCACGTAGCCGTGCATCAGCCTTTCTTGCAGGGCTTACAAAGTAAGTGATTCCCTGGCCCACACCCAACATTCTAAGATGGTGGGTCTGGGGAGAGGCCTGAGTATTTTGTAACAAACCCACAAGCAATCTTGGAATTCCACCAGATAGGGAAGCAGTAAAGCCATTGATGAGAGCCCTCATTGTGGGAAGGGGTCTTACATCCACATTTAAGTGTGTGGGGTTTTTTGTAGGAAGAAAAATGCCATGACCATATAATGTACTACTATGTTTTATTTATTGTCTGTCTTTCCTGTCAGTTTGTAAGGGTTATGAATTTGTATTGTAGTGTCTGTTATGTTGTGTCTGTTTTATTAAATGATTACCAGGCTTAACACACACATTGGCACAGAGGTATTCACTGATTACACATGGAGGAATTAATGAGTAAACGAATGAATGAGTGAAAGAATGTTATGACTAGAATTCCTTAAAGTTTGCTTTGAGGATAAAAACAGGAAAGTTTATGGGTGTTTGATGTAGGGAAAGGTCTTTTATGTTGTGTGTGTACGCATGTGCATACATCTGGATGTGTTCCTATGTGAGTTTAGTACTTGCCTGTTGGTCTTGGTTGCCTGAGAAAGCAACCAGCACCGTGCACAGTGCCTCCTGTACTTATATTTCAACCAGATGGGAATTGCAGGCAGACAGCACCTAACCATCAGAGGCCTCTGAGATGTCTTGGGCTCCAAAATGGGCTTTTCCTGTATTGCAGATCATTGGCTCAGCTTCAGAGTTTGAGAGTCTTGGGAGCTCCTGGCTGGCCACCCTCAAATCCCTTGGTCAGTCATCAGCCAAGACTTGAGCTTGGGTAGAAGAGCTCCTATCTCAGGTGTTAGGGGTAGCAGAGAGTGGGGACTGAAGGGGTCAGGAGGGAAGCTTCTGGTACCTACATCACTGGAGGAAAAAGCCAGTATCCCAGCCTCCAGCATCAGAGGCAGCAGCAAAAAAAAAAAAAAAAAAAAGTGATAGGGACTTGCGGGTCCAAGATCCTCTCCATGGAAAGTGACAGTGTGTATTGGAGCATCCAGCATGTTTGTGTGACTGGCTACAGACCTAGGAACCAACTGTTATGGGCTGGAGATATTTTCCTTCCCTAAGGTCAGAGTCTCTGGTTACTCAATGGAGAGGAAACATCAATGTTAGAGTAGATTTTGGGAAACACTTTACAAGCCAAATGTGAACCAGACAGGTGTGTCCCCTGTTTGTAGAGCCCTGTCCTGGTGCAGCAGCCTAGGGAAACTGCGGAGAGGTCCTGGCTAACCAAGGAAAAGGGGAGCTCAGGGCTTCTGTCTTCAGCATTGTGACCACACAGGGACATTGCCACTCTGCTCTCAGATTCTCACTGAACGTCACTGGTGGAGGGGGTGGGCAGGGATGTAGAAAGTCACTGCACACACACATGCTCAGGGGAAAGCATAGGCTGAAAAATGACACGAGAAGAGCTGAAATGTACACCTCAGTCTGATTGCCGGCATGCACTCAACAACAATCAAAAATCAAAACAAAAACAAACCTGCTGATGGGAACCATCTGATTTTCACAACTACCATGTTATAACATTAAGATGACCAGTTTTCCGCAACAAAATAAAAGTATACAAAGTAAAAAAAAGTCACTGTGAAAGATCAGAAGGTGGATTTACTAGAAAAGTACTTTAAACCAACTGTCTCTAAGACATTCAAAGAATTAAAGGAACTAACAAAAAGCCAAGAAAATTAGGTATGAATAAAATAAAATATCAACAAAGAGATACAAAACATGAAAAGAAACTAAAAGGAAGCCAATGTTGATATGTACATTAACTGAAATGAAAAATTTACTAGAGGTATTCAAGAGAAGATTTTAACCAGCAAAAAAAAAAAAAAAAAAAAGAATTACTGAACTTGAAGATAGGACAATTGAAATTATCAAGTCTGAGGAACAGGATGAAAATAACTGAAAACAAGTGAACAGAACCTAAGGGAGAGCTGAGACTCCGGAAATGAAATCAACATATGCATTTTGGGAATCCCAGACAGAAGTCAGAGAAAAGGGTAAAAGAGATTATTTGAAGAAATAATGATTTAAAACTTCCTTAACTGATGAAAGACATGAATATAAACATCCATGAAGAATACCAAATTCCATTTAGCATAAACACAAAGATATCCCCACCATGTCACATATAATCAAACAGTTGAAAGCCAAAGGCAAAAGTCTTGAAAGTAGTAAATGTGACTCACTGTACATAATGGTTCCTTAAAAAATTAACAGATTTGTCATCAGAAACCCTAGAGGCCAGAGGGCAGCAAGCTGATATATTCCGTGTGCTGAAAGAAAAACACTCAGTCAAGAGTTCTTTATCTACAAAACTGTTCTTCAGAGTGAGGGAGAAATGAAGACATTCTTTGGTAAACAAAGGCTGAGAGAGTTCATTGCCACTAAACATGACCTTCAAGATCAGCTTAAGGGAATCCTTCAGGAAGAAAGGACACTGGATGGTCACTGAATCTGTTTGAAGAAATATAGATCTCAGAGAAGGTAAATAAATGATCAGTTATAAACATAGTATTAGTGTGATTTTTTGTAACTCTACTTTTTTGTTTTCTGCATGATTTAAAAGACTGATACTTTTTAAAAAATACCTATCTGGTAATGGTGGGGGGCACTTGTGGGGAGAAGCACTGGGTGTTATATGGAAACCAATTTGACAATAAACTGTTATTAAAAAAATACCTTTTTACTTAAAACCCACCATTATAATTTTTAATTGTAACTCTACTTTTTTTTTCACTTGATTAATGGACTAATTTACAAAAGCAATTATTAGTCTATGTTTTTGGACAATGCATAGAGATGTAATTTTCTGACATCAGTTGCTGCAAGGGGATTGGATGGAGCTGTATGGGACTTTTTGTCTATTATTGAAGATGAGCTTATAGAAATACAGGGCTATAACTTTAGGATGTGAAAGGTGATCCCCATGGTAGCATGAAGAAAATGTCTATAGAATAATATATGCAAAAGGAATTGAGAAAAGATTTAAAGTATTTCACTAAGAAACTAACTAAACAAAAAACTAAAACAACATCACGGGAAATGAGAGACAACATTATTATAAGGCATGTAGAAAGTAGCCAAATAACACAGACATGTCCCTCTTCTTCAGCAATTACTTTGAATGTAAATGAATTAAATATTCCCATCAAAGCTAGAAACTGGCAGAACAGTGACAGGAAGATGATCTAACTCTATGCTGTCTAAAAGAGATTCACTGCTTTTACAACACCAAAGACTCAATCATCCATTTCCTATATAAAAGGTAGCTACTTTTTTGCATGGACCTCAAGTATATTGTAGTATAGAGGTGGAATTTAAGGAAAGGTATTAAGCAGGCTGTGTTTTAGCTTATGGGCAAGTAATAAATTGTATCATGTATCTTGAATGTATCATAGATAAGCTGCTATATAACGATTGCCATTTCAGATAGCTGTGAAATTAGGTGATTAACTAGTTGTTACTTAACCTTCTAATTTCTGTATAAGTCTAATTACATGAAATAGAAGTTGGGGTTTTGATTTTTTACTTTGTTTTTCTGTTTTGAGTGTCATGGTAACTACTGTATTGTAAATGATGGAAAATAATTGCATATGTTTAAAAAATAGTGTAAAAAAATAAAATAAAATATATATGAAATGGCAAAAAAAGAGAGAGAGAGAGAGAGAGAGAGATTCACTTTATCCAAAAATACAAATAGCTTGACAGTGAAAGAAGGGAAAAAGTGTCTCACGCACACATTAACTAAGAGATAGCTGGAGTATTTCTACCACTATCATACCAAATAGATTTTAAACAACGAAATTTAGAAGAGACAAAAAAGAACAGTATATATTAAAAGTTTCAATAGGGAAAGAAGATATGACAATTAAAACCTTGTAGCATTTAAAAATGGTCATTTAGGTTAACTAAATTTGTGAGCGAAGTTGGATAAAAGGGAGAGGTAGCTGGAGAATTCACTCTCCCATTTTCAAAGCTGGATAGGGCGCCCAGCAGAAGAAAAGTAAGGAAACACAGGGATAGAGCAGCATAATAAGCCAGCTCTGACACACATGTACACAGCACTCTACCCACAAATAACAGAATACATTTTCTTCTCCAGTGCGCATCTGATGTTGTCCAAGAAACACATGTTAGACCACAAATTAAGACTCTACAGAATTGAAAAGGAGGTATCAAACTATTCTTTCCAACCACAGTGGTATGCTGTTAGAAATCAAACACAAAAGGAAAACTGAAAATATACAAATTGGAGGAAATTAAACACACTCTTAACCAACGGGCCAAAAGAAATCACAAGTAAACTATTTAAAAAATATTTAAGTCCATGACCAACTACTGCCTTAGGGAGGGTTCTGTTTGCCCCCTCAGTTCCCTGCCAGCCTTCTTCCTGCCAGGAGAGCCAGCCCTGTGGTTGAGGCTTAGGAGGAGCAGAGAAAGGAAAGTAAGGGTGAAGAAAGACTGGCTGCATCTGGGGAGTGTCTCCTGTGCCAGAAATGGAGGTGGCCACAGTGACTGCAGCGCAGGTCAAACCTCGTGGAGGACTGCTTGTGGGCAGGGGCTTCCTCCTGGCACTTTCCTCCTGACACCTGGGCTGTGCTGCCTCGGGTGCAGAAACGAATAATCTCTTCTTTAGGTACCTATATGGTCTCCTCTATCCTCCTTTCCCTGGGAAAATGGCTTCAAAATGAGCATTTTTGCCCCTCCACCATCCAACTAACATGCTCACATGTGAAGAACACGGAAGGCACTGGACTTCATACCAGTCAGATCTAGCAGGCTGGCAACACTCTTCTAGACAAAAGATGCTATTGAGTGTTTCCTGACTAGAACCAGAAAAGGCAAAGGTTGTTCACCCAATGCCAAGCACATTTTTACTCTTCTTACATGGAAGTGCTCTTGATCTTAATTAAATGAACAGCTTTACATAGAACTGGGATCAGGGAGTAACTGTCATATGTTTTCATATGATCATTCTGGGTATGGCACAAGTTCTGAGAAACCATCAGATAAAAACCTCTAGACAGTTATAGAAGCAGCTTGGCTTGCTCTTAGGACAAGGTATGGGTAATGCCCTGCAAATGCGATTATACATGGCCAAATTAAAGAGGGACAGTACCATCTGTGGCTCTCGCTGCTTGGTGTAAGAGTACTGCTGTTATTTTTCATTCTCCTTTGACCTTGGCAATGCCTGTCACTTTTCCTGATACTATAAAGACCTACTGTTTGGATGTACTTCCAAATATTGTCAAAATCTAAGATAACCTTTCCAGTATTAATAATTCACAGGACTGAAGACGAAGTTGGTGATTTTTCACATGGCCTCACATTGTTTGAGTCTTGCCAAAGACCTGTGGAGCCTCTGTGGGTAAAAGGGGCAGTTCACGGTGACATGGAACTTTACATACAGTACCTTGAAAGGTTGAAACAGTTTGGGTCACAGGAACTGGTCAATTTGTAAAATAGTCTATAAATTTGCCTACTGGGTTTTCTTTTCTTGCTGCACTGAACTCTTTGGTAAATAATGTAAAACTTGAAGGTTTGTTTGCAAGTCATGTTAATTGCCTTCGTAAATGTCCAGGTAATGATTTGTTAAAAGACAATGAATATTTAATTAACAGAACTAGAAATTGGAAATAACAATACTGTACAGTCAGGCTGTGTAATTTATATTTGTTCTGCGATTCTTCTTAAATATCAGAATGAGCAGTGTATGAAATTTTAATTATATAAAATCAAATGCTATAAAAGTATTAACAAATGCTTTTGCTTACCAGACACATTTATAAACGTTTTTAAGGCATCTCAATGTACTAAATTCTATCCATGTATACACATGTAATATTTGTTCAATAAAAAGCTATTCAAGAACTCATAAGTTGAAAACATGCAAGTTCGGGGCACCTGGGTGACTCGGTTGAGCGTAAGACTTCAGCTCAGGTCATGATCTTACCCCTGGTGGGTTTGAGCCCTGCGTCGGGCTCTGTGCTGACAGCTCAGAACCTGGAGCCTGCTTTGGATTCTGTGTGTGGTGTCTCTCTCACTCTCTGCCTCTCCCCCACACCCATTCTATCTGTCTCTCAAAAATGAATAAATGTTTTTTAAAAAGGTTTTTTAAAAAGGTTCAAGTTCACGAGAGATGACTAAACCCTGTTGTATTGGGACAGAGATTTAAATGGTTATTTTACTGTAAAATACATTGAATTTTCTCCATTCCCTGGTTATCATACACACTATCCTTTAAAAACATAATGTAAGACCTAATTATTATGCCATCTATTAATTTACCAACTAGTTACCTTGCAAACAACAAGTAAGGGCAGCACTGAATTTTAACTAGTTCTGATTTGTAGGTTTGGTCCTATGAAGCAACTACTTAAATTCTCATTTTTGTTATTTAAATGGCATTTAGAGATTTGAGAATAATTTTGTATGCAATGCTGTTTTAAATTTTGGCTAGTCTCATAAAATTTCTGTACTCTACATAATAAAAGTACCTGAGAGTCCCTTAGATGTTGTTCAAGACCACAAACAGACTGCTCATTAGTTGTTGAAATTTTGGCTGTTTTTAATAGCCAAATTAGATTATTAATAGGCATAAACCAATCTAAACCAATATTAGGCTATTAATAGGCCTAAACCAATCTAGTTTAGATTACTATCTGAGAATTCCATGGTTTCACTCCTGGATGCAAAAGATAAGAGAACATTTAATTCATAAATTATTTATGACCTATGTAGTAAAAAACAAAGCTCAAAACATAAATTAAGTTGACTTTCCTTGAATGAAAGCTGCCTGAATAAAACACTGAAAGAAGAAGAGAGGGGGACCTGGGTGGCTCAGTCAGTTATGTGTCCAATTCTTGATTGTGGCTCAGGTCATGATCCGGTTGTAAGATCGAGTTCCATGTCAGACTCCATGCTGAGCATGGAGCATGGAGCCTGCTCAAGATTCTCTCTCTCTCCTCCCCCCCTTTCTTCTATCTCCCCACTCATGCAATAAATAAATAAATGAATAAATAGCTTTAAAGGATTAAAAACAGGAAAAGAACAGAATGTAATCTAATTTGTAAATGACTGAATACTGGAATAATACACTGTTGATCTATTTTAAGGCCTTATGTAGTTTTAATTGCTCTGCTTGTTCTGTGGTTACCTCTAAGACTCTAGTACATGATTCTCTTCAAAATATATCAAGTGTTGTGAATAGTTTGATTCAGATGTGTCAAATTAACAGTAAAACAAGTATACCGCCAAAGAGGAGTTAGAAAATATTTAGAGACACATGAAAACAAAACTCAATGTACCCAAACTTACAGAACTGAGGGAAAGCAATCCTAATGGGGAAATTTCATGTTTATATCAAAAAAGAACAAAGATCTCAAATCAACAACCAAACTCTACAACTTAATGAACTAGTAAAATAATAAAGTAAACTCAAGGCTAGCAGAAAAAACAAGAATCAATATGGTATCTGAGATACATAAAACAAGGAATAGCAATAAAAAAAATCAATGAAACCAAAAACTGGTTCTTTGCAAAAATCAATAACATTGACAAAGCTTTAACTAGACTGGGTAAAGAGAAAAAGAGAGAAAACACACTACTAAAATCAGAAGGGAAGGTGCAGATATTATTACCTATTTTACAGAAATAAAAAGGATTATAGGAGAGTACTGTTGCCAACTGTTTGCCAACAAATTGGAAAACCTAGATGAAATAGATTCCCTGAAATTAAAATCTACCAATACAGAATTATAAGAAAATAGAATATCTGTATAGGCCTATAGCCAGAAAGGATATTAAATTAGTCATCAAACACCTGACAAAGAAAAGCCCTGGACCCCATGGCTTCCCTGGTGAACTCTACCAAACATTTAAAGAACTGACACCAATCCTTCTCAAACTTTCCCCAAAAATATGAAGAGAAGGGTAACTCTTCTTAAGTCATTCTATAAAGCTTTCATGGTCCTGATACCAAAGCCAGAGAAAGTTAGTACAAAAAAAGAAAGCTGCAGATCAATATCTCTGATGAATATTGGAGCAAAAGTCAACAAAACACTAGCAAATTGAATTCAGAAACATATTAAAATGATTATACACCATGCCCAAGTGGGATTTATTCCTGGAATACAAGGATGTTTCAACATAGGAAATCAATCAAGTTAATACTTCACATTAACAAACTTCAGGTGAAAAAAAACACATGGTCATCTCAGTGCAGAAAAAGAAAAAATTCAACATTGTTTCATTATAAAAGTACTTATCCAACAAGGAAGAAAAGAAAATTATCCCAAATTAATAAAATCCAATGATGAATACCCCACAGTTAACATCAATATTGAAAGCCTAAAAACTTTCCCCCTAAGATCAGGAACAAGGCAAGGATGTCTGCTCTCACTATTTCTAGTCAACATAGTATTGGAAGTTGAATGAATTAAAAAAATTTTTTTTAATTTGTCTATGATTATTTTTGAAAGAGAGAAATCATGAACAGGGGAGGGGTAGAGAGAGATGGAGACACAGAATCCAAAGAAGGGTCCAGGCTCTGAACTGTCAACACAGAGCCTGATTCAGGACTCAAACCCACAAAACATGAGATCATGACCTGAGCCCAAGTCAGATGCTTAACCGACTGAGCCACCCAGGCGCCCCTGTATTTTATTTTTGAAGGCAATTTTTTATGTTGTTTGCTGATAAACTGTAACATTAAAATGTTAGTGTGAGCAGTTCAACATTGACTTAATTATATTCAGTCCTATCTGACAGAAGCCTGTGTGCGCAATGAGACCTAGAGAGTACCAACAAGAAGTAAATCCCAAACTTGAGTTCCTAAAATCTAAACTAGAAGAAAATTCTAAAACCCATAATGATCTTGTTGCCCTTTTATGGTAATCTAGCTGAAGGTAGAGTGAATGATGTGTGTGCAGGTGTTTTTGTGGCTGTTTTCAACTTCATTGAGGAAATAGCAAGAAGCATAATTACTGGATCGTATGAGCAGAGGGTGTCTTCCAGTTGATTTACATCTTCATTGACTTCTTTACTCAATGTCTTGTAATTTTCAGTGTGCAGGTGTCTTACTAGATTCTTTAACTTAATAACCAAGTATTTGATTTTTTTAAATGCTATTCTAAATGGAACTGTTTTCTTAACTTCCTGTTCTGATTGTTCATTGTTAGTGTATAGAAATGAAGATGATTTCTGTATGATTTTTATCCTGAAACTTTGCTGAATTTATTCATTTTCTCTAACAATTTTATAAGGGTGTTTGTGTGAAATCCTTAGGGATTTCTATATATAAGAGGATATCATCTAGGAACAGATACAGTGTTACTTCTTCCTTTCTGATTTGAATGCCTTTTATGTCATCTTTTTTTTTTTTTTTTGGTAATTATATTGGCTAGAATTTTTAATACCTTCTTGACCAAAAGTGGCAAAAATGGGCACCCTTGTCTTGTTCCTGATTGTAAAGGAAAACTTTCACCCTTTCAAATTTAGTATGAAGTTAGCTGTAGTGTGTAGTGCGCACGCAGGTGCTCAGAAGCAAGAACGCAAGGGTAAGGGAATGAGGAAAAGAAGAGAGAGTCAAAGGATGGACGGGAGGAACCACATGAGTAATACCCATATTGCCGCTTTATTTCTCACAGGCAAGTAGTTTTATACAAACAGCCACAGCTTTGAGAAGGTTTTTTCTAGACAAAACTTCTTCTGTTTTCACGGTTATTGTTGTGCATATGGCACAAGTGGGAACTTTACACCCTCTTCTTATTGTTATTATAAGAGTGCCAAAGCGTAAAGGACATTTGTACAATAACATTTCAACTCAAGAAGCTTGAAGGACATGGTGCAATAACATCTTAACTCGAGTGAATTAACCTCTGAGGAACTGGATCAGCCACAAGGGTTGTAAGGGCACGAGAGCTTTGCTCGATCACGCTCTCCTTACTGGCTCCTCGCTGCTGCTGCCCACAGTCGTGTACTTATCTACAGTCTTATGTTGAGGTAGTTTCCTTATGTCCCTACTTGTTGAATGTTTTTATAAGAAAAGAGTGTTGAATTTTGTCAAATGCTATTTTTCTACATCAATTAAAATGATCATGTGTTTTCCCTTCATTCTGTTAATGTTGTATTACATTCATTGTCTCATATGTTGAACTATATTTGCATTCCAAGAATACATCCCAGTTTATCGTGGTGATGCTGCTGAATTCAGTTTGCTAGTATTTTGCTGAAGATATTTATGTGAATATTCATACAAGATATTGATCCGTAGTTTCCTTTCTTTGTCTGGCTTTGAAATCAGGACAATATTGGCCTCTTTGAGTAAGACTGGAAGTGTTCTATCTTCTTCAGTTTAGAAGTAGGGTTTGAGAAGGATTGGTGTTCTTTAAATGGTAGGATTCACAGTGAATCTATAAGATCCATGGTTTTCTTTTATTAGGAGATATTTGACTACTGATTCAATATCCTACTAAGTATTGTTCTATTCAGTTATTCCATTTCTTTATAATGCAGTTTTGCTAATTTTCTGTTTCTAGGCATTTGTTTCTCTTCTAGATAATCCAACCTGATGGTACACAATTGTTCACCTTTATTTCTGTAGCATAGGTAGTAAAATCCCCCACATATATTTCTGATTTTAGTAATTTTAGTAATTGGTCTATTCAGATTCTCTTTTTTAATTCATGATGCAGTCTTTCTGACTTCTATGTTTTAGTATTTCTAGGTGATTTAATTTTTTACCAAATATTGTTATAGTGGAGTCTTATGATCTTGTGTGCCTTTGTGGAATCAGTTCTGTATTTTTGTTTACAATTTTATTTATTTGTATTACCTCCATTTTTTCTTAGTGTAGCTAATGGTTTGTCAGTTTTGTTTATCTTCTCAAAAAACCAACTCTTCATTTCATTGACCTTTTCTAATGTGATTTTTGGTTGCTATATCATTTATTTCCATTTGGATATTTGTTATTTTAATCCTTCTACTAACTTTGGGCTTAGTTTGTTCTTCTTCTTCTAGTTCATTGAGGTGTGTTGTTAGGTTGTTTATTTGTGGTATTTCTTTTTTTAATTTTTTAAAATGGTTTATTTATTTTTGATCCAGAGAAAGACAGAGCATGAGAGGGGGAGGGGCAGAGAGAGAAGGAGACACAGAACCAGAAGCAGGCTCCAGGCTCTGAGCTAGCTGTCAGCACAGAGCCCAACGCGGGGCTCAAACCCATGAACATGAGATCTTACCTGAGCCGAAGTTGGAGGCTTAACTGACTGAGCCACCCAGGCGTCCCTATTTGTAATATTTCTAAACATGGACATATAGTGCAATAAGCTTTCCTCTTAAGGGCTAATTTTTCTATATCTCATGAAATTTAATATGTTTTGTTTCCATTTTTATCTCAAGATATTTTTATAGTCTCTTGATTTGTTAATTTTAGCCACTCTGACTGGCGTGAGGTGGTATCTCAGTGTGGTTTTGATTTGTGTTTGCCTGATGATGAGTGATGTTGAGCATCGTTTCATGTGCCTGTAGGCCATCTGGATGTCCTCTTTGGAGATGTGTCAGTTTATGTCTTCTGCCCATTTCTTCACTGGGTTATTTGTTTTTTGGGTGTGGAGTTTGGTGAGTTCCTTGTAGATTTTAGATACTAGCTTTTTATCTGATATGTCATTTGCAACTATCTTTTCCCATTCTGTCAGTTGCCTATTAGTTTTCTCGATTGTTTCCTTTGCAGTGCAGAAGCTTTTTATCTTGATGACGTCCCAAGAGTTCAGTTTTGCTTTCATTTCC